>NC_049911.1:5193603-5552845 GCF_001411555.2 Juglans regia | reverse complement strand
AAAATGTCAATTTTTTTGAAGGTAAGCTGGTAATCCTTAGTTCCTTGCAAATATCGCAATACCCTCTTTGTTGCTTTCCAATGAGACATCCCTGGGTTACTTTGGTAGCGCCCAAGCATGCCAACTGCAAAACTAATATCTGGCCTCATGCAAATCTGTCCATATATCAAGCTCCCCACGACTGATGCATAGGGCGTTTTTGCCATCTCTTTGCGCTCCCACTCATTTTTAAGACATTGAGATAGGCTAAACTTATCACCTTTTGATATTGGAGTGTCCAGTGATGAACAACTTTTCATGCCAAATCTCTCAAGAACTCTTTCTATGTAACTTTTCTGAGACAATCCCAACAGTCCTTGTTTTCAATCTCGAAAAATTTCGATTCCGATCACAAAAGATGCATCACCCATATCTTTCATTTCAAAGTTCTTAGAAAGAAAACCATTGGTTTGATAAAGTAAGCCAAGATCACTGCTAGCTAACAAGATATCATCATCATACAGAATCAAAATTATGAACTTACTCCCACTGACCTTTAAGTATATACATCGATCAACAATGTTTTCTTTAAATCCAAAGGCAGTAATGGTATCATTGAACTTTAAGTACCATTGTCGGGAAGCTTGCTTAAGTCCGTATATTGATTTCTTAAGCTTACATACTAGGTGATCTTTGCCCTCTTCTGAGTAGCCTTCTGGCTGCTCCATGTAGACCTCTTCATCCAAACTTTCATTTAAAAATGCCGTTTTCACATCCATCTGGTGTAACTCTAAATCATAATGAGCCACCAATGCCATAATGATCCTGAAAGAGTCCTTTTTAGATATTGGAGAAAAGGTCTCTTTGTAATCAATGCATTCTTTCTGAGTGAAACCCTTGGCAACAAGTCTGGCCTTATATCGTTCAATATTGCCTTTTGAGTCTCGTTTGGTCTTAAAGACCCATTTACACCCGACTCTTTTACTCCCTTCAGGCAATTCAACGAGATCCCAGACTTGATTTTGATCCATGGATTTCAATTCTTCTTTCATGGCATCAATCCATTTACTAGAATCATTTCCCTGTATAGCTTGTGAAAATGTTAGTGGATCTTTACTTGTCTCAATGCCAAATTCAGATTCCTGGAGATACACCACATAGTCTGTTGAAATAGTAGGTCTTCGTCTCTCTGAGAACTGCGTAAGACAACCTGTTCTGGTGACTCCGAACTTGGTTCATCAATGATATTATCATTCTGAGATGGATAATCATTTACATGTTCCAATGTATCATCGTGATGATCAATTAGAGGAACTATTATCCTTTCTGAGGATGTAGGTATAGGGACATCTATCCGTACTTCCTCAATTATCACATCTCTGGGTTCAATTCTCCCACTGATCTCACCAAATTTAATGAATTTGGCATTCCCTGTTTCCACTATTCTCGGACTGTGATTAGGACAGTAAAACCTATACCATTTGGATCTCTCTGGGTACCCAATAAAGTACCCGCTTATAGTTCTAGGATCCAATTTCGTTTCATGTGGATTGTAAAGTCTCGCTTCGGCTGGGCAACCCCAAACATGCATGTGCCTTAAACTTGGTGTCCTATCAGTCCATAGCTCGAAAGGAGTTTTTGGAACTGACTTACTAGGAACTCGGTTTAAGATATACATTGCCGTCTTAATAGCTTCACCCTACAGTGATTTGGGTAAGGTAGTATTGCTTACCATACTTCTGACCATATCCAATAAGGTCCGATTACGCCTTTCAGCAACACCGTTCTGCTGTGGCATCCTGGGCATCGTATATTGTGCAACAATGCCACGCTGTTCAAGAAGTTTGGCGAATGGGCCAGGGTTACGGCCCGATTCATCATACTTTTCATAATATTCTCCACCTCGGTCCGACCTGATGATTCACTTTTTTATCTAACTGCCTTTCCACCTCCATGAGAAATACCTCAAATACTGAAACAGCTTGAGATTTCTCATGTAGTAGGTACATATATCTAAACCGTGAAAAATCATCAATAAAGATGATAAAATATTTTTCTCCACCAAAACATTCAGTGGAGAATGGTCCACATATATCAGTGTGAATTATTTCAAGAAGCCCTTTACTTCTTGTGGCACCTTTCTTAGTATGTTTGGTTTGCTTTTCTTTAATGCAATCCACACACACTTCAAGATTAGTAAAATCAAGATGCGGAAGTATCCCTTCTTTTACTAATCTTTGTAACCGTTCTTTAGAGATATGCCCCAATCTTTTATGCCACAAGTCATAAGAATTTTCATTCATAATGTTTCTCTTAGTTCCAATACATGTTTCATGGTACTGGGTATAGGTATTTTTAATAAATATATTATCGAGGCAAAGTCGATAAAGACCATCGGAAAGAAACCTAGAACCAATAGATAAATCATTTCTAAACAAACTGAAACTACCATTATAGAACGAAAAAGAATAACCATCAGTATCTAGTCTGGATAAAGAAATCAAATTACGCCTCACAGAGGGCACATATACTGTGTTATGAAGGTCTAAATATTGACCGGTACTTAAAACCAAACGAAAAGTTCCTATGGCTAAAACTTCAGCCTTATTATCGTTTCCCATAAAGATAAATCGTTCACTGGGCTTGGTGTTTGGCTTGTAAGGTATCCCTACATGGTTATAGAAACATGAACATTAGCACCTGAATCTAGCCACCAAGAGTTAGTGGGAACATTTACAAGGTTTGATTCAAAACATACAAAGGCAAGTGACTTACCTTTCTTTTCAAACCAAGCCTTACGTTTCGGACACTCAGCTTTCATGTGTCCATGCTTCCCACAAAAGTAGCATTTGCTACTGTTATGTTGAACCTGATTAACTTTCTTAGGCTGCTTTCCTTTCGGTGGTCCAATTCGTTTCATCTTGCCATACTGGTGCTCTTTCTTTCTGGCTTCTTTGGTCACAAAATTAACAGAGTAATGTCCTTGTTGTTTCAGGCTCGCTTCTTCCTGAACTACCATACTTGCCAACTCATTCACATTCCATTTGTTTTTAATAGAATTATAATGCATCTAGAATGGACCATACTGATGTGGCAATGAGTTCAGAATAAACTGAACAATGAAGGACTCCTCAACTTTCATTCCAAGGGTTTGTAATCTAGCGGCAATATTGGTTATTTCAAGGATATGCTCTTGCATTCCTTTAGCACCATCATATTTCATGGTGGTAAGTCTAGCCATAAGTGTTCCTGCTAAAGATTTATCTGCGGACTTAAACCTCTCCTCAGCATTTTTCAAAAAAATTTGGGCTTCCTCAGCACTAGGGAGTGAATTTTTTATATTTTCAGCTATGGTCATTTTCATGAACATCAAACTCAGCCTATTTGATCTCTCCCATTGTTTATATGACTCTCTCTGATCTCTGTCACTATTCTCAGTGATGGGTGGTGGTTTTGGACTCGTAAGTGATGAGTCCAAGTCAAGAACTCCCAATGTGAACCTAACTCGCTCAACCCATTCAGAAAAATTAGAGCAGTCAAAACAGGAACATATGAAATTTGTGATGTAGATACGCTTACTGCAAGAAAATTTTATCACATAATGCTTTGAGTTAGACACTTATAAATAATAATCAGAATTTAAACAATTATGGATAAACTAATAGTATCATCAAAACCCTCCTTTGGGAGTAGATCTTAATACACAAAGTGTTCTCACCAGTATTAAATTCTGTAGATGAACTAGTTGTATCATCAGAATTCTCCTTTGGGAGTAAACTCTGATATACAAAGTGTTCCCTCCAATCTTTACTTTTGATGGATGAACTAGAAGTGTCATCAAGACCCTCCTTTGGGAGTAGATCTTGACACACAAATTGTTCACTCCATCATATCCACCTTACTATGGGTTTAATGATTTATCATAAAAATTAAGAAAATCTTGTACCTTTGGGCAACCAATATTTTCTTAATTTTTGAAGTAAATCATTTGCCTTATATTGGATAAAATATGCATGACATAATAATAGCCAAAATAAACAATTCATACATGTATTTAATAATATGCATAAAATCTAATTAATACATGTATATACCAAAAATTAGCATGTTAAAAAAAAATTTAATACATGTCTTTAACAATAATAACATGCATAAAATTTAATTAATACCAACAATAACAGAAAAAATAAATTCTACATTTTTTTTAAAAAAAAAACTTTTCTGGGCTGGGCCAAGGCCCACGGCCTAGTCCCATTACAAAACAGAAAAAAAAACTCTCGGGCTGGGCCAAGGCCCACGGCCCAGGCCCATTACAAAACAGAAAAAAAAAGTCTCTCGGGCTGGGCCAAGGCCCACGGCCCAGACCCGTATCAATTAGAAGAAACCCTACGGTTTCTTTCTCTCCCGCCCACATGAACATTGTTTCCTGTGATGGTGCCGCAGCTCACACAGACCAGCCTTCCAGTGCCATATTCCTTTCGGTACCGTGCGATGGTGGAAGTCACCGGCGAGGAAGAGACGGCATGGCGTTCCCAGCCTCCTCCCGCCACCGAGGTCCACTTCACTCACGGTTTCCCCTCTTTTTTTTTTTTTTTTGTTTTGTTTTGTTTTGTTTACTAAATTTCTAGACAAAATCGCCGCGGGCAGTCGGCTTGAGAGCCCTCTGTCGCCATTTCAGAGACGCCGGCGAGGAGGTTGAGACCTCCTCGCTCCAAGCGCCGTCCTCCCTCGGGATTTTATTTTGGCAGGGACGACACTCATTTGGGATTTCACAGCCCACTGTGCCGTCCCGTCCACCTCCTTGTACAGCCGCGTGTCGTGACACCGGCCACCACCCACAGTGGTTCCACCATATACGATGGTTCCACAACCTCAACCACACGGTTTCTCAATTTTCTCCTAGTGTTATCAAGGCTTTTTTTTTTTTTAAAACACAGCAAGGTAAACAATGCATAATATGTGACATACGCCCAATCAAAAGCAGATGTAGAGCCGAAATACAATAATAGTTGTGTGCATCGTATTTCATATAACACAGAATTAATGTTGAAAACGTCGTTATGAACTTTCTCTTCCAGATCATAAAATCATCATAAAATCAATATTTTTAACCTTCCGTAATATGATAGAATCATAATATACGAAAACACATATTCATTGTATATTTTATCGAGATCATAAAAAATCTATCAACCTAAAGCTCTGATACCACATGTTAGATATTTTAACATGAACATTAATAAATGGATCTTTGATTTTATATGATCCACAATAATAAACAATAATAATAAAAGACGTACCTTTCTCCATCTGTTTGATGAATAAATGAATCTGGCTATGAGATAAGGATCACCCTAGCAACTTGGCCTCACTAGTGTCTCCCGATAGCTAGAGGCACTCTAATGTTGTAGGTGAGAACCCTTTAACCCCTCAGTCCTATTTATAGATTTCTGGCCATCATGAAATCTAAGTCTTTGAGTCAGACTATAATTAGAGATAAGAGTTAATCTTATCTCTTAGGAGTTTCAATCCCATTATAACTCTAACAACTATTTAAAACTCTATCAGATATGGATGTGTGGGACATAAAGTTCAAATAGAACTCTTACAAAAACGACGTACACATACACCACACCGATTCAATCATGCTTCGTTACACTACTTCTCTCAAAGCACATGCAAACATATTGCATGCAACATTATTTCTCCTCCTCTACTCAATGTAACGTACGTGCGAAAACAAAAATGGGTTCGCCACATTGATCGATAACTTTCATCGATATTGTGAAAGTAACCCCATGGGACCATCCATAGCTGAATTGAGTTGTAAATATATAGCTTGATCTTCTTTTCACGAGCTTTGGTCTTGAGAGAATTCCTTAGTACTATAGCATGAGTACTAGTACCGCTACACCCACCGAGGTTAAGTATAGCACGAGGATGGGTCACGATAAGGCCATTTGGTCTTTTTTATTTTTTATCTTTTTATTTACTTTTTTATATTCCTACATATTTAAAAAAATACAATATTATTCAAAAATACTTTTTTAATCACTAAATAAAAATAATAATAATAATTTGTTGGAATCCATTTGTCGGGACAAGTAGTACTATTATTCCTATACCATATTCAATGTAAACAGCGTAATATTAATGCTAGCTACTAGCTAGCTAGCTAGAGAATAATATCATATATATATATATATATATATATATATATATATAGTGACACTACAACAGAATGTGTATTTTGTGACAGAGAAAACTGTCACAAAAAAATGGCAAACCGTCACTAAACATATTTGGTGACGGTTTGAAACCGTCACCATGACCGTCACGTAAAGTGCGTCACAGAAAACATTTGGTGACGGTTTACTGTTCAACCGTCACAAAAAATATTTTTAGTGACGGTTGGAAGTGTTCCGTTCGGTACAACGTTCGAACGTTCCTTTTTTTGTGACGGTTATGAACTGTCACAGAAAATCACGTTCGGACGTAAAATTAAACGTTCGGACGTTATACCCGACCCGATTGGCGTTCGAATGAGAGAAGTTGACGTTTGTTGTATATCGTTCGAACGTATCATATTTACGTTCGCATGTTAATGCGTCCGAACGTTAATTACAATAAACGTTCGAATATTTGTTCGAACGTAAACGTAAATGTTCAAACGTAGCGCGTTTAATGTTCGGACGTTATTTCGAATGTAAACGAAGGAGCGTCCGAATGCAAGTTCTTTGTTCGAACGTTAGTCGGTTTAACGTTCGAACGATTCAATTGTATTTACGTTCGAACGTTTGTTACAGTGTGAACCAACGTTCGAACGATTTTTATTTACATTCGAACGTACAGATCAGAAATACTAATTTCATAAAATTTAAAAACAAAATACCAATGGTATCATATTACATACCCAATTAACAAGTAACAATGTCTTATAAAAGTACAAAATTAGATATTAAAACTAGTCAGAAATATTGATAAAATTTATTTCTTCTTTTTCCCTCGCCCACGGGGATTCTGTTGCAACGACATAACACGCTCCATTTGCACCATCATCTCTCGTTGCACTTGCTCTTGCACTTCACTGCGTATTCTTTCCTCCTGGTCTCTCTGTTGGTCCTGCAAACGCGTCTCTAAATGAGACTGTCGTTCTAAGAGAGACTCTAACTCTTGCTGTCTCGACCTCATATACTCATTCTCACGCCGTGCAGCTTCTAAATCTGCTGTAAGATTATTAATTTGTGAAGCCGATGAGGTTGAGGAGGATGAACATTTATGCTTGATAAATCGTCCCAAACCTCTTGCCATACTAGACTGCGGCCCGAGCACTTGGGTGAATATGTCTATGTCACTAGGAGAGGATTCCGCAGAAGTCGACTGCATCTCCAACATTTTGTTCTGCAATTTAAAAGGTAATGATCGTAAATAATTAGTAACGTATTAAAAGAAATAGAAATAAGAAATAAACTATTAAAATGTTCTATAAAAAATTTATTTAACAAAATTAACACTGCTTACATAATTATCTGCAGCGACAGGATCCATCCACTCACTATGCTCATTAGTGTGAGCAGCAGCATAGACATGAATGAGGAAAAAGTTTTCAGGATCATCACGTTTCTAACAAAGCGACAATATTAGCAATTTTAAAAAGATAATGTTAGTACTTATCAGAAAGAATATCAGGAAAATAAATGAATTCTATAATTTTTTAATTACCATTTTTTCAGCAAGACGGTGGAATGACCTTGAACCGGCACGATGGTGGACAGTCAGAACGGATCTATTCTGTGCATTTGTAGAACTCAAGTGCTACAAAATATATTAAAAATGTTAATTGTAATATGTATACATATAATGTATAAAACGAATATGAATGTAAATAATTAAAAGATATAAATGTAAAATACCTGATAATCTGGAGATGCGAAAAGATCACAACACTTTCTCCAATCATCTAACTTCATCTGCTGAAAAGGAGACTGCGCAGCCTCTTCCAACGTCTCAAACTTCTTGAAGTGGTCATGACATCGTCCTTTGTGACGTCGGAATAGTGTAGCCATCAACTCATTCACGGTTCTCAAATCCTCGCTACGGCCAAAGTCGAGGTCGAATTCATCCTAACAAGGGAATCAGGTAAAAAATGTAATATATTAATCTAAGTGAAAAAAATGTACTGAAAAGTAAACTCACCAGCACACGACTTCGAATGTGCTCCTTAATCTCATTCGGAACATCTCGCCATGAGCGCACATAAAATGGAGCATAAGCTCGAACTACTGTGCCAATATAGGAGGAAAGCGCTGCTGCACTATCATCCACTCCTCCAGTGGAATTATCAGGAATTGTGACCTTCAGTTTACCGTGCCTTCTATTTTTTTCAAGAGAGATTCCACGTGTATAGCCACGACCGCGACGTGCAGATGCATCAACTACATGATAATAATAGATATACTATAATTATAATTATATAGTTATTGAGAAAAAAGTATTAACTATATATATAATTATCAACGACAATATTTCCTTACTGGTAGGTGTCGACTGGCTGTTGTTCTCTTCTGTGTTAGCTTGATCTTCAGGAACGGATTCCTCGAGTGGGGAGTCCTCAATGGATTCAGGACTTGGACTTGGCGGAGGCACATTTCTTCGTTGTCGTTTTGGCGGCATTCTTTAAAATAATTAATTATATCAAAGAAAATTAATTAGAAGAAATTATGAAAATTTAAGATATTTTATAGTCACCTATATAAATAAAATATTTAGTACTTTTACTCTTCAGATAAATTTTCCATAGTTGTTTCAGAATCTCCATCAATAACATCTTCATCATCATTATCCACCTCCTGCCCGGATTCTGATTCGTATTCATCTTCTGACTCGTCTTCTTCATCTTCCTCCAAACTGACTTGAATTGAATGATCATTTAATACAGACGGGTCGAGATGTACGGGTGGGACATCATCTCTACACAAGGGGAGCAACTCGAGTGCACCGAGGTCAACAACCAAGTTAATACCCTCTCCATCTTCCTGGTATGCCTCAACAATCGGATTGTCATCTTCATCTCCACTATTCTCGTAATCTGCACTCGTTCCTGCTTCATATATATTTCGAGGAACAAATTTTTGTACGACTCGCCAAGTTATCTCCCCACTATCTTCATCAGCACTTTTCATTGGATCAATCAAGTAATAGACTTGGGTAGCTTGACAAGCCAATACGAATGGATCATCTTCGTACCATTTAGATGCAGTATTGACACTCGTAAAGTGATTATCCCTATGTATCGAAACCCGACCACCGCCTAGATCCCACCAATCACATTTGAAGACATATGTTACAGACCCACCCAGATATTTCAATCCGATAATATCACGTATGACACCATAATAGTCAATATCATCTGTTCCATGACTCCCCTCGACCAACACACCACAGTTTTGAGTCTTTCTATTACGTTCACGGTCCAAAGTATGGAATCTATAACCTCGAACCGTGCATGCAGTATATCGAAGTGCTCTATTTGAGGGACCACGGGCCAATGCATACAATTCAGAAGAAATTGATCCGGGATCACGAGCACGTTGTTCCAAAATCTAAAAATTGAAATAGTATATATTTATTATTTTATTATCCAGAGTTAAAAATTTCACAATATAACATATATATAATTTTAGTTCATACACATTCTTCAAACCATCCGGGAAATTCTTCCTCGTGTCTTGCCTCTATATTTTCTACGCCTTCCGTTCTAAGTTTGTCCATGTGGTCACTGTTATAACATATTGAAAAAGAAGTATATTTTGAGCACAACAATTCTAATTAATTTAAAGAAAACTATAATTATTCAAATAAATTAAATGACATACCTAAGATAATCATCAATCTCTCGGCAGTTATTTAGCACATACCACCGAACCTTACCCAACTCTCCATCAATTAAATCGTAACCTGTTTGTGCACCCAAGGGTCGTACATTCTGGGAAAACACTGATAGCTCACGAGGAGGCGGAGTAGCAAGATCAGCATTTCGCTCTTGACGACTAAATCGTGTCTCAACACCACGAAGATATAGAGAGCAAAATGTTAACCATTCATCGTGTATATAAGCCTCTGCTATTGAACCCTCAGCTTTGGCTTTATTCCCAACAGTGCGCTTCAATCGACCCAAATATCTTTCAACTGGATACATCCAACGGAACTGCACCGGTCCACCCAGAAGTACCTCTCGCGGTAAATGTATTGCTAAATGGACCATGACATCAAAAAATGATGGTGGAAAGATCTGCTCGAATTTACATAGTATAGTAGCAATGTCTTCTTCCAATTTCGACAACACATCTCGATTTACTACCCGAGCGCACAAATCCTTGAAAAACATACATAGTTCAGATATGGCGACACGTACATTAGATGTCAGCTTCCCACGAATTCCCACAGGTAATAACTTCTGCAAAAATACGTGACAATCATGACTTTTCAATCCATTGATTTTCCAATCATCAGGACTCACGCATCTACCAATATTTGAAGCATAACCATCTGGCAACTTCACACCTTGCAACCATTTACAGAAATCAATCCTCTCCTCCCTCGTCATCGTAAAACATGCATGCGGCATGACCACCCTGTTGCCTTCCACCCGCAAATGCAGATTATGTTTAATTCTCATTCTCTCAAGATCTTTCCTCGTCTTGATCGTGTCTTTCGTCTTTTTGTTAATACTCATCAATGTACCCAGTATATTATCACAAATATTCTTCTCTATGTGCATTACATCCAAACTATGTCGCAACTTGCATGACGACCAATACGGCAAATCAAAAAAAATACTACGTTTTGTCCAATTCAATTCTGATACGGCTCGTTTTCTCTTGTTCTTTCCCCGACCTTTGCCAAAATTGTTCGCTCTAACATGTTGCAGTTGTTCCACTATCTCTTCTCCAGACAACTCTTTTGGTGCAATCCTATCCTCTACTCTCCCATCAAACTTGGCACATTCTCTTCTCCATGCATGATTTGCTGGTAAATAACGTCGATGACACATGAAACACAACTTCTGAGAAAATTTTAGCCACTCACTAGCAGTTTCTTTATTACACGTCGGACACGCTAACTTCCCTTTCGTACTCCAGCCGGAAAGATTCCCATACGCCGGAAAATCATTTATGGTCCACATTACCGCAGCATGCATCTGAAAAGATGTCGACTTAGATGCATCATAAGTTCTAACCCCTGTTTCCCATAACTCTTTCAGCTCTTCAATCAACGGCTGCATGAATACGTCAATATCATTCCCAGGTGATCTAGGGCCAGGGATGAGTAAAGTTAACAAAAAGTTTGGCGCCTTCATGCACCTCCATGGTGGAAGATTGTACGGAATCAATACAACGGGCCAAGTGCTATAACTTGTACTCATATTCCCAAAAGGGTTGAATCCATCGGTTGTGAGTCCCAGGCGCACGTTCCGAGCTTCTAACCCGAACTCTGGATACTGATTATCGAAAGACTGCCACGCAAGTGAATCAGCTGGATGCCTCATATACCCGTCATTCTTAACTCTTTTCTCCTCTTGCCACCTCATATCATGAGCTGTTTTCTTACACATATATAGTCTTTGCAACCTAGGTTTCAAGGGAAAATACCGCAACACCTTAGCCGGCACGTTTTCTTACCTTTCAACCTCGACTCTCCACATACAGGACATGCTTGTTTCTCCTCGTTCTCCTTCCAGAACAATACACAATCATTCTTGCATGCATGTATGGACTTGTACTCAAATCCTAATCCCTTTTCTCAACTGTTTCGCTTCATAAAAGTTCTTAGGCAATGCAGACCCTTCGGGAAGCACCTCGTTAAATTAGTCCAATACAATGTTTATTGCTTTCGTCGACATCCCACACAATAAACGACATTTTGGAATGTTTTGTACAACCTGGGTAAAGCTCGCGCTTTGCATCTTCCCACAGTGAAGGAAAATTTTCACAATCAGTCCCTGATCCACCACTTGAGGCATTGTCGTTAACCTCATCCATAAACATCCCAGCTCCAATGTCACCCAACATCTCCTCCATCTCATCATGCTCATAATCATCATCCATGTGCCGTAAATAATTGTGATGATCGACCAATACATCTGCTGACCCTTCATACGGCTCACCATGCAGTACCCATCGCGTATACCCCAGATCCATACCGTTCACAAATATATGACGCTCTACTTCATCCAATCCTATCGCACACAAATTTTTACACCCTCGACATGGACACTTAATGTAACCACGACTATCAGCAGAGGCCCGTGCAAAATCAATGAAAGTTCTTACTCCACATGCATAGGGTACGTAATCCTTTCCAAGTCTATCGTCCAGACGCATCCAATTTTTGTCCATTTCTAAAAACATCCAGATATTAATAACACGTACATTGAAAATTCACATGCATGTCTTGCCTCCAATTCTCATTACTTTTTTGATAAGGTAGTTGGTCCTATCCCATTCGAGATTATATTCTCCATATTACACAAATCTCGTCACTCTACTAATTTCCACGTTAGTAGAAATTCCGGCAGCACCTCCCCATAATTCTCCAAGTATACATGTTCAAATATCGGGATTGTGACCCTACGAACAGTATACCCGAAGAACAATAGAAGAAGATACCGAAACTTCATATTAAACGTGGAAAGTAGCGAGTAACAAAAATGTGTAATACAGATAATATAATCTCAAACTGTCCACACTGGACAATTCAGGAATCAGTGGACACATAAATGTACACTGATTCCCAAACGGGTCTAATATTTATGCAATGTCACACGCATCTAGCAAAAAATCATACAACAATATCTCCATGTTGTTTAAATTAACAATGTCACCTTCAAGTAGTGTTATATTATTAAACTAAAGAGGGATGGAAGATTATGTGACCCTACGTTTCGTGTCTTGTACACAACGAGGGAGAATAATCTTGAAGAAATGTTTAAATTTTAGTCTAATTACTTAACCGTCACAAACTGTCCGACCTTGACAACTCTCAAGGCCGAAGAGACTATGACAGTCAAGCAATTAAATTGAAATTTCAACATTTCTTCAAGATTATATTCCCTCGTTGTGTACAAGATCATTATTCTTAAAGTATAATTTTAATTGTTATACTTAATTTCAAAGGTTATACTATAATTTTAATTATTATAATTCTTAAAGAGTTACTTTTATGCTTGTTATTACTTATATATTAATTATTATTATAAATATTTAATTATCATACTTAAATTTCAATGGTTATACAATAATTTTAATTATTATAATTCTTAAAGAGTTACTTTTATTTGTTATTACTTAAAATTAAATATTATTATAAATATTTAATTATCATACTTAAATTTCAATGGTTATACAATAATTTTAATTATTATAATTCTTAAAGAGTTACTTTTATGCTTGTTATTACTTAATTTCAAATATTATTATAAATATTTAATTATCATACTTAAATTTCAATGGTTATACAATAATTTTAATTATTATAATTCTTAAAGAGTTACTTTTATGCTTGTTATTACTTATATATTAAATATTATTATAAATATTTAATTATCATACTTAAATTTCAATGGTTATACAATAATTTTAATTATTATAATTCTTAAAGAGTTACTTTTATGCTTGTTATTACTTAATTTCAAATATTATTATAAATATTTAATTATCATACTTAAATTTCAATGGTTATACAATAATTTTAATTATTATAATTCTTAAAGAGTTACTTTTATGCTTGTTATTACTTAATTTCAAATATTATTATCACAATTTTTCAAATCCATATCACAACATATTCACAATAACTCACAATATATTCACAAAATAACATGCCACATGTATTAACATATTTCTAAACTTGAGTAAGCAATAAACATGTATTAACAAAGCCTAATGACAATATATTTCTAATAATAAACACAATATTTCAAATTTATATCACAACATATTTAAAATAACTCACAAATTATTTACAAACTATACAAACAATAATCACAATATGATAAAAAGAGTTACTTTAAAATAACATGCCACATGTATTAACAAAGCTTAAGGACAATATATTTGTAACAATGTAAACATATTCATTCATATCATTCACAAATAATAATTTAAATATTTCAAGTCCATATCACAATAACTCACAATATATTCACAAAATAACATGCCACATGTATTAACATATTTCTAAACTTGAGTAAGCAATAAACATGTAGGGAAACAAAGCCTAATGACAATATATTTTTAATAATAAACACGATATTTCAAATTTATATCACAACATATTTAGAATAACTCACAAACTATTTACAAACTATACAAACAATAATCACAATATGATAAAGAGTAAGCATCAAATCACAACAACATATTGATAAAGTTTAGAAATATACCTAGCACTCACAATATCCTCTTACAAATCAAAATCTTCAAACTTCCCAAAACAAGCAATCCTTCAAAAAAATACAACACAAACTTATTAGAAATATTCTATAACAAAAACACATTCTATAAATATCATAAAATTTAAATAAAGACAAGAAATAAAAATATTATCTTACCAAAACTCACCTCTCTCTCACTCTCTAACTCAACTCTCTCTCACTCTAACTCTCTCTCTCTCTCTCTCTCTCTCTCTCTCTCTCTCTCTCTCTTCTCTGTTGCGCGCACGGGAGAAAAGAAATAATGGGCATCCTCCCGTGCGCGTACTGATTAAGTTCTAAAATTATTAGTTTAAACGTTCGAACGTTAACTTCAAACGTCCGAACGTTAATTCTAAAATTATTCCAGCCCAGAACGTTCGGACGTTTAAAATACACGTTCGAACGTACCCTTCTTATGATATAACATGAAATCTAGCGGGAAAGTTCCCGCACTTTCCTCATATATGTTCAAATGTATCACAATTTCTCGTTCGAACGTTTGTAGATTTATAGATAAACGTTCGAACATACTACTTAAACGTCCGAACGTACATTTCATGAAAGTGTTACCATATTTGAGCGGGAAATCTCCCGCACTAATTTAACTAACGTTCGAACGTTGACGGATTTGATGTTCGAACGTATAGTATAAACGTCCGTACGTCTGAATAATCACACAGATATTAAACATCGAGCGGGAAAATTCCCGCCTCTTAGTTTAACGTTCGAACGTTAACTTCAAACGTTCGAACGTAAGATTCCTACTATACTTAACTTATAGTATAATATATATACTACATTGTATAGTATTTTGTGCATAATATAATTTATATATTATGCACAAAATATGTGTTTTTCTAAATTACTATATATGTGTTTTTCTATATATTAATTATTTAAATTTTATATAACTATATCTTATATAATTAGTTAAACTCAATAATATACTAGTTAAATAATATATTTATACTATAATATATAGACTAAATTTACTAATAATAGTTTAGTATATGACTATATGTAAATATCATACTACTAAAAATTTACAATATTACTACCATGTTGTTCTAAATTACTAATGTATAAATATAATAGCATGTAATACTAATGTATATATAATATACTATAAACACTAAGATGCATAATAACATCAACATGTAATATTGCAATACATATACTAATGGATAAACACTAATCTATAAATTTATAATAACATATAATACTAATGTATAATAACTAAAGTATTATTCATATCAATTTTATATAACAATATCTTGTATTAATTATATTTTTTGACCTAATAAATTCTCAACATATTCATTTTGATAAATATATTAGTAATTTTAATATACATTAGTATAATAATTAGATTTATGGCCTAATACTAATACTATTAGTAAACCACTTTAAGCCTATATATAAATTACTATATAAAGCACTATAGTATTAATTAATAATACTATATTACTATGTGATACTATTAACTATAGTGATATATTAGTATTAGACATTAGTATACTAATACTATCAGTGATATAGCTAGTGTAATATAATAATATTTATACTAATACTATTATATAGTTATACTAAATTAAAATCACTATAGCAAATATTAATATATAGTTATGCTAATCACTATAACTAATATTAATACTAATATAGACTATAGTTATAACTTATAGTATTATAACTTATACTAATATATTATATAGTTACACTAAATCACTATAACTAATACTAATATAGTTATACTAATCACTATAATTATATATAGTATTAATATCACTATAAGTATAATACTATAATATATAGTATTAATAATAACTAATACTATTATATAGTTATACTAAATTAAAATCACTATAGCAAATATTAATATATAGTTATGCTAATCACTATAACTAATATTAATACTAATATAGACTATAGTTATAACTTATAGTATTATAACTTATACTAATATATTATATAGTTATACTAAATCACTATAACTAATACTAATATAGTTATACTAATCGCTATAATAGTGATATAGTATTAATATCACTATTAGTATAATACTATAATATATAGTATTAATAATAACTAATACTAATATAATTATTAGTATAACTAATATTTATATAATATATATATCAAGTATAAGAGATTAGAGATTTCATATATATATATATATCAAGTATATTAGTTTATTATTAATATTTCGGTGCTTTTTTTTTAATAATATATATATATATATCATATATTTTTTTTTATAAATTTTCATATATATATAATATATAAAATAGATTTATATTAGTTAGTATACTACTATACAATATGGCGTCGTTTCTATTGCAATAGGACTTTCTTTTTAATTTTTGGATGCATGTTATTATGTTACTTGTTTTATTTAGTTGTATTTTTTGTTATAATCAAAAGTTTAATTAATTTAGATTGTAATGTTGAGAAAATTGAAATTTAAAAGCTCACAATTTTTTTTTTAAAAAAAAGTGGGTCAAATATGAAGTTAAAAAAGATAAAAAATAATAATAAAAAAATCCGACTCCGCTCCGACAAGTCGGAGTCGGAGTCGGAGCGGATTTTATATGTTTCGGAGTCGGAGTCGGAGGTCGGATTCGACCTCCGACAAAGTCGGAGTCGGAGTCGGAGGTTGGGCCCTCCGCCTCCGAAAGTGTCGGTGCTCAGCCCTAACAACATGTATAAACATATTGCTAAACTTTATAAATATAAGAAGCACTCACAAAAAAACCAATAATCTAATTGTCAATAATATTATATAACATCCTAATATATAACTTAAACATTTATAATATAATATATTATATTGACAAACGTTCGAACGTAATAATAAGTACGTTCGAACGTTCTATGTATATAAGGCCAAAACCGAACGTCGAAACGCATTTCCCTGCCCGTATCCATCGTCTTCTCCGTTATTTGCCGCCACGCCGCCGTCACCGCCGCCGTCAACTCCGCCACAACCGTCACTAAAAGGTAGGCATTCATCTTTTATGCAAATAACATGTATTTTATTGAGATTTAGATTGACATTTGGATTGAGTTTGGTTTAAAACCGGATAAATATTACCGGATTTTCAACTTCATTTTCCGGCCACCACGACCAGTCATTGGCCGAATAGTCACCGTAGAAATGTTTCTTGAAGTGTATACTTCATTTACATGGTGACATTTCGGCATTTAGACCCTTGTAGAGAAATTTTCGAGATTTCAATAATGGCTGAGTCGACTCAGCCATTCTGCGTCGAAACGTTCGAACGTTTCACCAAGACATTCGAACGTACGACGTTTAAATTACCGAGCCGTTACGGCTTCCACGTTCGAACGTTAATCGTCTTACATTCGGACGTGAATATTATTAAACGACATACGTTCGAACGTTAATATTTACTTTCGCACGTAAATCACATACGGTCGGACGTTTAATTATAACATCCGAACGTAGTGATTTTCTACATTATTCATGCTTCGACGTTCGGACGTTCATATTTACGTTCACACGTAAAACAAATACGTTCGAACTTAAATTCAACGTATTTGTTTACTGCTTATGTTCGAACGTACATCTGTACATTCGAACGTATTTGTTTTACGTTTGAACGTAAATTTATTTACATTATTTTACGTGCGAACGTATAAATTAACGTCCGAACGTTTTTATCTTTAACGTTCGAACGTTAAAGATAAAACGTTCGAACGTTAATGCAGAGCATCTTAAAATTAATACAAAAAAATGCATTATTGTAAATAATTTTTTTTTTCCTTTTCTATTTTCAGGATATGGCTCTTCCACTGCATACACGAAAACGAGGGAGGGAAGGAGCCACGTCGGACACTGCCCGTATCGGAGCTCGTACTGTTATGGTAGAGAGAGAGGTCTTAATTAATGAGTTCGACGAACTCTGTTGGCAGCAGACGAACCTAAGAGATGTTTTCCTTAGTAGAGGCTGGGGAAATATCTGCACATTGAGGGGGAAGGTATACCCCTCAATGGTTCAAGAATTCTATATGGGGATGTGTGACATGCCTCCGGATGCATCCTCTCACACCGTGACTGTACGCGGTGTTTCCATTGAGGTATCGGCAGATGTCATCGGCGAGCACATCGGGATTCATCGAGGTGCTCAGACATTTACACACTCAACACCCCGTGAGGATGTAGGCACTTCTGCATCATCTACTGGCCGGGGATGTGAGCCAGCATCAGCCGATGATGCAGGCCAGTCAGAGGCTGAGGATACTGGCGTCGAGGCTCGGGATGATGACCGAGACGAGATTTCTACATCCTCACCGGGAGGGATCGCATGCAGATCGAGCGGAAGAACGCCTTCAACCAGAACCATCTGCTGCATTTCTTCCGCATGTTGCACCTTATTGTTGCAACAAATGTCGATCCTGTGGCTCATAAAACCACATTTAGTCGGCTTCGGGCACAATTTTTGATACGAGTGGCACGTGGAGATCCTATAGATTTGCCACTGCACATTTTTGAGAGGATCCGTTACGAGGCGAGCATCGTCTCCACGGATAATCTCCCATATGGTGTCCTCATCAGCCGACTATTACTTGCACGGGGAGTGCCGACCCAGCCAGAGGAGCGGGTCAAAGATCAGATGAGCCCCCTCGACATGACCACGCATCGGCGTAGCATTGGACAGGCGAGGGGACGTCAGCCACCCCCTGTAGAGGATCTAGTTCCTCCGACGCAGCCTGAGCCAGGTCATGTCGGGAGTAGTAGTCAGCATACGCCGAGTACATCTGCAGGAGATGTGCGGCCTGCTTGGGTTGATGCGGTCATCTCACAGCTGACTGCGCATATTGATCATAAGATCGATCGATCGCTCGAGGCTATATCGGCGTCTGTTGCCGAACTCACCCATCGTGTAACTATCCTCAACGACAAGGTTGATACCTTGACTGAGGAAGTACGGAGTTCGACTTTTGCGGATAACGTTATCATCTGACTGTTGTTTACTACGTTCTATCAATTTTTGTATTTTATTTTTAATATTTGTAACGAAAAATATTATGGAATATTTTTATCGTTTTTTCATTTCAATTTTTAATCTTCTTTGATGTTATAATTTTCAACTTTAATACTAAATCACTGCATTTCAAATATATATAAATCAATAATATATATTTATATATTACAAAGTGTGTATATATAAATATATACAATTCAATTTTTTAGACTTGTTCACAAATTATGCACAATAAAAATCACATAATTTTTAAATTAAAGTCATTTAATTTAAATTTACAATGAACGTTCGAATGTTATTACTTAACGTTCGAACATTGGTGCAAACATTTTACGTTCGAACGTAAAATTAATAACATTCGAACGGTTGCGCCAAAACATTTTACGTTCCAACGTAAACAGACATAACGTTCGAACGTATATGTGACGTTCGAACGCATATTTCCCATACGTTCGAATGTAAAAAAATCTCATTCTATCTTTAATGACGGTTTCCAAAAACTGTCACAGAAAATGCCTTTTAGTGACGGTCTAGGGACTGTCACAATTTCCCAACCGTCACTAAAAAGCAATTGTGTTGTTGTGTGAGAGGGAAAGATTTCTTTTCTTTAATCAAGGACGACACAAATTTACTAATAATATTATACAGCAACTGATTGTATCCACGACCGCTATCTCAGCCATTTCTTTTCTTTAATTAAGTTTTTTGTCACGCGGTTGTTGGAAATTTTGTTTGTTATCGCTCGGTTCGATGTTCGATTTAGGGATCAGCTCCTTTGAAAAACATGGAATGGGAACATGAAATAACATAAAATTAAGATATATATATATATTAACATGCATGACTTGATGATCATGATATAACTTATATCAAAGTAATTGAGTTAAACTTCAGTCTTTGCAATCAAAACTTTTCAAGTAATGTGGTAAATCATCGGTGTTTTCAGCTCTTGGCCGAGGACCAGAGTTAAAAGAAGATGAGGAAACTGATCGAGCAAAAGAGGGAGAAAGAAGGGCTGGTAATTTTGGGAGGCGAGCTACTTATAAAAGTTTCCAAATTAATATTGGTTGTGGAAGGGATGGTCTTCCCATACAAATAATTTACTTTTTTCTCCATGCTATATATATATATATATATATATATATATATAGTCGTGGTCTTAATTTACACGTAAAGAGGTTGATTGCAAAGTAAGAAAACTAGCTAGGTAGCTAGTAGCTTTTGCTTAATTAATAAGAAAATATTACTCAAAATTATGTTAAACTAAATCAGAAGACTTTTAACCCTTTCTTCATATATGTCATGTACGTATTAATTAAGTTATCGAGGTTTTGATCTTAATTTTTCTTACTCAAGCCACTGGCCCAATATCAATGCCCTAAATATCTAAACCCAACAGTTTGGACTAATTGATCTTATACCAAGCCCACATCCTTACTCCTTTTCCATCCATTCATCTAATAATAGACATTCACCAGATTCCATTTTTTTATTTTTGTCTTTTTTGCCCCGGGGTGGGGGAGAAATATATTCTATTCATTTAAATATTTACTGAAATTAGCCGTAAATATGTAAGAAAATCATGAAATAGTACAAAGTCTTGATGAACCCATGATGTGTTAGATTTTATTACTTCAAATAAAATATATTTTGGATGTTTCTAATAAATATACTTATTTCCTTTTATATATATAAATATATATAACTTCTTGTGCATTTATGAAAAATGCCAACTCATTGAAATATATGAAAAAGGAAATATAAGTAGTTAATTTATATTGAATCCTCCTCACAATAGTATTATTGTCTTAAAGTGAAGGACAAGAGAGCTCTACGTAAGCGGCCTAGTTAGGATTGTAATTGTACAATTGCCTTGCTCATTTATGCCCGACTCGGCTCGTTAGCTTGATTCGATTAAAACTCGTCCATAACTCATTGAATATATACACACACATATATATATATACACATATAAACAATATATTCAATATATAGGCATACATATATACATGTTTCTATACACATTAGATTTAATAATATGAGCATAGTTATCTTTATAATTAAATATGTAGTATGTAACCCAATTATTAATGCCTAGTCATTTATGCCTATATATTGAATATAATCCATAATTATACGTTAGTTAATTAAGTACTTACGTGATTAATTATCGTAGATATTTTATAATATGTGTAATAGTTAATATGTAGGACTTGGTAGTTTCAAATACTACAATGTAGAAACCATATAAGAAATGTATTGGTAAAAATGTTATAATCATATAACTCAATATAATGTTTATATATTAGTCGTAAAAATTTCAATGGATTTTTTAAATCTGGTATTTTTAATTATTCGATTCATTCAAAAATAAAGAGAAAATATAAAAAAGAGTACAAACAAAACTCAATTAATAAATTGACTTGGCTCGAGCTTGTTAAAGAGTATAGACAAAGATCGATAAGTAACTCAACTCGACTCAAGCTCATATTTGATTGGCTCGAGCTCGGCTTGGCTAGGCGAGTTCTCAGCTCGATTCAATAACCCAAAAGTTCAACTTAGCTCTGATCGATTACAACCCTATGCCTAGTAGTAGCAAAGTCACCTGCAACATGCGTGCAGGCAAGGGCCAGGGTAATAGGCTTTGGGCGCTATGAGGCAGACTTGTTACATAATAGAAAACTAGCTGTTTTCTAGCTGTTGGATTTACCAGAAATCCTTCTTAATAGTCATCATATAATTGAACTATTCAATTTTAAAACAAACAAGAATTTTGCTGCTAAAAAAAAATCTCCCCATCTCATAATTCTCATAAAATTGTTTTTTTGCGTTGTTCTAAAAAAGTGCTATTATAGAACAACAAGAAAATAAGGACTTCATTGTATACTTGGAACAACTTTGTCAATACTCTATAGCACGATAAAATGAGACAAAATATGTTCTGAAGAAATCATCGTTACGTTTGAGCCTTGGAGTGTAGATTTTTATTTTCTGTCGTCGTGATTCCCTACTTTTTCATTATATTTTTCTAACGTGATGCTTATTCAATTCTTAAAATAAATGGATAAAAAATATTAAAAAATAATTAATTTTTCTTGAAATCTTGAAATAATGAGAATAGCCTCGTTTGGATACAAAAAGTGTTTCATCTCATCTTATCTCATCATTACAATTTTTCTAAATTCTCACAAAATATAAAAAACAATTTAACTTTTTCAAATCCCAAAACAATAATAATATTCAAATAATATTTTATTCAACTTTCAACTTTAATCTAAAACCATCTCATCTCATCTCCCTATCCGAACCACACCTAAATCAATTTGATCATTTACTTTATATTTCAACAACATCTCTCTTAGCTGAGGCTAAGAAACCTCTTTTAACGTATAAGTGAGAGTTTTGCTCCATTTTTTATGGAGTTTCTGGTTTTGACGTGTGACTGGGGTTTTCCTAGCCCTTAGGCCCTCTGGCATTGACGGTGCTTGGTGGGGCACGGTTGGATGGGGATGTTGGTGGTTCTCTAGGTAGTAAGGATGGTGGTTATCTACCGTCGAATTCATACATCCAGGTGTTAGCTAATACTAGTAATATCTCTCCTGGTTCTAAAATGCCGATGCGTTATCCGGTAGAGGTGGATGGTGAATTGGGATTCGTTTTCACAGAGGCTGACATTAACAAGGCGGCAGAGGATTTATGTTTTGCATTGGTTCTAAAATTTCTACATACACGACCTGCTATTGATGCAGTGCGATTGGTGATTATGAAGACTTGGGGTCTTCTTGAGATTCCAACGGTGAGCTTCATCGATGATTATCATGTATTGGTTCAGATGCCTAGTGAGCGTGACTTTGTGCATGGCTGGGCGAGAGAAGGTCGTGTTATTGACGAGTGCAGTTTTCATATTTTTCGATGGACGAATGAGTTCGACCTAAAGGAGGAGTCGTCAATGGCGGCACAATGTATTTTTCTTCCAGGTTTACCGATGCATCTGTATCATAAGGACTGTGTACAAATTCTGGCTAGTAGGTTTGGGAGATATCTTGGGACCGATAATGCTACATTGTCTTGTTCTCGTGCGACTGGTGCGCGTATTTATGTGAAGGTTGATCTGCCAAGTGAATTGGTTCAGGGTTTTCCAATTGTGGTGGCTAAGAAAAAAATATGGCAATTTGTGAAATATGAAAAATTAGATTTTTATTGCTCAAAGTGTCAAAGACAGGGGCATATGGTAGTTGCGTGTAGGATGGATCAACAGAGATTTGTTCGGAAAAAAAGGAGAAAAGTGAGGTGAAAAAAGAAGTATGGCATGAGAAAAGGGCACAAAAGGAATCTATGGCGCAAGATACACAACCGCCTATTAGGGTGGATTGTGACCAGGACCAGGCGGGACAGACATATATGATGGAGGGCATTGATAAGGCGTAGGACATTGTTTTGGCTCATAGTAATGTGGAGGAGAGGGAGGAGGGGACATTGGTTGATGGTGAAGTTTCGTTGATTGATTCGAGTGTGGGGGTGAGGAGGGATGTTGAGGGTGTTGAGGGAGAGAATAATATGATGGAGTTAGGTGAGATTGTGGAGAATCAGTTGCCAGGCGGGTCTCCACTGAAGGCTCCTAGTGCTTCTCCTTTAGTAGATATTTTTTTTATCATGGATGGTGGTAATAGATTGGCTTGGGAGAAGGGAGGTTCATCCAAGATTGTTGATGATTTATTGGCACAGGAAAGAGGGGATGGGGCTTTGGATTATATATATTAGAAGAGGACCACATGTCGAATCATGATGAGGAGATTTCGTTGAATCGGTTTGCAAAGGAGAGGGGCTATGATTCCGATAGTGAAGCAAAGTGTTCTTAGGGCCTTTCGAAATAGAGAGGTGGTATGGTTTTACGTCATTCTCAGCAGGTGTTAACATGCCCTTCTAAAATGAATTTATGACCATAAATGTACTAGTGTGGAACGTGAGGGGATTAGGCATGTCTTTGGTATTTGCAAGTTTAATTTGAAGTTTCAAGTTTCGATTGCGGAACCATTTGCAAGGGAGGAGAAACTCCCAAGTTTGCCAAATTTCTTAGGTTTTCAAAATTTCTGTTCTAATGAGGCGATAGGGGCAATCTTTGGTTATTATGGCACAATGATTTTACATTGGATATTGTTGATATGTCGGATCAGTTGCTTACAGTTTTAGCTGGAGGAGTGAACCAGAAGATGTTGATAACTTTGGTATAAGCCAAATGCAGCTATTTGGAAGGAAAGGAGTTATAGCATGCTTTAGCATTAACAGTGTTCAGGTGCCGTGGTTGGTGGTGGGTGACTTTAATATAATTCGAGATGATGGGGAGAGGGTGGGAGGCAATCCATGATCCTTTAGTGGCGATGGGTGATTTTAATGGATGTCTTGACTCTTGTGGCTTATTAGACCTTCCTGTGAGAGGTCGCAAGATGTCTTGGTGTAATGGCCAACAGGAGTGTGCTAGGAGCTGGGCTCGTCTTTGAGCAGTTATGAATGCAGAATTTTTTAGAGTGTATCTATTGGCTTATATGGAGTATTTATCTCGAAAAATGTCGGATCATGCTCCCATGTTGATTAAGGGTTTGAAGGTAGAAGAAAGATATGGGCCGACACCTTTCCGCTTTCGGAATATGTGGTTACCACATCCATCCTTTAGAGATTGTGTTGTGTCGGTTTGGAAGGAGCTGGTGTTGGAGAGAGGCCTTTTGAAACTTGCAGTAAAGTTAAAAAAAAATGAAAGTGACTTTAAGGGGTTGGAATAGGCATGTCTTTGGGCATGTGAACCATATGATTAAGGAGCTTGAGCAGAGGATTGAGTGGGTGGAGTTTCAGCTACAATCGGGTTTTGATAAAGAATTAGAAATGGAGTTATTGGTTGCTATAACAGAGCTTAGTTATTGGGAAAACAATGAAGAAATCAGGTTAGCACAGATTGCCAAGAAGAAGTGGTTGGATGAGGGAGATCATAATTCCAAATTTTTTCATGCAGTTGCCAATATGAGGAGGCAACGAGCTACTAATGCCTCAATGTCGTTGCCTGATGGAGTGGAGTTACGTACGGTGGAGGAGGTGCATCTTGGTGCTGTGAAGTATTTTGAGGAATTTCTAAATGGGATAGATACTTCTCAACCTGTGGATTTGTCTTCTATTGTGAGTAAGATAATTTCAAATGATGAGAATGAGGCCATTTGTAAAGCTCAGATGGGGGAGGAAGTGCAAGAAGCATTGTTGACAATTCCGAGAAATAGTAGTCCAGGGCCTGACAACTTAGGATCGGCATTTTTTATTTCTTGTTGGGATATCGTGAAAGAGGGGGTAGTGGAGGCTGCGTGTGATTTTATTTTGGGCAATACTTTGCCAAGGTATTACTCTTCGTCTTTTATTGTACTAATTCCGAAAATTGCAAGACCCAAAAAGTTTTGATAAATTTCGCCCAATTAGTTTGATGTCGGTGGCATATAAGATTTTTTTGAAAATCTTAGTGAAGCGGATGACGTTGTATCTTTCACAGATTATTTCTCCCAAACAAGGAGCTTTCATTCCAGGTAGAAGCATTTTTTAGAATATATCCATTGCTTAGGAGCTAGTGCATTCTATTAATAAAAAATTGTGTGGAGGTAATGTGATGATGAAAATTAATATGGTCAAAGCATATGATAGAGTGGACTAGAATTTTTTACTAAATGTTCTGGCACCATTTGGTTTTTCAAATAAGTTTTGTGGCCTTGTGGAGATGTGTATTAAGTCTCCATGGTTTTCTATCATGATGAATGGGACATATAAGGGTTTTTTTCAATCGTCAAGGGGATCCTTTATTGTCGTATTTGTTCATTTTGATGGAGGAAGTTCTTTCTCGACTATTGCATAAAGGGTTTGAGGATGGAGGGATTGGTAGATTTGCTCATCCACGTGGTGCACCTTCGATTTCGAATTTGTTGTATGCAAATGATTTACTAATTTTTTCAAACGGGGAAAGGAGGTCTATGAAGGGGATTAGCAAAGTTCTGGAGGTGTATGTTGCACGGTCTGGGAAGATTGTAAATCGGGAAAAATCGGCAAATGTTTTTCTCAAAGAAGATCAACATTGTTCAGCGTTTAAACCTGTTAAGGTTCATGGGCTTTGTTGAAGGCAGTTTGCCTACATGGTACTTGGGAGCACCGATTACTACAAGTAGACTTATGGGTTTCTTTTTAGAGCCTTTGGCGCTTAGATTTCAGAACAAGGTTGCAGGTTGGAAGTGGCGATTGTTATCCCAAGGTGGTCAGCTTATCCTTCTTAAGCATGTACTATCTAGCATGGCCACACACTTGCTAGCGGTTTTGAATGTTCCAAAAATTGTTTCGAGTAAGTTGAATTTCATGTTGTCTAACTTCTTTTGGGGCATAAGACAAGCCAAAAAGAAAATGGTTAGCATGGTCGAAGCTGTGTGAACCTTTGTTGGAGGGGGGGATTGGAGTTACGAATTTTTTAGAAGTACAAAAAGCTATGCATATGAAGTTTGCTTGGAGGCTTTTGTCTACTAATTCTATGTGGGCTAAACTCTTTAAAGTAAAATATTTGAAAGGTGAACATGCTATGGTGTCCGAAGTTAAAAGTGTTGACTCTAGATTATGGAAATCTATTTAAAAGGTAATGCCAAAAGTCATGGATAATATGTCGATAAAGGCGCGTGAAACAAATGCTTCTTTTTGGTTTGATAAATTGATGTCCAATGGCCCGCTTGCAGTCTCAACTCCTGTTACTTCTTTCCCACAGTTGAAGATAAAAGAGTGTTGGAGTGATAATGCTTGGGACGTGAGGTTGCTATAAAATATTGTTAGGTGTAATCAGGCGAGGGAGATTATGGCCGAGGTACATGGTCGACATGAAGGTAGGGATGTTTTAATTTGGCATCCAAGTCGTGATGGGCAGTTTTCTACGTCTACTGCTTGGAAATTTATTCAGGTGAAGGGGCCTCATTTGGAAGGAATGGAATGGATTTGTAGTAAGTTCTTATCGAAGAAAATGTTAGTTTGTATGTGGAAAGCGAGGTTCAATTGTCTTCCAGTGGATACACACATGCAATCTGTTGGTATTCCTTTAGCATCTCACTGCAATTGCTGTTGTTTGGGTAAGGTAGAAGATAGAGACCGTGTTTTTGGGTTAGGTGAGACTGCCCAGGAGATATGGAGGAGGGCGGCTCTGACTTTAGGAGTAAATTGTTTGGAGACGAGTAGCTAGTGGATGCTGGTTTGCTAGACGTAACATAGTTGCGGATTTCTTTGCCTGTCAAGGGAAATCGGGGATCACAAGGACGTATGGATCAGGTACGAACTTTTTAGCTTCTGCTGTGTGGGGCATGATCCGACTGGATAAGATTGGTTTTCCGTCTATAAGGTAGGATGTTTCTTTTGCGTGTGGCATGTAGTTAGATGGTTTCTTGTTGGCCTTTGTATAGGATGAGTTTTTTCTTTATTATTTTAAGTTGTTTAATGCATGGGATGGAGCTGCTATGTGGGTGGCTATCGGCTCTTCTTGAAAAAAAAAAAAAAAGTCATCACAAAAGGGGGTGTTGGTCGAATTGATGCCTTGTTTAATATCTTGGAAGTTTTAGAATTGGCGTTGTTCAGCCAAGATGGAAGGGAAATACCAGTCGGTCGATAGTGTATGGTTCTCGATTGGACAGGGTCATACTTGCTGCTCTAGAAGTGCCAGTGCATGATATACAAATTCGGCGACCTCTGCAAGTTTCATGGAAGAGACGAAGGGATGGGTGGTTAAAGTTAAACATAGATGGCTCTTGTAGGATCAACCCAGGTAGCTGTGGGGAGGGGGGGTGGTGCGGAATCATAGAGGAAAAATGGTGGCAGCTTTCTCGGCTAAGTTTGGTTATGGTACCAATACTGAAGCCAAACTACTTGCCTTAACGAGTGGTTTATTGCTGAAGGGAGCTTGGATTAACAAGGATTGAAATTGAGTGTGACTCGATGTGGGTGGTACAGGGGCTGAGAGGTTCTTATTGTACAACGTGGTACTTATGGGATTTCTGGGAAGAACTCATCAAGGCTATTCAAGGTTTTGAACACACGATTGCTCATCAGTTTAGGGAAGGGAATAAAGTAGTGGATTTTTTGGCAAGGCAGGGGGAGGAGTAGAAGAGTTGTACATACGTGGGTACCGATGATTTGCCCCTCCATGTGAGAGGTTTGCTTAGATTCGATTATACAATTTTAGACATTGAAATTTTTTTTTGGGTTGTATTTGGTTGGATGTTATGGCTTATTAGATATATTGTTTGTGAGGGTTTTCTTCCGCCACAAGTGAGGGTTTGATTCAATAAAGTTTGGAGGTGCCGTCCTCCTTTAATAATAATAATAAAAAACATCTCTCTTAGCTAATTTAATTATAATTGATATCTGTAACTGATCTATTTGTGTTTAAAGAAATTAGGAGGATCAAACTAAAAAGGACGTTGTGCGTGCACAATCATGTAGTTGCAGCTGGTGGCCCTTCTAAATTAACAAAGGTAGTCATAAATGACATGACTCCTTGAAAAGGACTTCTACTCCTTGGCTGTGTGAGATAAGGACTTCTACTCCTTGGCTGTGTGAGATAAGGACTTCTACTCCTTGACTTCTCACACTTACAGTTCAATGACACGAGTCCATGCATAACCTAGGCTGTGCGAGAAAAATACCCCACACCCTATGAGATAAGGAACATAATTTTTCAATAAGGACTTCTACTCATCAGCTACTATTCACTATCCCATACCCCACACCCTATGAAAAATACTCTCACACCCTATATATAAAAAAAAAACTATAAGTGTGAGCTGTGGGAGTGAATAGTGGCTGATGCATAGCATTCATCATTCTTGTTTCCTTCTTGGAATAAATTGCTTGATACTACAATGTTGTACAACCGATATAATCCATGAATTTTGTGTCTTGCTATCGCATTAGGATCCCTTTGATCCTATGAGTCCCATTGAAAGGTGGGCGCCTAGGTTATGCATGGACTCGTGTCATTGAACTGAAACTTGCAACGAAGTCACGAGAATATCAACAGAGATGAAAATAGAAATGAAAACTGCATGCATGATATGTTTGGAGTACAATCCAAGAACTTCCTGCAAACTTTGAGTGAACTTTCTGTCTAACAATTTTTGAGTCGTAAAATTGGGCATTTTTTGAGCTTTGGGTCAAGTCACCAAATCGGATCACCACAATAACAAATTAGACTTCACAAACCAAAAAATCCCTCACTTGGAGATTGTTATGGCCAACATATTACCATCGCTCTCAAAACTGATATCCTCCACATCTGCAATTCATAACCCCTGTCTTTAAGCTAGAAGTCCAACTCAAGTCATGCATTATGTTCCTCACATGTAGTGCCTCAGTCAACACATCTGCAAGGCAACTCTCAATTCCCACTGCACTGAGAATACTTGGTCTCGTTTTGACCCTAACACTCATCAGAGAACCTGTTACTGAGGCCCCCTACTCTGATTTAGGCGACTGATCCCATCTCTACCTGCCATCCTATTTTTTTCTTCAGTCGACTTGCCCACCTTTTATGCAGTGTCTACTTCCTCCATGGAAGTACAGTCAGCTGCTTCGCATCTAACTCCCACTTGCTCAATCTCTCATCTCGCAAGCTTTTAATGTACTTTTGTGGATCACCACCATCAATCAGTAGAATATAGTTCATGGTAGGTGAATACGATTGTGGAGGTCTAGTCATCCTAGAGGCCCTGCAAGCAACAATTGTAGGTGTAGATGACCCTGGATCACTAGATGCTCTATCCTTGTCTCTTATACCTCTGCTCCGCACCGTGGTCTTAGAAAATTTCCCCAGGCTTACAAATTCATGAGGAACGCAAAACTGATTCCCTTTTACTTTCTCATCCTCACACTCAGAAGTGCCTTCCCTTTTATATTTTCCTACACATCATTGGACCCAGATGTCAGATACAAAGTATCTGTTCTATGACCAAGTGCCAAGATCATGGAACCCTTAGTGACCTTCCATGCACCTCCCGAAAACAGTACCAAATGACCATTATTGTCAAGCTATCCCACAGAGATAAGGTTTCTCTTTAACTCAAAAGTGTTTATGACTTTCTGCAAAGTCTACGCATTCTTGTTTAGAAGTGTGATGCATACATGTAACGCCTCGTCCCCGAGGGTCCGAAGAGTTAACTCATATCACCTAAAAATCATTTCCAAATAATACTTTTAAAATAAACCAAAGTCTCCATAACATATTAACCTATTTTTTCAATACAAATATCCATGTTCATATATAAGGGCACATCAGTGATGTATCATTAATAAACATAAACTTTCCCACAAGGACTAGGAACATCCATTACTCAAAATACCAAAGCCACATACAATATTAACACTACTAAAAGACTCTCCAACAGTCATTGTACCCTAAGGCACTTAGTCTTCTATGATCAACAAACTTGCAAGTCTTCCCTATTCTTGATTTCCAGTTGTTGCATCAAAAATTATCTGAAACATATTATGGAGATAGGGGTGAGTTATCAAGAACTCAGTAAGCAGAGAACATATACTAGTATGCAAACATGAGCATTTACAGATTTCATAATGCAGAACAAAACACTTTTTTATTTTCAGAATGCAGAGTCAGAACATGTTATCAAAAATATCAGAGCGAATGTTCATAATATTTTTATTAAAATTTCCCTTGGCATAACATAACTGAAACATCATATCAGAACATAATTCCATGTTTAACCCCTATGGTAGGGTTGTGCAAATCCCGCCAGCCAACCGAGCATAAACAAAATGTGGCGTGTGGCAAACCGAAGGTGACGGGACGATGGCTGGCGGCATGGGTCGGCAGGTTGATGGCGCACGGTGGTGGGAAAACACTCCTATGTTTCTTGGTGTAAAAACAGGGGGTGGGGATAGCTGAGAACCAGATGAGGTACTTGGAGGGGCGGTGGTGCACGGCTTGGGTGGTGAACTGAGAGAGGCTGAGGTACTGACGTGGACGATGCTTGGCGGCATTGCGACATGCGGATTAGCTTTGGGGTGGCGGTTTACTAGAAGCAAACCGAGCCCTTCGGTTTGGTGTTTTACAGAGAATGACTGTGGTCTGTACTGAGGTTGGGGGGTGGAGGCTCCGATAGGTATGGATGGTTGAGAGCATGAAGAGAGGGGAGGGGCCCATAAATTAGGGTTGAGGATGTTTAACATATATATATGTATATATATATATATAAGATATAAGTAGCAAAGAGAAAACCTAGAGGAAGGGGATGAAAAGGGCATGCATGAAAATGGCAAACGGTGCGAAACCATGCGACGTGTTCTGGACGCTTACATGGGACGGGCTAAGTCTAAAAAGAAAATAACATAAAATAAAAAATATACTTAGGTCCAAACTCTCTTCAAAAAAAAAAATTTACTAGTAATCTCAAACGATTTTTTTTTTCATAACTATAAACCCAAAATTTTGTAACGCTATTTGACTAGGTTCGGGTGTTACAATACATCTCTTACTCTCACTACAACCAGTGCATTTCCATCCACCATGTGTCTTACTAAAATCAGTAGCAATATAGTTCTACATGATTTATCGGTGTGAAGTGGTATGGAACAAAGCCCATGAATCTAACACTCAATCATCAACCGGACTGTGCACTGCAAGAAATAGAGCATCATGTATTTCTTCAGTCACCACGTTCACAGCGTCATTCTCAATATTCTTTGGACTTCGACACTGTCTTTTGATGTGGCCCGTCGTGCCACAATTCCAGCATATGATCTGCTGCCCAGATCTTGGCTTGCTCCTGCCCCTATTTTTGTACTTTGACCTGTCATGTTCCCTACCCCAAGTGTCAATGCTCAAGGCCAAACCCGAACCAAAGATCTCGCTAGAATCTCTTTTGCGCAGCTCCTTAGCTAGGATTATATCTCCTATGTTGTCGAACTTCAACTTTGGCTTCTTGGCAGAATTACTCATGGCCTCTCAACTATTCGGCAATGACGCTAATAAGATCAATGCTTGAATCTCATCATCAAACTCAATCTCGACCGACGACAATTGATTTATGATAGTGTTGAAATCATTCAAGTGTTAGGCAATTGACGTACATTTGGCCATCTTGAAGCTGAACAACCTTTTCATTAGGTGCACTTTGTTATTGGCAAACAACTTTTCACACATACTAGACAAAGATGCCATGAGATCCGTTGTGGTTCTCTCATTGATAATGTTGTGTGCCACTTATCTTGATAGGGTGAGCTGTATAACTCCTAGGACTTGTCGATCTAACAGATTCCAATTAGTCTCAACCATGTTGTCTAGCTTCTTCCCCAATAGTAGAAGATTGAGTCTCTTACCATAGACGTAATCCTCCAGTAACCAAAATATGTTTCGTCAAACTTTTCGATCCCAGACTTCACTACATCTCATGCCATTGTTCTCACTTCAGACCTGAACATTGGCGTTTGATACCAGTTTTTGTAAAAACAAGATTGAACCAAAGTAAAGAACAAGAAGAAAATCAAACACAATCACACTTGACACAAAAATTTACGTGGATCAGAAACATGTCTACATCTACATAGTTCCAGAGAATTTTATTAGTCTTGAGGAATGACAAATACACTTGGGGTGAAATATAATGCTTAGAACTGGACATACTATTCATAACATACATATATATATATATATAGGGCTACATAACAGAAACCCTAAACTCCCGAATACGGGGATATTCGCTCGAGCAACCTGTCGAGCAAGCCTCTAATAAACTTTCTGCCTGAGCTTCGCTTGAGCAACTTATCTCGCAAATTTTGAGCCAACTTTCTATCTGGCTTTTTTTGAGTTGCAAAATCTTATCAGAAATTCGCTTCAACTTGGGGATATTGATCCAAGCATGCGCTCTATTGCCCAAGCCTCATTCAAACTCCACCGAACATTGTCACAATCAATAACTCCACCAAATATTTTTTATACGACATTTGTCGTTTTCGTTCAAAAGTGTTCGAACAAATTTTTTTCTAGACAAAAAAATTTTCATCCCTAATAGTTTTTCAAACGCAAAATTTACCGTTTGAATGGGTCTTATTTGAGAGGAAAAGAAAATTTCATCCCTAATAATCGTAATAAAATGGATTTTGTTTTGGAGAACTAGTTGCAAATAATCATTTGTGACGAGTAAAAATCGTTGGAAATAATTATTTACGGCAAAGACATTACATTTGGCCGCAAATAAGTCATATTTTGCATCGATTATATTGGCCCCTAAAGTATTTTCCCTCCCTCGGAAAAACTCTTTCTGGCAAAATGATGTCGTAGGAAATGAGGTTTTTAACCTAAACTGTCAATTTTGGCTTCCTTTGCTACAAAACATGTATATCAATAAAACTAGCATATCCCTAATCATACTCTTGCTTAAATTTTTCTCCTAATAATGTGAACATCTTCAAAGTTCTCATAAATGCCTAGAGCCCTAAATAAGGCATTCTGTTTAGTAATTAAAACAACAAAAGAGGGTAACAACATTAGAGAGGGGTTTTTTTTACTGCAAGTTACAACAATCCTCATCACTAACAATAAGAGAATAAGTAACATTAAAGAATAAAAACACATGCCGGCCAACCAAAATCCAATACATTTCTTGCAGCTGTACTTTATTTGTATCATAACTTTGTTTGAATGTGTTGTCAAGATGCTTGTCTCTTTTGCATGAGAAAAACACACAATACAGCAGTTAAAGCTTTTGAATTCTCAAATGAATTTCTCCATAAATCTGTATTAACTTATGTTGACAATTATCAAAACGCATGTAATCCATAATTCTCTTCCCTTCCAAGAATTCACAGCATCTATCGATTTGCCTGAGTACAAACCATGATATAAGACCAACATTGAAGTATATTATTATCAAAGTAGACATAATAGTAGGTATTTCAGAGGGAATAAAGGGGTAATAAAACCAACCTGCAAGTATATCCAACTCATCAGATTTACCAGATAAGTTCTTGAAACCAAGAACATTCCAAGCAAACCATTTTGAGACACATATGATTGATTTACAAAAAATTCACTCTCACAACTTTACCTTTTGACCTCCCACTGGTTTAACAAAATAAATGGCAAATAATGTTTTTATCAATGAGTTCTTGTACTGATAAACATGTTGGTAGTAACTTGGAAGCATCCTAATAAGCATCTGAAAAAGGTGACAGATTAAAGGTGACAATACCATGCATTTAATGAATTTCAAAGTAAGAAAGTAGGAGCAACATATGGAAACAACTATTTTTTGACCACCTTGTTGCTAGACCATGTACTTTTCTGAAATTTCCTAGATGCGTGTTCCATTTCTTTTCAGCTTGGAAACTTGGATGAAATTAAGAGGTCAGAGGGGGTCGACAAGTGGCCTTGACCTCAGATTTCTTAATAGCTTTTATCATAAATCGATCATCTTGTGTAAGGTAGAATAAACTTCCGCTCTTCCCAAAGAAGACAACTCCCTAAGTGTATCATTTCTACAAATAGCAAACATGTAATCAATTGGATCTATTGCAAACAATTCCCTTAGATGCCTAGATACCAAACAAACAGATTACCACCATTTGATAGGAAAGTCAACAAATACGTAAGCTCACAAATAGGTTCCTAGCATAGTACTTTCATGGACAATGACATGATTTGTTTGTAGTATACTACCAAACACAAATTACTCAAGGTCAAGAGACATAGCACACATTGTTTCCAAACTTGGTAGCATAAATAGCTTGAAACCTTGGATGAAATTAAGAGGTCAGAGATGGTCGACAACTAACCATGACCTTAGATTTCTTGATAGCTTTTATCATAAATCAATCATCTTGTGTAAGGTAGAATAAACTTCCGCTCTTCCCAAAGAAGACAACTCCCTAAGTGTATCGTTTCTACAAATAGCAAACATGTAATCAATTGGATCTATTGCAAACAATTCCCTTAGATGCCTAGATACCAAACAAACAGATTACCACCATTTGATAGGAAAGTCAACAAATATACAAGCTCACAAACAGGTTCCCAACATAGTACTTTCATGGACAATGACATGATTTGTTTATAATATACTACCAAACACAAATTACTCACGGTCAAAACACATAGCACACATTGTTTCCAAACTTGGTTGTATAAAACGCGACACTAAGACTCACAACATCTTAGCTTTCCCCATTTTGGCACACCCACACCCATGCACACACAGAGCACTCTGGCACCTAATGCTCACTCTTTTTATACATCAACCCACATGTTGCTTACAAATGTACACTTTGCTCACAGCTTGCATAAACTTCTACTCTAGCTCTCCCTTTATAGTTGTTTAACTCAATGGTTCAACAATTCTCATCCACACACCAAGTGGGTTAACTAGAAGTTCCAAGATACTATCAATTACAGAGATTTGATGTAATACTAAGATTTTCTAGGAAAGTTGGTTAAGGTAGTAGATGACATTTCTAGAAAAGGTAAAGTTCCTATCTTTTTTAACATAGGGACAATCGTGGTGAACGTGGACAATGATGGTGGTGCACAGAGTTAGTGGAGATAACAGAGTAGACCAAGACATAGAGAGAGAGAGAGAGGAGAAAACGATGAGGGAGAATGAGAGAAAAGAAGAAAGCTTACTGTAGGGGTTGGTTGGACAAACGAAGGTGGTGCCTGGAGCATCGGCGATGGTGAGAGAGAGAGAGTGTGTGTGTGTAATGCCATGGTCCCGGAGGTCCGTAGAGTTAGCTCTTGTAACCTAAAACCATCTCCCATAACATACTTATATACTCCAAATTTCCCATAAAATATAAATTCATTTAGTTAAAATAAAAAATATATGTTCCTCCAACAAGACTGGAGACACCAAATAAATACCTCAATGAAATAAATTATAATATCCACAATGACTTGGAAATACCCATGACTCAAAATACAAAAATAACATAAAATAATTTCTCTAATAAATAAAACTCTCCAATAAATACTTGTATTATTTGGCACTTATTCCACTACGACCATTAAACCTTACTTACACTTTTTACTCTTGACTTCCAGTTGAGGTATCAGAATTATTGAAAAAATATTGTAGAGATAAGGGGTGAGTTATCAACAACTCAATAAGCAAAAAACATATACTAGTATGTAAACATGAGCATTTACAGAGTTCAAAGTGCAAAACAAAATATTTTTATATTCAGAATGCATAATCAGAACGTTATAAAAAATATCAGAGCGAAAGTTCAATATATTCTTATTAAAAATTCCTTTGGCATGGCAAAAACGAAGACATCACATCAGAACATAATTCTATGTTTAACCCCAGTGGTAGGGTTCTTCAAAGTCCAACGGCCAATCGAGTAGAAACAGAAATGTAAAATCTTCCCTTTATTATTCTAGAAGTACCGAGTGTGCACACAGGAAAGACCACATAGAAAACCACTTTGCTTCAAAAGTAAGTGCAGCAGAAATAGAAAAGTTGGTACCAACCCGAACAGAGGCAACAATTCTTCACCTGGGGTAAGGTCAGAACAGAAACATAATGTCATGCCAAAAGTTTTTAGAAATCACATCATATCATATCAGAGTATAGAACAGATTCGGATCATCTATTTATAATCACGCACAAATTTTCATATTCGTTCTTTTTGCACAGTTCAGAAACAGAATGACAAAATAGCTTATGCCTACACCAACCATGACAGAAAATACTTTATCTTTTTAAATGAAATTTAATGTGAATACAAATAAAATGATTCACGTTGTTTTCAAGTTTTTCTTTTCATAACAAAACATGCATATTTTTCATAAAATCAACTTCAGTCTAATCGTTTTATGCAAAGTCTAGTATAGGAACCCCCTTACCTGGACCTTTTAACTTTTTTGAATTTCTTCAAAACAGTGCTAAACGAAAATCAATCGTCACCTATAAAATAGACACTTAACTTACTTAGATCTCTAATAAAAAATGTATTTTGATATCCAAGCCTAAAATACTCAAATAACCTATTTTTTTCCTAAAAATCTAAAATTCTCGTAACCCTAAAATTAACACCACTTCTTAAATAAATCGATATCCACTTAATATCTCTGACTAATACATTAGAATCTAGATTATTTCTATAAAATAACGTATCTAGCTACCTATGTACTCAATTAAAACTAAGTCCATGTAAAATACATCTTCATTTAATATTCACTTAAAATAAATTAAACTGAATCACAAGTCTACTTAATATCAAGCCCAACTTAAAATACATGTCCAAATTTTAAAAAGTCAGGCCCAACCCTTATTTTGCTAAGGCTTTCCTATTAGGACAAAATTGTAAAAATATTTAAAAGGGTTTGAGGTGCTTTCCGGATAATCAATGACCAAAGGCTTGATGTCATTTTCGTAAATACTAGGGAGATCATGACCATAAGGTTTAAAACTAGCTAAAAGTTACTTTTCAAAGAGTAAAAGCATATACTTGTTTATGGAGAAACAAGAAAAACAAAACAAAACGAAGAGCAGAAACCGAAAGAGGAAAAAAAAAACTTAATGTCTGGACGCAGAGCTTACCTAGAGGCAGATGTGGAGGTCGTGGGTGGAGCAGGGTGGCTAAACACTCTAAGAGAGAGGGAGAGAGAGAGAGAGAGGGAGAGAGAGATGAGCGAGAGGGAACAGAGAGAGCGGGAACACATCTTGATGGAGAAGAGAGAGGTTACCGAGAGAGAGGGTGGTGGCTTGGGTGGCGTAAGGTTCACGGCGACACTTTCTGTGCAGGTGGCGACGTTGGGGTGGGGGTTGATGACGTGCAGTGGCTCTCCCGAGATGCAGTGGTGGTTGGTTCGAGTTGTGGAATTTCTCTATTTTGGTGTAGCAACCCAGGGTGCTACCGTTGGTGATTTTTGGTGGCTGGGTGAAGGTGGTGCAGGGCAACTTTGTGAAGGATTTTGACTTTGCACGATGGATGAAAGGGACGTTGATCTGCGGGTGTTCAGATAGGGATGAAATGCTCTGTTTTTGGTGAGGGAAACAGGGGCCTCCTGGCATTGCAATGGTAGCGTGATGGTGGTGTGGGGCAGAGGTTTAAGGTAGTGGGCCTGGCAGCTTCTATCCTTCGAGGGAGATCTCGGCACGTTGGGTGGTTTTCATTTGGGGCTATTGTGCAGTGAGATGGAGGCTGAGTGTGGGCTAGTGGTTTGTGTAGGTGGCTAGGCCTTGGGCAGTGATTGGTGGCAGCTATGTGGAGGAGGTGCTTCACTGAAAACTCAGGCTACGGCAACCATAGTTTGGTAAACTATCAACATGCTGGTTACCTATGTATATATATAGGCCAGGTGATTGGAAAACCCTAGAGGAAGAGGAGATGTGCATGGTGTGGAGACTGAACCTTGGTTCTCACGGGCTTGGGTTTTGGGAGTACAAGGTTTAGGCTTTTTCAGTGAGTTATAGGCCTCGACTCAACCTCTAAAAATAATACAACTTGTCCCATAAATTTTTTAGGACAATTCTCACTTAGCTCATTAAATAGATTTTAACCTAATTATCACGCTTAATAAAAATTCAATACTTGCCAAAATAAAAAAATTGACACCGTAATCTTTTCCAAAAATTACTCGTTAGTTTTAAATGGGCTTTTCATACGTTATAAACCCAACATATTTAGAATGCAGCATGGTGCTGGGCCCAGGTGTTACACAGAGAGAGATGGGGAATGGAGAGCGAGGGAACAAAAAAAGAAAGGAGGGGATAGCTTGTTTTATTCGGGCAATGTGATTTTAGAGATTATTCGAATAAATTTACACGATTAGGTTATAACAAGGAACGTTTGAACACTTTAGATTTTGTTCGAACAATACAAAATTTGAAGGGAATTGTTCTCACATTTTTTTTAGAGCGAACCTTTTCAGAGACGAACTATTTCATCTTTAAATATACCAATTGAATGCAAAAAGGGTTGTTTGAACCATATTTTTAAAAAATATAGTTTTTAGACAAAATTCAAATTTCATCTCAAAAATTTACTTTTAGAGACGAAAATAAATTCGTCTCTAAAGAATTTCATCTCTAAAAATCAAACTTCAAAACAAGACAAAAATCAATATAACCTTTCAAACTTCAAAATAAAAATAATATTAAAAATTTTAATTCAAACCATTTCATTATTGTTCACAGACCATCTCACTACTATTTACAATTATTTACAAAATTCTGAAGTACTTCAAATGTCCAAACAAGCCCTAAATTAATTTGATCGTTTAATTCTAATTTTAACATAACTGATCCCTTTGTGTTTAAACAAAATGAGGGTCAAACTAAAAGATCTTATGCGTTCAAGCATGCATGATCATGCGGAGGCCCTTCTAAACGGAGGTAGTCATACATGACTCCTATAAAAGGACTTCTCCTCCTTGACTGTGTGAGATAGATCCTATTGGTTCCTTCTTGCAATAGATTGCTTGGTACCTCAATGTTGTACAACCGATATAATCCATGAATTCCGTGTCTTGCTATCGCATTATCCCTTCCTATGAGTCCCGTTGAGAAGTGTGCACGTTGTAGACTCGGGTCATTGAACCGAACCTTGCAACGAAGTCATGAGAATATCAACAGAGAAGACAATAGAAATGAAAACTACATGCATGCATGATGATATTTGTTTGGAGTAAAACGTACTATATGGTAGGAAAAGTACTTCTATTTTTCTATGCAAAATCAAGAAGCATTCTTAATTGCGGTTGGCTCCTGTATATATGTACCTGTATTTCAGCAAAATGGGCAGACGCCAATGCCAACTGCAGTGTGTAGTTTCCGTCGTTGGTGGCATTTTCTAGTTCAAATTTGATCTGCCATGTTGTTCCTTCGTATGTTTGATTATTTAGTTTCCTGCAATTAATTCGACATTAGAACCATTTAAAATTACAATAAATCTTATATTCTTATCGCCCTCCAGCCATCTGAAGATCTTTCTCTCCCTGATCAGGGTTTCGGATCGTCTGAAATTTCAATAATTCTAGGTTATTGTTTGTTGTTTTCGCTATTGAGTTCAGTTAATTTTTCAACTTTTCGAACGTTCGTAAGTAATTTTGTCTGTGTGCTCTTTCAATTAAATCTTAATTTTGAAACTTTCCCTGCCATGAATTGGCCGGGCCACCTTTGTTTCTTTCCTTGGGGGAAAATCTGCATAAATGCTTGATGCTTGCGACTAAAAGCTCGTTATGTTCTAAAACTTGCTTTATGTATGTATCTCTTTTTAAAACATACGCATCTATCTCTTTTTAAGGACGTAGTTAAACATGTTAGGCTAGTGTCACTACAAAAAATAAAAAAAAATTATTTATTTGATGTTAGTTATTTTCTGTCAAAATGAGTTTATTCTCGTAATAAATAGTCATTTTCATCACAAATAACTCGTTATAAATATTAATTTTTCTTGTGCTTCAAATAACGGAGGCATTAATGAATAATAAGTGCGTACCTTGTAACGTGGGCGTAGAACCAATCTTTACTATAATTGCTAATATTAACAGTATAAATGAGATCCTGATCATCCTGATATAAATCTGCATACCGATCCCATAAGCCATATTGCCTATACCTGCAAATTAAAATTATTCAAATGGAAATAAATATTTATTTAAAGATTGTAGCATCGATATTCAATATGTGGCAGCTAGCTGACGACATTGGTGTGACTAACTTTTCTGTGTGATTGAACAATCGGTTTGTGAGCGTTGGCTTTGGGTCCGGTATAAAGAACTCCGCAGCGGTCCGGTCAGGAATGCCAATTTCCCACAGAGTCGGACCATTCCTCGGAGGCCTATACACAACCACACCCAATTCCACTTTCGAGCCTACAATAATTAATATTGTATGTCAGCCAACTCTGAAAAATTCTATTTCCAAACTTATTTATTAATAAATCAAATATATTAAATTAGAAGAGAGTTATTATTTATATATATATATATTATATAATATACCTGGTTTAATAGTAATTTGCATGTCATTTTTGTAATCTCCAATCACACCAGGGACCCATGCATACAAATTGTAGTCTCCTGCTCGGACGTTTTTAATTACGAAACGTCCCTCGTCGTCAGCTTGGGTCCAGAATTGGTAACCCTAAAAGAAATTAACAAAGAATTAATTGGACAAATTGTATAGGTGGTTAGTGTCTAATTGATTCATCACCCTTTACGATATTATAAGAAGGGAAAACTATATAGAAATTATTATACCTTGCTTTCGGTTTGCCATGAGCCGACCCCTCCCGGAGCAGCCAAACCCACGTAAGCAGATTTTGCCCTCATTAGTTTCTCATCAGTGATGTACCTAATAAATAAACCGTGCATGTGATCATGATCTGCATGCAATAAGAAACCATGCAAATAGACAATCAAGGAATGCTGCATGCATGCACGTTCACGCACGTACTGGTCATCGACTTGCAATTGACCCACAACTGTTCCCCGTTGGTCAGCAGAAGGGAAATCTTCCGACTTAGTGAAATTGTATGGCCAGCTATTGACTTCACTCAACATCTATTTATTAAAAAAAGAAACAAATTAACGAGTAATTAATAATTGTATAAAAAGGAGATAAAATTCGAATTAATTAGGGATCAGAAACGTCCACTTAATTAATTAGCTTAATTCATAAATAAATAAATAAATATATATATATTTATATGCCTGCTGTTTAGCTTCGCCCCAGAGTCTTTTACGAGTTTTGGTGGAACCGGAGTTGAGATAGACAAATATAGGACCAAAAACTTTTTGCCATGGCTCTCCGTCTTCAAATCTCATGTGTAGGTCCCTACCAGTGTAATGAGTGCTCATGAACATCTGAACGTCCATGGACAAACAAGATCAGTACTTTAATATATGATGACTTATACTAGTCTTATTATAATTTCTTTATATAATTTTAAAGTGCATAAATTATGCATAAAAAAATTATCTTAAATTCATAAAAAAAAAAATCAATTTTTATGATGGAGAAAACAGTTAAGCAAGGATGGTAACCCACTGAGGGTGTAGCCTGAGAGAGTCTCTCGATAAGGCCATTTTACTTTTTTTTTTTTAATATTCTTAAACATTTGTTAAAAAAGAAAATTCATAATCGAAAAAATCGAAATTATTTCCCTAATTAATCGAAAAAAAAATGTCTCGGACCACCTCGATTACTTAATAAAACAGTATGATTATTCGACATTATTTCCCGCGTTGTAGACGTCGTTGCACGAGTCCCGTATGCCTATATATGAGCGCTAGTCATGGATACACACTACAAGAAAATTGTTTATTTGCAACCAGTTAATTCTAGCAAAATGACTATTTACAGTTAAAATGAGTCTGTTTTGATAACAAATAATCTTTTCGTTGCAAACAAATGACTACAAATATCCGTTTTTCTTGTAATGACATAAATCTTGCCCTATATCTTATAAAAATAAAATAAAATAATCTGGCCCAATATGCACTATACTATTTTATGAATAGTATATATATAACTATAAAATATATAAATATTACATAATTATTTTGAAAAATAGTAAGTTTTATTATTAAAAAAATTAATTTTTTTTATATAAAATTTATATTTTATTTATTTTTTTAAAATAATTAGGCAACATTCAAGATCGCGATATCTTTCCTTATTTTTTACTGTGCGTGTGAACTGTAAGCCACCTAGGATGCAGTTCACGGGGATTAGATAGATCACTTACAGAGAGCAGAGTAGGGCCCACATGGCCAGTGAGATCTTGTTTGATGGGTCCCGCTGTACGGAACTCATTACTGGGTGTAATGATCCAAAATCCAACAGGTGGGGCAACGGACATCCACCCATGAACCCTAATATCTTTATCTTCCATCGAGTACTGGTACTTGTCATCCACCTTCGTGCATGCATGACCCAATCAAGACAAATTCTTCTTCTTTTTTTTTTTTTTGATTAAAAAAAAAACATTTCATTAATAGAAAATAGATTAGAGACATTTATCAAGTCAAATAGCTTGAGAAAGAAAGTCTGAAAAGTAATCAAACCACATTGCGATACTCTCAACATTTCAAGAGTAACGGGCAAGCTTGTGAGCTACCCCATTTCCTTCTCTATAAACATGTTAGATTTGGCATTCAGTATATAAAGCCTGAAGCTTCCTGATTTCAAGAACCAGATCCTTAAGTAAAGCTACAACCTCAAGTTCGGCATTCACCACTTGCACAACCATTAAACAATCTGATTCCACCACTAATATGAAAATTCCGAGACCTACAAAGAGTTGAAAAGCTCGAAAAATAGCTAAGAGTTCAACAGCTTTCACATTAATCCCTTCCTCTTCAACTTTAGTAGCTGCCCAGATAACTTCACCGTTATCATTTCGTAAAACCAAACCAACACCAGCTTTGTGAATATCCCCAAACATAACACCATCAACATTAACTTTTAACCACTCAGTGGGAGGCGGCTTTTCCATTCATAGAAACTTCAGATCATGGGCCGTGGTATCAGCCGAATTTCCTTAAAAGAATTAAGCACAAATAATGCATTATTAATGACCTGCTGCACCACAACAGATTTTTGCTCATGCACCATCTGGTTCCTCCTCCACAAAAAAACCCCAAGCTAGACAAAACATTAAAGCTAACTCCCCTTCCTTAACCTACTCCACTACCTTCATCGCAACCTGCATAACAGACATATTTCTGTCCAAAGTTTGCATTATAGGCACCAAAGAATTCCAACTGAAAAAATAGATTGACAAAAGAAAATTGCATGTGCAAGATTTTCAAACCCACCCCTACAGAAACAACAAGAAACATCAATTAAGACATGTCTCTTATACAAGTTAGTTTTTGAAGGTAAACCCTCTTTGCATGCCCACCAAACAAAAATCTTGATTTTGTGTGGGGCTTTCGTTTTCCACAAAGCCCTCCATAATTTCCTAAGCTGGTTGGAGTTTGAACATTCCCCTTGAATACCATTTTTCCTTTCCATAGCCATCCAATAACAGCTTCTTACACTAAACTTTCCATTCCATTTTTTATACCAAATCCATTGATCTGGTTGTTCCCTAAAACTGAGCTACACCTTCAAAATGTCTGCTACTAAGTTTGGATTGAAGAGAGCCCTTAATTGTGCCACATTCCATCCTCCTGTCTGAGTATCTATCAAACAAGCCACAGAAGCTTCTTGGAAATCAACTTGGAGATCGATTTGTTCTTGAATCAATGCTTGGTGACCAGGTATCCAAGGATCTTTCCACAACTTAGCAGTCCTCTCATCCGCAATCTTCCATATACAGCCATGCTTCAATAACTTTTTAGCTTCCCAGATACCTCGCCATGCAAAAGATGGATTTCTTCCTATACCCTCTTCTAACAAATAGTCATGAGGAAAATATCTAGCTTTGTAAATTTTATGCAACAAAGAATCTGTCTATTTCAAGATGCTCCACCCTTGTTTGGCTAACAAAGCCAAATTAAAACCATGTAGAGATTTAGAACACAACCCTCCTTTCCCCTTCGAATCACTCATTTTTTGCCAACTAAGCCAATGTATCTTCCTCTCATCATTTCTCTATCCCCATTAAAATTTAGCCATCATTGCCTCCAACTCAGTACAAAAACCAGCAGGTAACAAGAAGCAACTCATCGAGTAAGTTGGAATGGACATGGCAACTGCTTTAATAAGAATTTCTCTCCCTCCTTGTGACAATAATTGCTCCTTCCAGCACTGCAATTTCTTCCATACTCGTTGCTTGATATTAGAAAAAGCCTTAGATTTTGACCTTCCAATAGCAGGAGGTAATCCTAAGTACTTTTCATACTGTTGTACCTCTTGAACTCCCCATAACTGCATTAACTCAGTCTTCCTTGCAGGAGAGACATTGCCTGAAAAGACCATGGCTATTTTCCCCCACATCTGCTTTACAGAAGATTACTGAATCATCTCCAAACAATAAGTGATTTATAAAAGGAGCACCTCAACAAATTTTGATCCCAAGAATATCATGGTCTAAAGCCGCAGCTTTAAAAAAGAAATAAGCCCTTCAGTACATAACAAGAACAGATAAGGGGACAATGGGTCCCCTTGTCATTGTCCCCTTATCGTAAGCCTCTGCTTGGAACAACATTTCCTTTAGGTTCCCCATTCACCAGTACTAAAAAAGTGGCAGTTTTAACACAACACATAATCAAATTGACCAAATTGTTATCAAATCCCAAGGTACCCATAACCTTCTCTAAGAAATCCCACTCAACCTTGTCGTAGGATTTACTCATATCCAATTTAAGGGACATATAGCCTTTCATACCCTTCCTCTTCCTTTTCAGACAGTGGATTAACTCATAAGCCACAAACACATTATCAGTAATCAAACGGCCAGGCACAAAAGCATATTGTGAATATGAAATTATGCTAGGCAAAACTCGCTTCATTCTATTAGCTATCACTTTCGAAATCAATTTATAGACCACATTGCACAGACTAATGGGCCTAAAATCTGCTACTTTCTCCGGGTTCTTCTTTTGGAATTAATGTTATAAAAGTATGATTTAAAGATGACGGAAAAGACCCCGAATTTAAAGCATCTAAAACAGCACGAGTAACCGAAGTACCAACAAAATGCCAATACTTTTGAAAAAACAAAGGATCCATACCATCAGGTCCTGGAGCTTTGGTTGGATCCATCTGCTTCAAAGCCTCCCGAACTTCATCCTTTGTATACCCCTTACATAAATCATCATTCATATCATTTGAAACCCTTCCTGCCAGTGCATCAAGAAAATACCTCTCTGACCTGTAGTTGAAAACAGCTACTGAAAATACTCAGAAATCAAACCACCCCTCATCTCCCCTTCTTGCCATTCACCCTCATCATTTTGCAAATTTCCAACCAAATTCTTCTTCCTTCTATGAGAAGCCTTTGTATGAAAAAACATCTAATTCTGGTCCCCCTCCCTAAGCCAAAGTACCTTAACCTATGCCTCCACATGATTTCATCCCGCTCCAGCCACTTCTGAACATCATCCCTGATAGCCTATTGTTCCACCCTTCTTAAACTCATTGGGTCCCTTTCTTGCAACTACTTTAATCGAATCTTAGCTTGTCTAAGTCTCTTCTGCACATGGCCAAAGCTAGATCGATTCCACACTTGAGGCCTTTGCCCGCAAGCTAAGATATTGTTCATCAAATCATCCATAGAGTTACTGTCCGTGCCCCTCCTCCAGATATCTTCCACAATGTTATCACAGCTCTTCTCTCCCAACCACATAGCTTCAAACTTGAACAACTTCTCCCTTCCACTTGCCACAGCAGGTGCTTCTGAGTGCAAATAGATGGGTATATGATCCGAATATTGGCAGCCCCTTCATGTATTACTCTCACTTGTGCAAAACGATTCCACCATTGTGGATTCCCAAAATACCGATCCAGTCGTACGATAATACTCGAACCAGACCCTCTCCCATTACACCAGGTAAACTTGGGACCACTGAAACCAATATCCCTCAATAAACAATCATTAACAACCTTTCGAAAATGAAGCATCTGTCTTTCAGGCCTATCTCGGCCTCCCAATTTCTCATGCTGATATAGGATTTCATTGAAATCCCCAAACACCAACCATGCGTCATCATCCCGTCTACACAAGGAACGGATTAAATCCCATGTCCTATGTCTAAAAACTATGATCCGGATGCCCATAAATCCCCTTAAGAAAAAATGTATCCGTACTAATCCCATCTACCATAACACATGCATCAATATGGGATTTTGAGTAATTCAGAATCATTAAATGAACATCCCTTCCCCACATCATCGCGATACCGCCACTCTGACCCTCATTGCCAGACAGTTACTAAATCCAAGCTTAAACTTAATAGAATCAAAATCATGCACCTGTAACCTAGTTTCCTGAAGAAACACAATATCGGAAGCTTCCTTCTTGATTAAATCGTGAAGGGTCCGAATGCCGTGTGGGTTCCCAAGCCCACGTACATTCCAGCTGAGGAGTTTCATGGCTCTCGACGGGGCTCATCGTTTATTAAATCAATGTTTTCATGTAGGTTATGTATATATATCTTCATTAATTGAGGATATTGCTAATATTTGTAGAGCAAATAAAGATTAACCTTAAATAGGCACATGATTTTAAGACTAGGTAGATCGAATTAATTAATAGAAATACAACTTTTTGCAACCAATTAATAGATCTAATAATTATTAACTTTGAAATATATATATATATAGGATAATTATCTGAAGGATTAAAAATGATTTAAGGGTACCTCTCCTCTTAGTTCAGGATTGGAGGTCGTATTGCTTAAAAGAACAGCTTCCGGGTAGGCAAGGGGTTGACCTCTTTTGCGATCTAGCGGCGTTGGCATGATCCTCCGCTTCTTGTCCGATATCGCCATGTAGTGAAAACTAATCATTGATATCCATTAATACCTTAACAACAATATATATTTTCCAATTGGCTCAGAAATTATGATCTATATTATATATAGCAATCTTGTCACAATTAATTATTCAATTCATTATATTTCGATTTAGAGCACACTACATATTTATATATATAACACATTTTAAGTAGTTATATATATATATATATATATATATATATCAACAGCTTATAAAAACACGTATATATGTCATGTACTTGCGTCTGTGACTATATATATATGTAACAACATTTAATATTTTTTATACTGGATAATGAACAAAACAAACTATATAATTACGTACTTGTCCTGTTCCAGCTTGTAAACAGCCCTAATCTGACCCAGAAACAAAGCCGGCCATCCCTTAGGGCGCTCAAATATAGCGTATGAATAATATCCTGAAATTCCACGTCGAAATATGTACCTGCAAAGTTAAAAGTAGTACTTTATGTTAATTATAAGTTAGAATTAATACTTCTGTTTCTAAATTAGCTAATTTATTAAGCAAAAAGATCATCGATTGGCATGCATGCATGCATGCACGTGAACGTACCTTCTGTCTACATTTAAGGGAATATTTGTCTTTCCGTGTAGCGAATTATTAGAAGCATCCCATGTTTTAGTAAATGAAAGCTCTACTTGGTCTTCGGTCTCGGTTATAATCGTGAAGTTTGTTGCTGCCAATCTGTTGCATAGTTTTAGTTAGGGATCAAAAGTACATATTATATACACTATAAGAAAAACGAATATTTGTGACAATAATGACTATTTGCGATGAAATAATTATTTTTATAGGAAATAAAAATAAACAATTTTAATGCAGTGTTAACTATTTCAAATGATGAACCTTTTGGAGAGGGAATTTTATTACCTCCAGCCGTTACCACCGGGACCTCCTGGCTGCTTCCAAACTACATCCCAATACCTAGATCAAGTGATCATGATTAATGATTGTAAGAAATATATCGACATGGTGGGAAAATTGAAAAGTAATTTGAATTCATATATGTACTATACAAGCCACATTAATTAATCTGTTACTAACTTCTGAATTATTTTCTACTTGTTTTTAATTTGTTGTAATTATTAGATACTAAATTACCATCGGGATAAATGATGATCATCTGGCCGAATTTATAATAAGATTAATTGTGTCTGTTTCTCTTCAAATTATTTAATTACGTCATACAATTAATTTATAGAAGATCGATCTCAGTACTACTCTCAATCACAATCTCAATCCAAAGGATACTAATCATGTAGCTAGTGATGTAGTCTCAACAACTTAAAATAGGAAAAATTAGAATTTGTGAAGGATTATTTGCGACAATAACGATTATTTACGACAGAAACAGACTTATTTAGACAAGAAATAATTATTTTCGTTGAAAATAACTGGTCACAAATTAGCAATTTTCTTGTAATGCGAACTCTATTTTTAAACCTCTAAATTATCATTATATTTTAATCTGCAATATTGTAAACTTTTCGATAATTTGCTTCTAAAGCTATCAAGTTTTGCTACAATTATCACCATTAATTAAGATTTATTTTAGAAATTTAGGGTAGAAAGATAAAAAATAATAATAATAATAATAATGGCAATGCATGGACGTACTTACGTACCCTCTATTCTCCCATCTATTATGATTTTCGAGTAAGTTATCTATACCACCATACGTAATTCCAACAACATCACCCGCCGGCCTGGACAAATTGACTTGCATGAGCCCATTATCCACCACCACCTGATGTAAACATGTCATATTGTAATATGGTGTATAAAATTTTCATATATATATATATATATGCGCTGTCAACATGTCATATTGTATTAATTAATTACTCAAATTATTATATAGGGGTAGTAGAATGCATTTACCTGCAGGTCGTCGTATGTATGTAGCTCCACATCATGATCATCATCAACATTAGATTCTTGGGCGGCGTTGACGTTTAATAGAACTCCCCTGCATTAAATAGGTACGCACACAGCACACACGCTCTCACACATGTATATTATTAAATAAAATACACTGTAGTTATAAAGTGGAAAATTAATTAGGCAAGGCTAAGATTAACTCATGAAATTAATGTATCATCGATCAGTACTTCACTGACCTCAAAATTATTTGGTTGTTTTAATTTTGTAGTACTTACCATTTTGTGAACCCTTTTGTGATATATATTTGTACATATACACATGCACATAACATACATATATATGTATATATATTAGTCTTGTTCATGTTTCTATTATTTGTACGGGCGTACGTACGTAGATGATCTATACCAATTTTTTTCTACCCAGAACCAAAATTCTCATAGCAAATGCTCAAATTGCTCAATTTTTCTTTGCGTAAATATCTAAATAACGAACCAAAATGCACTTGCGTACATATATACATATATATATATATATATGTATGTATGTATATTCAATTTGAATTGGCATTTTCTCCATATATCTCAAACTGCAGCTTGCTTTAGTTGTTTCAGGTACACATGATCCCCCGAACCCCCTCCCTAATTACAACTGCTAATGTCTCCCTAATTAAACTATACTACCATTAGATCAACGTAATAATTAATATTGTCATATCGAAATGAGTAATACTACTACTACTGATCCTATCAACTTTCTAACACATATAAACACCAGTTCTTAAAAATCTCTAATATTCCCAGGCAAAGATCAGTTTCATGATGAGACTTTGGCATATTCCGAAATGAAAATTAGATTTCTCTAACCAATCAAACATGAGCACATAATTAAGGAGATGAAGATTCTGCGTGACATATATAGCTTCCTTCCTAATTGATCTCTGCCACTGATCTATCTATTTTGATCTAATCTATATTGACACACTGCATGTCATCATGTTTGGATCGAGAACCAGAGTGCAGAATCAGGGAAAGCCCAAAAGATAAGGAAAAAGAACCTTAGTGGTGTCTTCTCAGCACAGACAAGAAGCAAGATCAGGTACACCAGCAAAATCATCGATACATTCCTAAGCACCCAACAAGCGAACCACATAATGGCTGCCTACTCCAATTTATCTTTTCCATACTGATCTGAAATTAAGTTAATATTCATTAAAACAAATTTATAAGGTAAAACCTACAAAATGCTTTTTGGAATAGAAAAATTATACAACAGAAATAGATGAAAAATATAGAAATGGTACATGTACCCAGAAAAAAAACTCCTCCAAAAGAACAAGAAAAGAGAGAGAATGATGATAAGTTTTTCTAAGAAAGGAGGATTCACCTGTAATGGATAGATGTCCAATATATATACATTTTGATATTATCTCGTTCTTAATTGTCAGGAACCTTGATAGCTTACTTTGAAAAAATTAAGATCATCCAGATCAATCGTACGTAATAGCTATCAAGTAAACGGCGTTCAAGTAATTAATGGCATTTAAATAACTGCACACGAGGAAGGGCTGCGACTTATATATATCATGTTGGTCCTATCTGATTACTACAAAACATCATATTTTGGTCTTGGAATAACTGATCAATGACTATCACGGGGCTACAAAAGACAGGATTTTTGTCTGTTTTTATTTTAGGAAGTAGTAAGCACGATCCCCAACAACCGCCATAATTCGTGCCAACAAACGTGTTATTAATTAATTTTATGTAATTTTGGGAGAGATTGATAGACGTGGATGGAGGATCTTGATTTCAACAGCTATTCTGATGATCACCATCTTCGATCCCATGATCATATAGAGTCAACGAATTAAATATCTACAAGTTTATACCATGATCACAAGAAATATTGTCATTTCCGGCGAAGTCAATCGCCCCAAAGACATCAATTTTCAATCGCAAATAACTAATTGTGTCTATATTATCCCTCCACCATATCGTGGCAATTAAGCTGACTTAATTGAGAAGTTGCCGAAAGAAATCAACCGAGACGCAAAAAATTGACTTTTTGCGACGGTGTATGCTGCTGTAAAAAGATTTAATTGCCGCCGCAAAAGTAGTTTAAGAACTCGGAGTCCTCGCCGCAACGAATTAATCTATTACGGTGGTTATTGCCCGCCACAATTGAATGGATAACTCGTCTCCAATTTCGACGATAAATTTTATTGTCGCAATAATCAATTGCGGAGACACAAATTCGCCGCTATAACCTGCGATATTATTTAGAAGAGAAAAATGTTCTACGTCGACGCAAATAAAAAAATGCGGCCATACACTATCGCCACAATTGATAGGTTTTCGATGATCCTTTTCTGGCGATATTGTAATAGCAAGAAGTTGTATTTTTGGCAACAAGTTTGTTCACCATCAAATGCAAAGACATAAATTTCAATTTCTGGCGACATTTGATCACCGGAAATAGTGTGGATTTGTTTTTTTTATTTATTAAACTTTTTTATTGTTTCAGGTGAGAGTGTGTAGTAGACAATTTGCACCTCGTTAAAATTTTATTTTACCTTTACTGATTTACCATGCTAAGATGTTTACTCAATGCATTGTTTAAAAAAAAAACTTATAAGATGTTATATATGTGAGCTAATTAGTTCACATACATAACACAAAAGAAATGTAGGTACTTCATATAACACAACAGAAAGGGCTAACATCATCCATTCATGAAGAACATGCAGGGTCAAGAGCATGTATATAGCTAAAGCCATCATACAGCCTACTGACTATATTGCCGTTCATGACAAACCCAAAAATCACATGCCAACGCTAGCCACAATGTCATTGATCATACATAACTAAAGATGCAACAACCTGTCTAACTAGTACTGGCCTAATAATATTTATCCATCATTGTTTTTCAATTACCCAGGAACTAGTGCAACAAATATCAAGACCTGATCTTAATCCTAAATCACCCTTTGTTGCTTGATGAGCACACCCTTAGTACTCCAGCTCTTACGTACAGTCTTGTCTTCATTCTACCAAGAAGTTGTAAAATATCCATGCAGCACATCCATCCTCAGGTCCTACAAACCCGAAACAAAGATGAGTAAATGTATTAGTACTTCATATATAAAACCTCTTTCAATGATGCCTTCACATATGCCACATTAAAAAAAAAAAAAAATACATTTATGCCAACCTAGCCATGCATGGTCAACCATCCGTAGCCAATAACGGTGTATGCTGCATAGCCATGGGAAAGGCCAAAGCAAACCAACAATCACAATAACAATTGAAACACAATATCCAACACTATCAGTTCAAAATCAACATGATATTAATTGATAACAGCACTCCACCAAGCACGTTAATATTATAAGGAATTAATCCAACTCAAACAGGTACTCTGACCACACGCTCTTTCCCATATAAACCGAGGTATTCTTCAGTCCACAAACTAGTGCTGGTTGATACTTAGGAAACAGACAACCATTCTAGTGCACATGAAGTAGTAAGTGAATCAACCATATGCCATCAAATTGCAACATTCTATCCATTCACCTTCCATGAATTCAGGGCCAAACCAAGAATTAAACAATTAAGTACTCATCTACTACAAAACATCATCCACCTATATCTACACATTCCCAAACCAACCACATGATAATTCCCAAACCAACCAGGAATTTAAATTTTTTTCCCAAATCAATATATATTTGATATATAATGTACTCCAAAATGGATAGTTCATCAAACCATTTTGCATTCATCAGGAACACTTATAAGAGATAAATATATTCTTTCTAAAAAAGGGTGATAAATACCTCCCACAATGGGCCACCAATAAACATTTAATCCAACCTAAAGGTTTGGGAGTCGGCACCATAAATATATATATGTGTGTGTGTATATATATATATATTTATTTATTTCCTAGCTTCCCCAACACTTACTTGCTTCAGAACTGGACACATGGAGAAGTCATGCCATCAAGCTTGTTGTAAAAGGATGATAACTGTAAGTAACAAAACAGTTTGTTATAAGCACAACCCAATATGTTCAATTCCCTAGAATATTGTATTTCCATAACCTTCCCCCAATATTGAACACTTGATCATGATAACAAAGAGCTATATACATTAATCAATCAAACATGCAAAAAGTTGGTAACAAGCTTGCACATCTAAAAGCAATTTTACCTATATATAGAGCGTATTGACTTTGAATTTTCCAACATTTCCATTGCACATGGACAATCTCACAAGCATTGCTTCCTCAATTCCATGAAAACACACAAGCTATATCTGAAGTTACCTAGCTTCAAAATATAGCAATTTCCCAACAGTTGCACACACCCCCAAAAAGTCTACATCTCAACAAAATGTTAGACAATTGTTATTGTATTTCATATTTCCATGTTAAGGAAATATGTTCCCGACCCGACGCACATTATTGATTATGAACCACTTCAGATTCAGGAGGATATGAATTATGAACCACTTCACTTCCACCGGCACTTGCAGGAGTGCATAATGTATTTCATATTTCTATGTTGAGGAAATATATTCCTGACCTGACACACATTATTTATTATGAACCACTTCAGATTCAAGAGGATATGAATTATACAGAAGAACCACTTCGAATTTTGGAAAAGAAAGAACAAGTGTTACGGACTCGAACTATCCCTTTGGTTAAAGTGTTGTGGAAAAATCATGCTACTAATGAAGCTCTTGGGAATTTGAGGAAGAAATGCGAGATAAGTACCCACAACTTTTCGATGGGATTTTTGACAGTTTATAACAAATTCTGAGGACGGAATTTTTATAAGGAGAGGAGGATGTAAGACCCAGCCACTACCAGACCATGCACGTGGAAAACATTTCCAGAATACGTCGCACGGGTTCATGCAATCCATTGCACGGGTTCACACTATTTTTTTTTCCCATTTCCATGCAAGTTCCTTCTTCCCTTTTATTTAGGTTTGATCTGTTTTCTATTTCTAGTCTATATATATGTTAAGCAACTTCAACCCTAGACTAAGTGCCGCTCGTTCTCCTCTTCATAGAAGGCCAAACCGAGATCCCCTCTCCACTATGCTAGTAAGGATCTTTGTCGACAACCACATCTTCCATCACCCCACTGTACCGCCCGTTGCTGCCGCACCACTTCATCCATGCTCCACGGTGAACTTCTATCTGGACCTCACCACCGTGCCCAGCCGCACGAAGCTACTACCCAACGCCCCGTAGCCTCTGTTTGCAAGCCTTGAAATCCCTTGTTTTCGTTATCCAAAAACAGAGCACCATTCGGCCACCTTAAGCTGCCACCTTCACCCTCCACCGAAAGCTCATTCGCGTGGTGACACCCCACAAAAACTGCCGGTGAGGACTCCCCATCACCCAGGTCCGCCGCATGCCGCCTCAGGTTTCCCGGTAAGCTCACGTTTTTTTGGTTGGTTGGCGGTTCTTCCCACTCGGTCTCTCCCTCATTTCTCTCACCGTGCGTCTTTCTCTCACTCTCTCCATCCAGTGTAGGTAACCCCACCGCCATACACCTCCGTTACACTCCACTCGCACCACCGTAGCTCCTCCAGCTAGCCCACCGCGCCTTGCCCCTCCACGCATACACACAGTTTGGTCGAAGCTCCTACACTTCCTTTCTTTGTTTTCTTGTCATTTTGTTAATTTTAAATTGTTGTGTATACATATATATATATATGTTTATATAGATAGTCAAAAGCCCTTGCATAGTCGGTCTAATATATATAAAAAAACAAAAGTCATTATTATCTACGAATTGCAAGTTTCATCATTGTGTTTTAAACCTTTAATATGTATTTGTAAATTCTAAATTTTCCATGTTTACAGAAATGATTTTTGGTAAGTTAAAATTTATTTATAGTAAAACTTCTTTTAAAGGTAAACGATAACGTTGTAATTTTATTATGATCTAGTTTATTAAATAATTGTTGTTATGTTGTGGCGGCCCCAACCCCCATGTAAGGAAACACAGGAATCGAGACGTCGGGATGATGACAACACGGTCACGCATCCCAACGAAAGTGCCAAGTGTGTTTGTACATGCAACAGTGTATAAAAACAACGCAGCGGATTAGTCAACTAAGTACTAGAATTTAAATACAATCTAAATATCAGTAAAGGTTTAAAAGTAGTTATACAGTCATCCAAAATTAAAATACAATACAGTAAAATAAAATAACTAAGCAAGTGATCCCAGATCACTCCTCGGGTGGAGCTGTCTCCTCAGGCTCGCCCTCATCCTCCTCATCTGCATCAAAATCTGTGTTACCACAAAATGGTACCGCAGGTAAGTATAACCCAAATAACCACGTAATGAAAATGCATTAATGCAACCAACATGCATGCATATGATGAAATATGCATTTTCCTCAAAACATCATTTTCCCCGGAAATGATTATTTTCCAACACACGCCAAAATCCCATTTGGCCCAAAATATCCGTAAAACATTTTCCCAGAAAATGATTTACACAGAAATCCAACACACACTATTTTTCCAGAAAATAGTTCATTAATCCATTATTACCATATGCACCATGATCTCCCCTAGGGATCATTCGCACGTCTTGGCTTCGTAGCGATGCCCAGTTCTGCACCCAGCGCGTTCGTGGCCAAGTACCCACTACGCAACAAGCGATGCCCAGTTCCGCGCCCAACGCGTTCATGGCCAGACATCCTCTAGTCTCCGCCAGCAGAATGACCATGGAGTCGGCACGAGACCATCTCGTCTGATCCCATTGTCGCCCAGCGACAATTTAGGGGACGTTACTCAGTATATTCCGCTCCCGAGTAACCAAAGGAGTTTCACTGAGATAATGCCCCATCTTGGCTTGGGGTCGTGATACACACGCACCCAAAATCTATTCTCACATGAAAACCCAGTTTTCATAAACACATGAACATGAATGCAATACACGAAAACCCAGTTTCCTTTACAAGCATGATCATGCATGCAAAATGCAAAGTACATGAACAACACAATATCCAAACCAACAATTACCAACCCAATTAATCACACAAACAACTCCAATCACCAATCCATCCGACCCCCATACTCCTCGGACTCAGTCCGGCATGTTCAACCAAATACAGTGAAATGAGTTAGTGCAAAAATATATTTAAATAATGAAAGTTCTGTGGAGAAATACTTACAGCGCTATATAGCAATTTTCAAAGGATCACGAAGCTACAAGAAGTGACGTCTGAGCAACGTAACAGTGTAAAATGCATTGTGGCCGTGAGTCTCAAATACCCACTTTTCAACGGAGACAAACGAAGATCCAAGAATGATAGGGTAGGGCCTAGGGATGTCGGTGAAACTAGTGGTGGTGGTGGTTGGCCGTGGGTGGCGGTGCAATAGGCGGTTAAAGACCAAAAACACCCAAATCGAAAATGGGGTTGGTTGTGCTTCACCGGTGACATCGAAGCTAGGGTTGGGTCCATTGGGTTGCTAGAAGGTCAAGGATGATGTGGTGAGAAGATGGTGGCCAATGGTGGTGCGAAGGCGGCGTAGCGGCAGAAATAGTGCTGCGGCTTGGAGAGGCTCGTGGTGGCTAACGGCGGCACGAGAGGAGCTGACGTTTGTGGAGTGAGGTCGCCGGTGGCTGGGGAGGCTAATGGGCTGGGCGGTGTCGGTCACCGCCGACTTATGACGGCGCTGGGTGGAGAAGAAGCAAACGGACATAAGAGAGGGAGAGGGGGTGGGTGTTGCACGCGGGAGAGAAACCGAAGGAGAAAAATGAGGAAAAAGAAAAGAAAGAAGAAAAGAAAAGGAGAGGGAAGAAAAATGGAGGGAAAAGAAATGAGGTCCAATCCTCATATCTTGGGTCACAAAAATAATCCAACGGAAACGATTTCATAACCACAAGTTAAATAAAATAATTTAAACGTAATGGTAAATTGAAATTAAAATAATTAAATCCCACAGTAATTAATTTAGAATAAAGAGATTTTAAACGTATAACAATAATTAATAATAAGAAAACACTTCAAAATATAATTTTCACAAAATTAAAAGATCATAAAATAAATCTACTAAAAATCCAACAATTTTAAAATAAGAGAATAAATTTTTGAATCTATAAAAATAATCCTTCAGTAAAAATATACTAAAATATGGGGTGTTACATATGTAATTTAAAATATTTTGGTGAGATTATTCTATTTAGTATTAAATTTGATAGTTTCATTCTTTAACAGTAAATAAGTTAGAATTTAATATTTTAATCAAAGGTCAAGTTGGATACTGAAGAATTTGGGAAGTGATGATATTTTCGGGATTGGAAATTTAAGTTTTTGAGGAATTAAAATAGTTTATTCTAACATTTTAGGCTTAAAAATTGAAGTACGTGATCGATTGAAAATTTTTAGAAATTACGTGATTATTTTATAGGTAACGATTAATTTTTGTTCGGCACTTTTGAGGAAATTTTTGATAAATTAAGAAGTCCAGATAAGCGGGGTTCATATGCTAGATTTGCATAAAAAGAAATAAACTGAGGTTGGTTTATAAAAATGTGCATGTTGTTTTAAAAAGAAAAAGTGAAAAACAACCTCAGTATATGTTTTGCATTCGCTCATGAGATTTGTATGAAAAAAGAAAAGAAATATTTTTGACATGAAATGTGTAGACATGAGCAATATTTGACATGTTTCTGAAATGTGCAAAATAGTGAATACGATATCTGTGAATTTTTGTACATATGATATGAAAATGATTTGGGTTTGTTTATGATCAAATGGAAATGATATGAATATGTTTCGCACGTATTTTGATATGATATGGATATGATAAACCTTTGGCATACTTATCTGTTCTGAATCTGATTCTGATTCTGAATATGGTTTTGATATGATGATATTGCTTCACGTGATATGGTTGGTACCAATATGATATGATATGATATGAGTGCACCCACTTTGGAAACAAAGTGGTCTTTTATGTGTTCTTTGTTGTGTGCATACTTGAGCCTCTGAGATTGAAAAAGGGGAAATTTCACAACATGATACTGTCTGGTTTGGCCACCAGAAATAGTACAACCCTACCACGGGAGTTAAACATGGTATATGACATGATACGATACGATATGACATAATAAGATGAAGATGTGCAGTTATGTTATGCCAAAGCATTTTTGTATATGAAAATGGTCTTTGAATATGAAAAGTGTCTTTAAATATGAACAATTGATTTTTTAGTATGAAAAGGTTGAAAAATCGCTCTGATTTTCTGATAACACGTTTCTGAGATCTGCATAAAAAAAAATGTTTTGATTCTGCATACTGAACTTTCTGAAAAGGCTCATGTTTACATACTAGTATATGTTCTCTTCTTTTTGAGTTGATAACTCACCCCTTATCTCCATAATATTTTTCAGATGATTTGGATGTTCAAGTTGAGGATCAAGAATATGGAGCATGGGTGAGAAGAGTTAAGAATGATGGTTTAAGCATAAAATGTTTATATGAGTATTGAGGATTTTTATTCAGTAAACTTGTTGTGCTCTGGTGATGTGATTTGTTGGGAGGTTAATGTTTATATCAAAACTTTATATTGTCTTGGAATAATTATACTAGAGTATTTCATGTGAATTAATGAGTATTTTGTGCGATAGGAAAAAATAATAGTATGTACTATGTGGATTGAAATTGATTTATAGGTGACATGAGTTAACTCTCCGGACCCTCGGGGGTGGGGCGTTACATACATCTTTATCTTCTGATCTCTGGCTTTCAGTTTCGAGAAAATACACAACCCTCTTATATTACATCAAAATTTGGTAAATAATAACAATTTTGAAAGTTTCCACCTCGAACAATCAAAAAAATATATAATATGTTTCCTAAAAAAAATTGACCTAATATCTTTGATAAAAAAAAAAAAAAAAAAAGTAAAAGCCAGACAAATGTGCTTTTAAAGTTTTCTTTATTACATGTACTGTCCTTTTTTATTTGTACAAATGAGCATTAATTTTGCTGTCAAAAGTACTTTTTAGACTTTTTAGGGGTGCTACCCGCCCATGTCAAGGCGGGATAGACCCTTCCCTACACCCTAGCCCCTCCCCCACATGGGTGGGGGGTGGGTTTTTCATCCCCACACCACGCCCTCAGGATGTAGGGGTGGGATCCCTCGCCTGCGTGTCAGGTGGTAAGGGTGAACCCCTCATCGATCCCATCCCCTGCCCACATCAATAGTGCCTATGGCTCACTACACTATAAAATTATTGATGGGCCCAAAAGTGACCAAAAACATGTTTTTTTACCAAAATTATAAGTATATAAGGCCAAAACAGAATGGAGAAACATCATTTTGACCATTATCTAACTTCGTTCCCGTTTGCACGCCACCACCCCTCCGTCACTGCCGCCGTCAAACTCCACCACAACCGTCACTAAAAGGTAGGCATTCATCTTTTAATCAAATAACATCTATTTTATTTGATATTTTGATTCGGTTTTGTTTAAAGCGGATCAAGTGGTAGCCGAATTTTCAAGTCCATTTTCTGGCCACCACTACTTGCCATTGGCCAAATAGTCACTCTAGAAAAGTTTCTTGAAGTGTATATTGTCTACGATGTCATTTTGGCATTTAGAACCTTGTATATTGATTTTTGAGATTTCAAAAATGGTTGAGTCGACTCATCCATTTTGAGTCGTAACGTTCAAACGTTTCACCAAGACGTTCGAACGTACGGCATTTCAATTACATAGCCCTTAAGGCTTCTAAGTTCGAACGTGTATTGTTTTACACTCGGACGTTATTTTTCATAAAATGTACGTTCGAACATTTAATTATAACGTCCGAATGTACTACTTTTTAAATTTATTTATGCTTCAATATTCGGACGTGTATACTTTATGTTTGAACGTAAAACACATATGTGCGAACGTACAAGATAAACATCCGAACGTACGTCATTTAAATTTATTTACTACTTACGTTCAAACGTGTATGTTATACGTTCGCACGTATGTGTTTTACGTGCGAACGTAAAGTATACACGTTCGAACGTTAAGTTTACTATGTTTTAACGTTATTGCAGAGCAACTTGAAATTAACAAAAAAAATGCATCATTGTAATGATTTTTTTTTCCTTTTCTATTTTCAGGATATGACTCATCCTCTATGTGGCGCCCCCGACCCCCATGTAAGGAAACACGGGAATCGAGACGCCAGGATGATGACAACACGGTCACGTGTGTGTGCAACATGCAAGGTGCACAAAAAAGTCGCAGCGGATAATATAAATAAGTCAACTAAGTACCAGAAATTTAAATACAAATATTTAAAACAATTTACCTTTAAAGAGTTATACAGTCATCCCAAATAAATTACAAGGACAATATATAAATTGATAAAATATGAAACTCGATAAACAGAAGCAATCCCAGATCACTCCACCAACGGAGCCAAGCTAAGGCTCGTCATCCTCATCTGCATCAAAATCTGCGATACCATAAAATGGTACCACAGATAAGTATAAACCAAACAACTCTCGGGATAAAAATACATTAATGCAACCAACATGCATTCATACGACAAAATCCACTTAGCCATAAAATACCGTTTTTCCCAGAAAAATGATAATTTCCAACACACGCCAAAATCCCATTTTGCCCTAAAAATAATCCGTAAAACATTTTCCCAGAAAATGATTCACACAAAACAAACCCTTTATCGGACACTGTAGGCGGGAATCGCAGGCGGGACTCTACCACCATCCCTGCTTACCATCGTCCCTACCGCGTGCACCGTAGGCGGGAATCACAGGCGGGACACAACCACCATCCCTGCTTACCACCATCCCTACAGTTCCTTTCCACAAAATGAATACTTAACACACACAACGAATACTTAACAGAGCACTGTAAGCGGGAATCACAGGCGGGACTATACCACCATCCCTGCTTACCACCATCCCTATCGCGTGCACCGTAGGCGGGAATCACAGGCGGGACTCTACCACCGTCCCTGCTTACCACCATCCTTACAGTCTCTTTTCCTTTTTCTCAAACCAGTCAATCCAGTCGTTTCAAACACACCCAAAAATCATTTCTCACATGAAAACCCAATTTTCAGATAAACACATGAACATGTATGCAATCATGCGAAAACCCAGTTTTCAGTTACAAACATGAACATGCGTGCAAATGCAGTGAACAAGACACGACACCAATATCCAACAACCAACAAATGTCAACACAATCCAATCACAAACCAAACATACAACAACTCCGTCCGCAATCCATCCGACTCCCGAACTCCTCGGACTCAGTCCGGCATAACCAACCAGTTCACAGTTAAAAAGAGTTAGTGCAAAAATACATTTAAATCACGAAAGTTCTTTGAGAAAATACTTACAGTGCAATATAATAATTTTCGGAGGATCACGAAGCTGCAAGTGGTGACGTCTGAGCAACACCACAGTGTAAAATACACTGTGGCCGTGGGTCACAAATACCAACTTTTCAACGGAGACAAACGAAGACCCAAGAATGATAGGGTAGGGCCAAGAGAGGTCGGTGAAGCCAATGGTGGTGGCGGTTTGCCGTGGGTGGCGGCACAAGGGGTGGTTTTAGGCCAAAAATGCCGAAATCGGAGATGGGCTTGGTTGTGCTTCACCGGTGACGGATCGGAGCCGGGGTTGGGTCCAATGGATTGCCAAGAGGTCGGGGATGAAGTGGTGAAGAGTTGGTGGCCGGAGGTAGCGCGACGGCGGCGCGCGAAGGAAATGAAGCCGCGGCAGGGTGTTGCGCGTGGAGGCTAACGGCGGCGAGATAGGGGCTGAGATTCACGGGAAGGGTCGCCGGCCGATGGGGAGGGGAACGGAAGGGGGCAGTGTCGGTCACCGGCGGCGCACGGCGGCGCTGGGTGGAAGAGAGAGGGAGGGGGCTGGGCTTCGCGCGCGGGAGAAGGAAACCGAAGGAGAAATAAGGGGAAAAAGAAAAGAAAGGGAAAAGAAAAGGAGGAAAAGAAAAATAAAGGGAAAAGAAATGAGGTCCAATCCTCATAACTTGGGTAACAGAAATGATCCAACGGAAACGATTTTAAAACCATAAGTTAATTAAAATAATTTAAACGTAATGGTAAAGTGAAATTGAAATAATTAAATCCCACAGTAATTAATTTAAATATTAAAAGCAATTTAAATGCACAACAATAAATAAATATTAAGAAAGCACATAAAAATAATTTTCACCAAATTAAAAATCCCAAAAATAACCCAATTAAAAATCCAATAATTTTAAAACAAGAGAATAATTTTTGAATAAAATAAAGATAATCCTTCAATAAAAATACACTAAAATACGGGGTGTTACACTCTACATACTAGGAAACGAGGAAGGGGAGGAGCCACTCAGGACACTGCACATATCGGGGCTCGTACTGTTACTGTAGAGCGAGAGGTCCTGATTAATGAGTTAGACAAACTCATATGGGAGCAAACGAATCTGAGAGAAATTTTCATCAATAGAGGCTAGGGAAATATCTGCACATTGAGGGAGAAGGTATACCCCTTAAGAATGGTTCAGGAGTTCTATTTGGAGATGTGTGACATGCCTCAGGACACATCTTCTCACACTGTGACTATACGCGGTGTTTCCATTGAAATTTTACCAGATGACATCGCCGAGCACCTCGGGATTCATCGAGGAGTAGAGACATCAGCACACGCTACACCCCGTGAGGATGTAGGCACTTCTGCATCATCAACTGGCCGCCTAGTTGAGTCAGCATCAGCCAAAGATGCAGACAGGTCAGAGGCCGAGGATACTAGCCTCGAAGGTCGAGATGATGATCGAGATAAGAATTTCTACATCCTCAATGGGAGGAACTACATGCAAATCGAGGGGAAGAACGCCTTCAACCATAACCATCTGCTACCTTTCTTCTCATGTTGCACCTTATTGTTTCAACAAACGTGGGTCCTGTGGCACATAAACCACATTTAGTCGGCTTCGGGCACAACTTTTGATATGAGTGGCACGTGAAGATCCCATAAATTTTCCACTGCACATCTTTGAGAGGATCCGTTACGAGGCGAGTATCGTCTCCACGGATAATCTCACATACGGTGTCCTAATCAACCATCTGTTACTTGCACGAGGAGTGCCAACTCAGCCAGAGGAGCGGGTCAAAGATCAGATGAGCCCCCTCGACATGACCACGCATCGACGTAGCATTGGACAGACGAGGGGACGTCAGCCACCCCTATAGAGGATCTAGTTCCTCTGACGCAGCCTGAGCCAAGTCTTGTGGGGAGTAGTAGTCAGCAGCAGCCGAGTACATCTGCGGGAGATGCGCAGCCTGCTTGGGTTGATGCGGTGATCTCACAGCTGACTGCGCATATCGATCGATCGCTCACGGCTATAGAGGCGTCTGTCTCTGAGATCGCCCATCATGTAAGTATCCTCAACGACAAGGTTGATACCTTAACTGAAAATGTACGGAGTTCGAATTTAGCAAACAACGCTATCATCTGAGTGTTGTTTAAGAAATTCGATCATATTTTGTATTTTGCTTTTATTATATGTAAGGAAAAATATTATTTAATATTTCTATGGTTTTTCACTATTCAATTCTCAATCTTATTTAATTTTATATTTTTCATCTTTAATTCTAAATCACTGCACTTCAAATACATATAAACATAAATATATATTTATATATTACAAATTGTGTATATATAAATATATACAAGTCATTTATATAAAATTGTTCACAAATTATGCACTATGAAAACCACATAATTCTTAAATTAGAGTCATTTAATTTAAATTTAGAATTAACGTTCGAACGTTAGTAATTAACGTTCACATGTTGGAGCAAAACATTTTCCGTTCGAACGTTAATTACTAACGTTCGAATGTTGGGGCTAAAACATTTCACGTTCGCACATAAGTAGACACATTGTCCGAACGTAAAAGGCTTTAGTGATGATTTCCAGAAACCATCATAGAAAAGGGTTTTTAGTAACGGTTTGGAGACTGTCACAATTTTCCAACCGTCACTATAAAGCAATTTTGTTGTAGTTCCAAGCCCCTGAAGTGGCTAGATATGATATACACTATTGTGATTGGTGGGCTCGACAAGATGTGCTCATAATCATGCTCCTTCATTAAAAGGTTTTTCCATACATCTTTTGTTGATTGTTTCCTTGATTTTACTAGCTTAAAAGCCATGCATCCTTATGTGATCTGCTGTATTGATCCTTTGGAGCTTGGTGTTGAGGATACTTTTTTAGCAATGGGCATAATGAGTTTCACTGGGCAGGAGGGACTTGGCGTGAGAGAGATATGGGTGAGGGAGGGAAAAAGAAATGTGAAGGAGGGAGAAAGAAAAAAAGAAAAAAAAAGCAAACGGGACAAAATATAATGACAAAATATAACTGACCGAATAATTCGTACACACTCCAACACGTATGTCAAAAGCATCTACCCAACAAAACATCATTTGGAACTACATGGCGTTACTCATGCATGGCCCTACTAGTTCTCATATCATATCATATATTCACTACAACAGAATGTGTATTTTGTGACAGAGGAAACTGTCACAAAAAAATGGCAAACCGTCACTAAACATATTTGGTGACGGTTTGAAACCGTCACCATGACCGTCACGTAAAGTGCATCACAGAAAACATTTGGTGACGGTTTACTGTTCAACCGTCACAAAAAATATTTTTAGTGACGGTTGGAAGTGTTCCGTTCGGTACAACGTTCGAACGTTCCTTTTTTGTGACGGTTATGAACTGTCACAGAAAATCACGTTCGGACGTACAATTAAACGTTCGGACGTTATACCCGACCCGATTGGCGTTCGAATGAGAGAAGTTGACGTTTGTTGTATATCGTTCGAACGTATCATATTTACGTTCGCATGTTAATGCGTCCGAACGTTAATTACAATAAACGTTCGAATATTTGTTCGAACGTAAACGTAAATGTTCAAACGTAGCGCGTTTAATGTTCGGACGTTATTTCGAATGTAAACGAAGGAGCGTCCGAATGCAAGTTCTTTGTTCGAACGTTAGTCGGTTTAACGTTCGAACGATTCAATTGTATTTACGTTCGAACGTTTGGTACAGTGTGAACCAACGTTCGAACGATTTTTATTTACATTCGAACGTACAGATCAGAAATACTAATTTCATAAAATTTAAAAACAAAATACCAATAGTATCATATTACATACCCAATTAAGAAGTAACAATGTCTTATAAAAGTACAAAATTAGAAATTAAAACTAGTCAGAAATATTGATAAAATTTATTTCTTCTTTTTCCCTCGCCCACGGGGATTCTGTTGCAACGACATAACACGCTCCATTTGCACCATCATCTCTCGTTGCACTTGCTCTTGCACTTCACTGCGTATTCTTTCCTCCTGGTCTCTCTGTTGGTCCTGCAAACGCGTCTCTAAATGAGACTGTCGTTCTAAGAGAGACTCTAACTCTTGCTGTCTCGACCTCATATACTCATTCTCACGCCGTGCAGCTTCTAAATCTGTTGTAAGATTATTAATTTGTGAAGCCGATGAGGTTGAGGAGGATGAACATTTATGCTTGATAGATCGTCCCAAACCTCTTGCCATACTAGACTGCGGCCCGAGCACTTGGGTGAATATGTCTATGTCACTAGGAGAGGATTCCGCAGAAGTCGACTGCATCTCCAACATTTTGTTCTGCAATTTAAAAGGTAATGATCGTAAATAATTAGTAACGTATTAAAAGAAATAGAAATAAGAAATAAACTATTAAAATGTTCTATAAAAAATTTATTTAACAAAATTAACACTGCTTACATAATTATCTGCAGCGACAGGATCCATCCACTCACTATGCTCATTAGTGTGAGCAGCAGCATAGACATGAACGAGGGAAAAGTTTTCAGGATCATCACGTTTCTAACAAAGCGACAATATTAGCAATTTTAAAAAGATAATGTTAGTACTTATCAGAAAGAATATCAGGAAAATAAATAAATTCTATAATTTTTTAATTACCATTTTTTCAGCAAGACGGTGGAATGACCTTGAACCGGCACGATGGTGGACAGTCAGAACGGATCTATTCTGTGCATTTGTAGAACTCAAGTGCTACAAAATATATTAAAAATGTTAATTGTAATATGTATACATATAATGTATAAAACGAATATGAATGTAAATAATTTAAAGATATAAATGTAAAATACCTGATAATCTGGAGATGCGAAAAGATCACAACACTTTCTCCAATCATCTAACTTCATCTGCTGAAAAGGAGACTGCGCAGCCTCTTCCAACGTCTCAAACTTCTTGAAGTGGTCATGACATCGTCCTTTGTGACGTCGGAATAGTGTAGCCATCAACTCATTCACGGTTCTCAAATCCTCGCTACGGCTAAAGTCGAGGTCGAATTCATCCTAACAAGGGAATCAGGTAAAAAATATAATAGATTAATCTAAGTGAAAAAAATGTACTGAAAAGTAAACTCACCAGCACACGACTTCGAATGTGCTCCTTAATCTCATTCGGAACATCTCGCCATGAGCGCACATAAAATGGAGCATAAGCTCGAACTACTGTGCCAATATAGGAGGAAAGCGCTGCTGCACTATCATCCACTCCTCCAGTGGAATTATCAGGAATTGTGACCTTCAGTTTACCGTGCCTTCTATTTTTTTCAAGAGAGATTCCACGTGTATAGCCACGACCGCGACGTGCAGATGCATCAACTACATGATAATAATAGATATACTATAATTATAATTATATAGTTATTGAGAAAAAATTATTAACTATATATATAATTATCAACGACAATATTTCCTTACTGGTAGGTGTCGACTGGCTGTTGTTCTCTTCTGTGTTAGCTTGATCTTCAGGAACGGATTCCTCGAGTGGGGAGTCCTCAATGGATTCAGGACTTGGACTTGGCGGAGGCACATTTCTTCGTTGTCGTTTTGGCGGCATTCTTTAAAATAATTAATTATATCAAAGAAAATTAATTAGAAGAAATTATGAAAATTTAAGATATTTTATAGTCACCTATATAAATAAAATATTTAGTACTTTTACTCTTCAGATGAATTTTCCATAGTTGTTTCAGAATCTCCATCAATAACATCTTCATCATCATTATCCACCTCCTGCCCGGATTCTGATTCGTATTCATCTTCTGACTCGTCTTCTTCATCTTCCTCCAAACTGACTTGAATTGAATGATCATTTAATACAGACGGGTCGAGATGTACGGGTGGGACATCATCTCTACACAAGGGGAGCAACTCGAGTGCACCGAGGTCAACAAACAAGTTAATACCCTCTCCATCTTCCTGGTATGCCTCAACAATCGGATTGTCATCTTCATCTCCACTATTCTCGTAATCTGCACTCGTTCCTGCTTCATATATATTTCGAGGAACAAATTTTTGTACAACTCGCCAAGTTATCTCCCCACTATCTTCATCAGCACTTTTCATTGGATCAATCAAGTAATAGACTTGGGTAGCTTGACAAGCCAATACGAATGGATCATCTTCGTACCATTTAGATGCAGTATTGACACTCGTAAAGTGATTATCCCTATGTATCGAAACCCGACCACTGCCTAGATCCCACCAATCACATTTGAAGACATATGTTACAGACCCACCCAGATATTTCAATCCAATAATATCACGTATGACACCATAATAGTCAATATCATCTGTTCCATGACTCCCCTCGACCAACACACCACAGTTTTGAGTCTTTCTATTACGTTCACGGTCCAAAGTATGGAATCTATAACCTCGAACCGTGCATGCAGTATATCGAAGTGCTCTATTTGAGGGACCACGGGCCAATGCATACAATTCAGAAGAAATTGATCCGGGATCACGAGCACGTTGTTCCAAAATCTAAAAATTGAAATAGTATATATTTATTATTTTATTATCCAGAGTTAAAAATTTCACAATATAACATATATATAATTTTAGTTCATACACGTTCTTCAAACCATCCGGGAAATTCTTCCTCGTGTCTTGCCTCTATATTTTCTACGCCTTCCGTTCTAAGTTTGTCCATGTGGTCACTGTTATAACATATTGCAAAAGAAGTATATTTTGAGCACAACAATTCTAATTAATTTAAAGAAAACTATAATTATTCAAATAAATTAAATGACATACCTAAGATAATCATCAATCTCTCGGCAGTTATTTAGCACATACCACCGAACCTTACTCAACTCTCCATCAATTAAATCGTAACCTATTTGTGCACCCAAGGGTCGTACATTCTGGGAAAACACTGATAGCTCACGAGGAGGCGGAGTAGCAAGATCAGCATTTCGCTCTTGACGACTAAATCGTGTCTCAACACCACGAAGATATAGAGAGCAAAATGTTAACCATTCATCGTGTATATAAGCCTCTGCTATTGAACCCTCAGCTTTGGCTTTATTCCCAACAGTGCGCTTCAATCGACCCAAATATCTTTCAACTGGATACATCCAACGGAACTGCACCGGTCCACCCAGAAGTACCTCTCGCGGTAAATGTATTGCTAAATGGACCATGACATCAAAAAATGATGGTGGAAAGATCTGCTCGAATTTACATAGTATAGTAGCAATGTCTTCTTCCAATTTCGACAACACATCTCGATTTACTACCCGAGCGCACAAATCCTTGAAAAACATACATAGTTCAGATATGGCGACACGTACATTAGATGTCAGCTTCCCACGAATTCCCACAGGTAATAACTTCTGCAAAAATACGTGACAATCATGACTTTTCAATCCATTGATTTTCCAATCATCAGGACTCACGCATCTACCAATATTTGAAGCATAACCATCTGGCAACTTCACACCTTGCAACCATTTACAGAAATCAATCCTCTCCTCCCTCGTCATCGTAAAACATGCATGCGGCATGACCACCCTGTTGCCTTCCACCCGCAAATGCAGATTATGTTTAATTCCCATTCTCTCAAGATCTTTCCTCGTCTTGATCGTGTCTTTCGTCTTTTTGTTAATACTCATCAATGTACCCAGTATATTATCACAAATATTCTTCTCTATGTGCATTACATCCAAACTATGTCGCAACTTGCATGACGACCAATACGGCAAATCAAAAAAAAATACTACGTTTTGTCCAATTCAATTCTGATACGGCTCGTTTTCTCTTGTTCTTTCCCCGACCTTTGCCAAAATTGTTCGCTCTAACATGTTGCAGTTGTTCCACTATCTCTTCTCCAGACAACTCTTTTGGTGCAATCCTATCCTCTACTCTCCCATCAAACTTGGCACATTCTCTTCTCCATGCATGATTTGCTGGTAAATAACGTCGATGACACATGAAACACAACTTCTGAGAAAATTTTAGCCACTCACTAGCAGTTTCTTTATTACACGTCGGACACGCTAACTTCCCTTTCGTACTCCAGCCGGAAAGATTCCCATACGCCGGAAAATCATTTATGGTCCACATTACCGCAGCATGCATCTGAAAAGATGTCGACTTAGATGCATCATAAGTTCTAACCCCTGTTTCCCATAACTCTTTCAGCTCTTCAATCAACGGCTGCATGAATACGTCAATATCATTCCCAGGTGATCTAGGGCCAGGGATGAGTAAAGTTAACAAAAAGTTTGGCGCCTTCATGCACCTCCATGGTGGAAGATTGTACGGAATCAATACAACGGGCCAAGTGCTATAACTTGTACTCATATTCCCAAAAGGGTTGAATCCATCGGTTGTGAGTCCCAGGCGCACGTTCCGAGCTTCTAACCCGAACTCTGGATACTGATTATCGAAAGACTGCCACGCAAGTGAATCAGCCGGATGCCTCATATACCCGTCATTCTTAACTCTTTTCTCCTCGTGCCACCTCATATCATGAGCTGTTTTCTTACACATATATAGTCTTTGCAACCTAGGTTTCAAGGGAAAATACCGCAACACCTTAACCGGCACGTTTTTCTTACCTTTCCACCTCGACTCTCCACATACAGGACATGCTTGTATCTCCTCGTTCTCCTTCCAAAACAATACACAATCATTCTTGCATGCATGTATGGACTTGTACTCAAATCCTAATCCCTTTCTCAACTGTTTCGCTTCATAAAAGTTCTTAGGCAATGCAGACCCTTCGGGAAGCACCTCGTTAAATAAGTCCAATACCATGTTTATTGCTTTCGTCGACATCCCACACAATGATTTTATGTGAAGCAACCGCACAATAAACGACATTTTGGAATGTTTTGTACAACCTGGGTAAAGCTCGCGCTTTGCATCTTCCCACAGTGAAGGAAAATTTTCACAATCAGTCCCTGATCCACCACTTGAGGCATTGTCGTTAACCTCATCCATAAACATCCCAGCTCCAATGTCACCCAACATCTCCTCCATCTCATCATGCTCATAATCATCATCCATGTGCCGTAAATAATTGTGATGATCGACCAATACATCTGCTGACCCTTCATACGGCTCACCATGCAGTACCCATCGCGTATACCCCAGATCCATACCGTTCACAAATATATGACGCTCTACTTCATCCAATCCTATCGCACACAAATTTTTACACCCTCGACATGGACACTTAATGTAACCACGACTATCAGCAGAGGCCCGTGCAAAATCAATGAAAGTTCTTACTCCACATGCATAGGGTACGTAATCCTTTCCAAGTCTATCGTCCAGACGCATCCAATTTTTGTCCATTTCTAAAAACATCCAGATATTAATAACACGTACATTGAAAATTCACATGCATGTCTTGCCTCCAATTCTCATTACTTTTTTGATAAGGTAGTTGGTCCTATCCCATTCGAGATTATATTCTCCATATTACACAAATCTCGTCACTCTACTAATTTCCACGTTAGTAGAAATTCCGGCAGCACCTCCCCATAATTCTCCAAGTATACATGTTCAAATATCGGGATTGTGACCCTACGAACAGTATACCCGAAGAACAATAGAAGAAGATACCGTAACTTCATATTAAACGTGGAAAGTAGCGAGTAACAAAAATGTGTAATACAGATAATATAATCTCAAACTGTCCACACTGGACAATTCAGGAATCAGTGGACACATAAATGTACACTGATTCCCGAACGGGTCTAAGGGTATTTATGCAATGTCACACGCATCTAGCAAAAAATCATACTAACAATGTCTCCATGTTGTTTACATTAACAATGTCACCTTCAAGTAGTGTTATATTGTTAAATTAAAGAGAGATGGAAGATAATTATGTGACCCTAAGTTTTGTGCCTTGTACACAACGAGGGAGAATTATCTTGAAGAAATGTTTAAATTTTAGTCTAATTACTTAACCGTCACAAACTGTCCGACCTTGACAACTCTCAAGGCCGGAAAGACTATGACAGTCAAGCAATGAAATTAAAATTTCAACATTTCTTCAAGATAATATTTCCTCGTTGTGTACAAGATCATCATTCTTAAAGTATAATTTTAATTGATATACTTAATTTCAAAAGTTATACTATAATTTTAATTATTATAATTCGTAAATAGTTACTTTTATGCTTGTTATTACTTATATATTAAATATTATTATAAATATTTAATTATCATACTTAAATTTCAATGGTTATACAATAATTTTAATTATTATAATTCTTAAAGAGTTACTTTTATGCTTGTTATTACTTATATATTAATTATTATTATAAATATTTAATTATCATACTTAAATTTCAATGGTTATACAATAATTTTAATTATTATAATTCTTAAAGAGTTACTTTTATGCTTGTTATTACTTAATTTCAAATATTATTATAAATATTTAATTATCATACTTAAATTTCAATGGTTATACAATAATTTTAATTATTATAATTCTTAAAGAGTTACTTTTATGCTTGTTATTACTTAATTTCAAATATTATTATAAATATTTAATTATCATACTTAAATTTCAATGGTTATACAATAATTTTAATTATTATAATTCTTAAAGAGTTACTTTTATGCTTGTTATTACTTAATTTCAAATATTATTATCACAATTTTTCAAATCCATATCACAACATATTCACAATAACTCACAATATATTCACAAAATAACATGCCACATGTATTAACATATTTCTAAACTTGAGTAAGCAATAAACATGTATTAACAAAGCCTAATGACAATATATTTTTAATAATAAACACAATATTTCAAATTTATATCACAACATATTTAGAATAACTCACAAACTATTTACAAACTATACAAACAATAATCACAATATGATAAAGAGTAAGCATCAAATCACAACAACATATTGATAAAGTTTAGAAATATACCTAGCACTCACAATATCCTCTTACAAATCAAAATCTTCAAACTTCCCAAAACAAGCAATCCTTCAAAAAAATACAACACAAACTTATTAGAAATATTCTATAACAAAAACACATTCTATAAATATCATAAAATTTAAATAAAGACAAGAAATAAAAATATTATCTTACCAAAACTCACCTCTCTCTCACTCTCTAACTCAACTCTCTCTCACTCTAACTCTCTCTCTCTCTCTAACTCTCTCTCTCTCTCTCTCGTCGAAATCTCTCTCTCTCTCTCTCTCTCTCTTCTCTTTCTGTTGCGCGCACGGGAGAAGAAGAAATAATGGGCATCCTCCCGTGCGCGTACTGATTAAGTTCTAAAATTATTAGTTTAAACGTTCGAACGTTAACTTTAAACGTCCGAACGTTAATTCTAAAATTATTCCCGCCCAGAACGTTCGGACGTTTAAAATACACGTTCGAACGTACCCTTCTTATGATATAACATGAAATCTAGCGGGAAAGTTCCCGCACTTTCCTCATATATGTTCGAATGTATCACAATTTCTCGTTCGAACGTTCGTAGATTTATGGATAAACGTTCGAACATACTACTTAAACGTCCGAACGTACATTTCATGAAAGTGTTACCATATTTGAGCGGGAAATCTCCCGCACTAATTTGACTAACGTTCGAACGTTGACGGATTTGATGTTCGAACGTATAGTATAAACGTCCTTACGTCTGAATAATCACACAGATATTAAACATCGAGCGGGAAAATTCCCGCCTCTTAGTTTAACGTTCGAACGTTAACTTCAAACGTTCGAACGTAAGATTCCTACTATACTTAACTTATAGTATAATATATATACTACATTGTATAGTATTTTGTGCATAATATAATTTATATATTATGCACAAAATATGTGTTTTTCTAAATTACTTATATTTATACTAGTTAAATAATATATTTATACTATAATATTAAGACTAAATTTACTAATAATAGTTTAGTATATGACTATATGTAAATATCATACTACTAAAAATTTACAATATTACTACCATGTTGTTCTAAATTACTAATGTATAAATATAATAGCATGTAATACTAATGTATATATAATATACTATAAACACTAAGATGCATAATAACATCAACATGTAATATTGTAATACATATACTAATGGATAAACACTAATCTATAAATTTATAATAACATATAATACTAATGTATAATAACTAAAGTATTATTCATATCAATTTTATATAACAATATCTTGTATTAATTATATTTTTTGACCTAATAAATTCTCAACATATTCATTTTGATAAATATATTAGTAATTCTAATATACATTAGTATAATAATTAGATTTATGGCCTAATACTAATACTATTAGTAAACCACTTTAAGCCTATATATAAATTACTATATAAAGCACTATAGTATTAATTACTAATACTATATTACTATGTGATACTATTAACTATAGTGATATATTAGTATTAGACATTAGTATACTAATACTATCAGTGATATAGCTAGTGTAATATAATAATATTTATACTAATACTATTATATAGTTATACTAAATTAAAATCACTATAGCAAATATTAATATATAGTTATGCTAATCGCTATAACTAATACTAATACTAATATAGACTACAGTTATAACTTATAGTATTATAACTTATACTAATATATTATATAGTTATACTAAATCACTATAACTAATACTAATATAGTTATACTAATCACTATAATAGTGATATAGTATTAATATCACTATTAGTATAATACTATAATATATAGTATTAATAATAACTAATACTAATATAATTATTAGTATAACTAATATTTATATATATTAATATATATATCAAGTATAAGAGATTAGAGATTTAATATATATATATATCAAGTATATTAGTTTATTATTAATATTTCGGTGCTTTTTTTTTAATATTCATATATAATAATATATATCATATATTTTTTTTTATAAATTTTCATATATATATAATATATAAAATAGATTTATATTAGTTAGTATACTACTATACAATACGGCGTCGTTTCTATTGCAATAGGACTTTCTTTTTAATTTTTGAATGCATGTTATTATGTTACTTGTTTTATTTAGTTGTATTTCTTGTTATAATCAAAAGTTTAATTAATTTAGATTGTAATGTTGAGAAAATTGAAATTTAAAAGCTCACAAATTTTTTTTTAAAAAAAAAGTGGGTCAAATATGAAGTTAAAAAAGATAAAAAAAATAATAAAAAAATCCGACTCCGCTCCGACAAGTCGGAGTCGGAGTCGGAGCGGATTTTATATATTGCTAAACTTTATAAATATAAGAAGCACTCACAAAAAAACCAATAATCTAATTGTCAATAATATTATATAACATCCTAATATATAACTTAAACATTTATAATATAATATATTATATTGACAAACGTTCGAACGTAATAATAAGTACGTTCGAACGTTCTATGTATATAAGGCCAAAACCGAACGTCGAAACGCATTTCCCTGCCCGTATCCATCGTCTTCTCCGTTATTTGCCGCCACGCCGCCGTCACCGCCGCCGTCAACTCCACCACAACCGTCACTAAAAGGTAGGCATTCATCTTTTATGCAAATAACATGTATTTTATTGAGATTTAGATTGACATTTGGATTGAGTTTGGTTTAAAACCGGATAAATATTACCGGATTTTCAACTTCATTTTCCGGCCACCACGACCAGTCATTGGCCGAATAGTCACCGTAGAAATGTTTCTTGAAGTGTATACTTCATTTACATGGTGACATTTCGGCATTTAGACCCTTGTAGAGAAATTTTCGAGATTTCAATAATGGCTGAGTCGACTCAGCCATTCTGCGTCAAAACGTTCGAACGTTTCACCAAGACATTCGAACGTACGACGTTTAAATTACCGAGCCGTTACGGCTTCCACGTTCGAACGTTAATCGTCTTACATTCGGACGTGAATATTATTAAACGACATACGTTCGAACGTTAATATTTACTTTCGCACGTAAATCACATACGGTCGGACGTTTAATTATAACATCCGAACGTAGTGATTTTCTACATTATTCATGCTTCGACGTTCGGACGTTCATATTTACGTTCACACGTAAAACAAATACGTTCGAACTTAAATTCGAACGTATTTGTTTACTGCTTATGTTCGAACGTACATCTGTACATTCGAACGTATTTGTTTTACGTTTGAACGTAAATTTATTTACATTATTTTACGTGCGAACGTATAAGTTAACGTCCGAACGTTTTTATCTTTAACGTTCGAACGTTAAAGATAAAACGTTCGAACGTTAATCCAGAGCATCTTAAAATTAATACAAAAAAATACATTATTCTAAATAATTTTTTTTTCCTTTTCTATTTTCAGGATATGGCTCTTCCACTGCATACACGAAAACGAGGGAGGGAAGGAGCCACGTCGGACACTGCCCGTATCGGAGCTCGTACTGTTATGGTAGAGAGAGAGGTCTTAATTAATGAGTTCGACGAACTCTGTTGGCAGCAGACGAACCTAAGAGATGTTTTCCTCAGTAGAGGCTGGGGAAATATCTGCACATTGAGGGGGAAGGTATACCCCTCAATGGTTCAAGAATTCTATATGGGGATGTGTGACATGCCTCCGGATGCATCCTCTCACACCGTGACTGTACGCGGTGTTTCCATTGAGGTATCGGCAGATGTCATCGGCGAGCACATCGGGATTCATCGAGGTGCTCAGACATTTACACACTCAACACCCCGTGAGGATGTAGGCACTTCTGCATCATCTACTGGCCGGGGATGTGAGCCAGCATCAGCCGATGATGCAGGCCAGTCAGAGGCTGAGGATACTGGCGTCGAGGCTCGGGATGATGACCGAGACGAGGATTTCTACATCCTCACCGGGAGGGATCGCATGCAGATCGAGCGGAAGAACGCCTTCAACCAGAACCATCTGCTGCATTTCTTCCGCATGTTGCACCTTATTGTTGCAACAAATGTCGATCCTGTGGCTCATAAAACCACATTTAGTCGGCTTCGGGCACAATTTTTGATACGAGTGGCACGTGGAGATCCTATAGATTTGCCACTGCACATTTTTGAGAGGATCCGTTACGAGGCGAGCATCGTCTCCACGGATAATCTCCCATATGGTGTCCTCATCAGCCGACTATTACTTGCACGGGGAGTGCCGACCCAGCCAGAGGAGCGGGTCAAAGATCAGATGAGCCCCCTCGACATGACCACGCATCGGCGTAGCATTGGACAGGCGAGGGGACGTCAGCCACCCCCTGTAGAGGATCTAGTTCCTCCGACGCAGCCTGAGCCAGGTCATGTCGGGAGTAGTAGTCAGCATACGCCGAGTACATCTGCAGGAGATGTGCGGCCTGCTTGGGTTGATGCGGTCATCTCACAGCTGACTGCGCATATTGATCATAAGATCGATCGATCGCTCGAGGCTATATCGGCGTCTGTTGCCGAACTCACCCATCGTGTAACTATCCTCAACGACAAGGTTGATACCTTGACTGAGGAAGTACGGAGTTCGACTTTTGCGGATAACGTTATCATCTGACTGTTGTTTACTACGTTCTATCAATTTTTGTATTTTATTTTTAATATTTGTAACGAAAAATATTATGGAATATTTTTATCGTTTTTTCATTTCAATTTTTAATCTTCTTTGATGTTATAGTTTTCAACTTTAATACTAAATCACTGCATTTCAAATATATATAAATCAATAATATATATTTATATATTACAAAGTGTGTATATATAAATATATACAATTCAATTTTTTAGACTTGTTCACAAATTATGCACAATAAAAATACATAATTTTTAAATTAAAGTCATTTAATTTAAATTTACAATGAACGTTCGAATGTTATTACTTAACGTTCGAACATTGGTGCAAACATTTTACGTTCGAACGTAAAATTAATAACATTCGAACGGTTGCGCCAAAACATTTTACGTTCCAACGTAAACAGACATAACGTTCGAACGTATATGTGACGTTCGAACGCATATTTCCCATACGTTCGAATGTAAAAAAATCTCATTCTATCTTTAGTGACGGTTTCCAAAAACTGTCACAGAAAATGCCTTTTAGTGACGGTCTAGGGACTGTCACAATTTCCCAACCGTCACTAAAAAGCAATTGTGTTGTAGTGATTTATATATATATAGTAACACTTCATACATAAGTGGATGATGTTGATATGGAGGAATTCCATGCATTTGGGTGTTTGATAATCTTAATTAACATTGCAACATAAAGATCGAAAGGTGTGCGTTCAAATTCTGAATTAATGATATTAATGGAGTATTTTCATACGGAAGATCGGCATAATTTTAGTATAAGCGAGGAAGACATCTTAAATTCCTAGTCGAAGAAGATCATCCTAACGTCGGAGAAATTAATGATTTCAATTCGGCTCAAACATTACCTGGATGGAGGCAGCTTGTGATACACCATATTTTAGTATATTTTAATTGAATGATTACTTTAATTAATTTAAATATTAGTTCTCTTGTTTTAAAATTTATTAGATTTTTCGTTGGTTTATTTTATGATTTTTTTTTAAGTTGTGAAAATTATTTTGTTATGCTTTATTAATATTAATTATTATTTTGCATTTAAATTTCTCATAATTTAAATTAGTTGTTTGTGGGTTTTAAAATTATTATATTGTGAGATTTAATTATTTTATTTTACTTAGTCACTATGTTTAAATTAATTTTACTTAAACTGTTGTTTTGAAATAATTTTTGTTGGAATTTTGTGACCCAAATTGTGAGGATTAGACCTCATTCCTTTCTTTCTATGTTTTTTCTTTTTCCTCTTTCTTTTTCTTTTTCCACTTTTTCTTCTTTCTTTTTCTTTCTTTTTCTTCCGGAACCACTGTTTCCTCCCGCGCGCGACGTCTCTCTCTCCCTCTCCCCGTGCATTTTCCTTCCTCCCCCAACCCGCCGCCGTGCACATCCGTCCGGCGACACCACCAAGCCCACGGCCTTCCCCACCCTCCAGCGACCACCTCCCTCCAATCTCAGCTCCTCCCGCGTCGCCGTTTGCCCCCACGCGCAACACTAAGCTACGGCGTTCCTTGTGCTCGCGCGCCGCCGTCGTGCCGCCGTCGGCTACCATTTATTTACCACTTCATCCTCGACCTCCTAGCAACCCAATGCACTCAACCCCAGCGCCGATCTACCACCGGTGAAGCCCCACCATCAACATTTTCGTTTTGAACATTTTGGCCTTAAACCGCCCTCTACGCCGCCACCCATGCCCAACCACCACCACCACTAGCTTCACCGACATCCCTAAGCTCTTCCCAATCAATCTCAGGTCTTGGTTTTTCCCCGTTCAAAAGTGGGTTTTGAGCGATGTCAGGATTACAATATTAGATGGTAGGAAGGACTATATGAGTTGGTTAGATGGTAGGAAGGACTATTATTATTATTTTATATTTAAATTGAGTTTATTTCATTTTGTTTGATTTTATTTTATTTGAATTGAAATTATGTTATTTTATTTATTAAGTTTATTTTATTTTGTTCGTTTCGTTCAAAGTTAAAAAGTAGGTTAAGGATTAAGTTATGGTAGGAAAATGGTACGACTGAGAATGCTATTGTTATATTTAGTGTAGGAAAATGGTACGACTTGGTTTGCTTTTATAATATCAAGATTTGAAAGGAACGGCATGGTCAGGGTGATCTATTTGGGGAGTAGGATATTTAAGGTTTTTGATTTCGTGGATGTATGACACGAGACTTTAGAATAGGAGGTTGTAAGTTCAACAAACTTTAAGGATAGATTTACGGGAAGTTCACCAAGGGTTTAAGGTTTTGTAGACTTTAGGAAATGATTTGTTATCATTTAATATTTTAGATTTTGAAAGCTTCGGGAGTCGATTGTTTTATTGTTGGATATAAGTTCATCGACCTTACAAATTTCAGAAAATGATTCTTATATAATTTAAGGTTTTAGAATTTCAGTTTTGAAGGACTGATTTGTACTAAGATTTAAGTTTTTAATTTCACAGGCTTGGTGTGCTAGCTTGACTTATTTTGGAGACTGATTAGTTTGTGACCATTAAAATGGGGTTGATTAGAGTTGAGTTATTGATATCGGGATTTTCAAGGAGATTATCTTTGGGGATTGAAGGTATTGATCTAGTTTGGATGATGATTGTTATTAGTTCGGGGTTATAATGGTAGGTTTTAGGATTTGATCCATATCAAATTTAAGGATGATAGTTGGTGTAGATTCAGAAAGGCATTCTTGGTGATTTTGAGGAAAAAGTGTAATAATTCATGGTTTTGAGAGATCAAGTATTTTTCTACCAAAATGTAATAAAAGTTTTCTGGTTAGTAGGTATGGAACCACCTGGTACTCGATGGTGTTGTTTGTGTGAGGACATAAATTTTATGCATGTAGCAAATTATCAAAGTGCACAGCAGGAGCGTGATATTTTGGTTGTAATTAGAAATTCAAATTTTGTGCTGATTTTGAGGAATTGGTGGTGACGTGAATTTTTGAGACGATACTTATAGTTGGAGATTAATCACTCAGTTGTACTAATTATGTTATTGATAGTTAACTTTGGAAGTGACCATTAGGTCACCAAAGGTAAAATACAATGAAGGTTTGGAAGTTATACCATAGGAGTCGATTGAGGTTAATATAGATTATCGAATAAAGTTATTAATCATTGGGATTCATTGGGTGTTGTATTAAGGCTATTGTGGAAAATGAGTTTTTGGATATCATAGCCACCCTAGGAATACTGGACGTGATGTGCCACTAGGGGACTAATATGAGTATGATGGAATCGCCTATAGGAGTAGACTTGAGAGAACATTACTCATGCATGTTTAGGAGTTTTTGATGGTGTGATTTTCTTAAGCGTGATCTGAGTTGTATCTTGTAACTACCTTAGCATTGATGTTTGATCTTGTAAATTTCGAGGACGAAATTTTATTTAACGGGGGAGGATGTGATACCCCGTATTTTAGGATATTTTAATTGAATGATTATTTTAATTAATTAAAATATTAGTTTTCTTCTTTTAAAATTTATTAGATTTCTCGTTGGTTTGTTTTATGATTTTTTTTAAGTTGTGAAAATTATTTTGTTATGCTTTATTAATATTAATTATTATTTTGCATTTAAATTTCTCTTAATTTAAATTAGTTGTTTGTGGGTTTTAAAATTATTATATTGTCGGATTTAATTATTTTATTTTACTTAGTTACTGTGTTTAAATTAATTTTATTTAAAGTGTTGTTTTGAAATAATTTTCGTTGGAATTTTGTGACCCAAGTTGTGAGGATTAGACTTCATTCATTTTCCTCTATTTTTTTTCTTTTTCCTCTTTCTTTTTCTTTTTCCTATTTTTCTTCTTTCTTTTCTTCCAGAACCGTTGTTTCCTCCCACGCGCGACATCCCTCTCTCCCTCTCCCAGTCCGTTTTCCTTCCTCTCCCAGCCCGCCGCCGTGCGCCTCCGTCCGGCGACACTACCCAGCCCACGGCCTTCCCCACCCTCCGGTGACCACCTCCCTCCAATCTCAGCTCCTCCCGCGTCACCGTTTGCCCCCACGCGTAACACTAAGCCGCGGTGTTCCTTGTGCTCGCGCGCTGCCGTCGCGTCACCACCGGCTATCATTTCTTCACCACTTCATCCTCGACCTCCTAGCAACCCAATGCACTCAACCCCAGCGTCGATCTACCACCAACGAAGCCCCACCATCAACATTTCCATTTTGAACATTTTGGCCTTAAACCGCCCTCTACGCCGCCACCCATGTCCAACCACCACCACCACTAGCTTTACCAACATCCCTAAGCCCTTCCATATCAATCTTGGGTCTTGGTTTGTCCCCGTTCAAAAGTGGGTTTTGAGATCCACGGCCACAGTGCGTTTTGCACTATTCCGTTGATGTGCCACCACTTCTAGCACCTCCGTGATCTTTCAAAAATTATATTATAGCATTGTAAGTATTTTCTTAAAGAACTTTTGAGATTTAAATGTATTTTCGCACTAACTTATATTTACTGTTAATTGGTTGGTTGTGCCGGACTAAGTCCGATGAGTAAGGGGGTCGGTTGGATTGGATGATGGAGTTGTTTTTGTGATTGGTTTATGCTATGAGATTTGTTGGCTGTTTCGGGTTTAAATATTGGTGTTTTGAATTTGACGTTGGTCATGGTGGATATTGGTGATTTTTAGGAAGTGATGATATATTTTGGGATTATGAGAGTTTTAAGTTTTGAAGAATTAAAATAGATTATTTTAGAAGCTTAGGCTTAAATATCGAAATCCGTGATTGATTGAAAATTTACGGAAATTATGTGATTATTTTTATAGGTGACGATTTATAGTCGACTCGACATTTTTTAGGAAAATTCTGAAAAACTAAGTCGTCCAGGTAAGCGGGGTTCCTTTGCTAAATTTGCATAAAAATAAAATGGACTGAAGTTAATTTTTGAAAATAAGCATGTTTTGTTATGAAAATATATTTGAACTATCTCAGTTATTTGTTCTGCATTACTCATGAGATTCTGTTTAAGAATAAAGTATTTTCTGGCATGACTGGTGTAGACATGAGCTATTTTACATTTTACATCTGAACTGTGCAAAAGAGAGTGAATATGAAAGTTTCTGCATAAAATTATGTTTTGTGATTTCTGAAAACTCTGTTCTGTTCTGAAAATGTTATATACTTTGATATGGTATAATTTCTTAAAACTTTTGGCATGACATTCTGAATAGGGATGTGGTTTGTGGATGGTGACCTATTTGACCTACAACGGGTGCTAATAGTGGCTTCTGTTAGGGTTGGTACTAACTGTTACCTTTTTGGTGCACCCACGTCGGAAACAAAGTGGTTTTTTTGTGGTCTTTCCTGTGTGCACACTCGGGGCTCCGAGAATGAATAAGGGGAAGATTCACATTCTGTTTCTGCTCGCTTATTTACCAGGGTTTGCACAACCCTACCACGGGGGTTAAACATGGCCTCTGATATGATATGATGTTCTGGTACGATGGTGGTCAGTTATGCCATGTCAAAAAAATTTGAATAAGAATATTTTTGAACTTTCGCTCTGATATGTTTGATAACATATTCTGATTTTGCATTCTGAAAGTAAAGTGTTTTGTTCTGCATTCTGAAAACTGTAAATGCTCATGTTTGCATACTTGTATATGTTCTCTGTTTACTAAGTTGTTGATAACTCACCCCCCTCTTATCTCCAATATTTTCAGATGATTTTTGGATATTTCAGCTGAGGATCAGGACTATGAAGAATTGGGTGAGATGGCTTAAAAATAGTGGATTAAGAATAAAAAGTTTTTTATGAGTATTGGTGATTTTTTATAATTATATTGTTGAAATGTGAGTTTAAGTGACATGTAGAGAAGTTGGTAATTTTTGGGATTACTGTATTGATGATTTTATATACGAGTATGTGTGGTTAATTAAATTGAAAGTGTTTACATTTGATTTGAAGCTTTTGGAAGAGTATTAGCAATATTGGAGTTGATTATCAGGTAATATAAATTAACTCTCCGGACCCTCAGGGACAGGGCGTTACAAAGCTCATTCTTAATCAAGGACTATAATTAGCAAGAATGTCTGAAACAATATATAGGATTAAACCCCTCAAAAATATAGTAACAGGACATAGTTATGATTGTATATATAGGATTAAACCCCTCCAAAATATTTAATTTAGATAAAAACTCAAACCTTTTTATTCAAGAAAACGACAATAGATCAGCAAAGAGCTAGCAGGTTCACGTAGAGATAAAACAAATTACTGGAACAGTACAAGAAACTATGGACACCGAGCTAGTTTTCAAGGCTTCGTAGCAGCCAAGGTGTTCCCAATGTCAATGACAAATCGGTATCTAACATCACCCTTGACAAGACGTTCGAATGCAGTGTTCACATACTCCATTGGAATAACTTCAACGTCTGCCGTGATGTTGTGTTTTGCCGCAAAGTCCAGCATCTCTTGTGTCTCCTTCATTCCTCCGGTGGCACTCCCCGCAACCATCTTCCTTCCTGTTATTTATATACAAATCTAATGAAATTTATATTTTGTAATTAAATGTCCAAAAAGTGATACCAACATATAAAGCAGGCTAGGAAAGATATTATGCTGAAGTTATACCTAGAAGCAGAGGAAAGACAGGCAGTTCAAGTGGCTTCTCTGGTGCACCTACCATAACAAGCTTTCCGTGGGTCTTCAATAGACCAATTAAAGGTAAAAGGGAATGCACAGCAGATATTGTGTCAATTATACCATCCAATGTCCCTTGTGCAGCCTACACAAATTTAATGTGCCTCATGTCAGGTTCTGTAGGTTAGACTAAAAGTATATAGATCAAGATCCTCTCAAGTCGGAGAACGATGGACACAAGAAGCGAGTTTACAATATTTATTGATCATTGTCTAAAACATCTATGTAGACAGTAACAAATGCTTTAAGAGATACTTTATATGTTTTTCTCTTTTATATTTGAGACCCGCAAGTTCAAACACGAACTTGAGGGGATCTGTTCAAACTCAAGAGCGTCTTTTTCCAAAATCGTATATGAAGAGCATAAAAAACAGAATATATATTGCAAAGTAAAGAATAAGTTAAACGCTATATAACATTCACCTGCATTTCTTCTTGGTCACGGCTAACTAAAAATGAGTCAGCACCAAGATGTTCCAAAGCTTCATCCTTCTTGCTAGGGGAGGTACTAATTACTGTCACTTTTGCTCCAAAAGCCTTGGCAAATTTAACAGCAACATGACCGAGCCCACCTAAGCCAACAACCCCAATATGCTTACCTGCCTCGGCAAGACCATAATATTTCAAGGGACTATAAACTGTGATTCCTGCACACAGCAGTGGAGCACCAGCGTCAAGTGGTAGATTTTCCGGGAACCGAACAACGTAGCGCTCATCAGCTATCATTGTGTCTGAGTAGCCTCCATATGTTACTGTTCCATCGTGGTAAATGGTACTGTAGGTTAGTATCATTTTGGTGCAGTAAGACTCAAGATCACTACTACAGTCATCACAGGAGTGACATGCACCAACAAGGCATCCCACTCCTACTTTATCTCCCACTTTTACTTTGTTCACCTTGCTCCCCACTTCTGTTACTACCCCGACAATTTCGTGCCTGCAAAAACAAGTTCCGACGCCATGGCTTCTAAATCTCTTTACACAAGAAAATTATAGCTGAGGAAAATATTATAGATGGCTGAATAAGTACAAAATTGTAGTCAATGCTGAGAAACATGATATATACCCAGGAACTAGTGGGTAGAGGGAAAAGCCCTCCCATTCGCTCTTCGCCAAGTGAAGGTCCGAGTGGCATACTCCGCAATAAAGAACTTTGAATCTTATGTCCTTCTCTCCGGTTGCCCTGCAAACACCATCATAAACCATTAATTTATGTGTGATAAAAAAAAGAATATTCAGAAATATTCAACGTTTTAACTAAATTAATGAAGTAATGAATCCTATAAGCAATAATGCATTCGCTTTTTCGCTGAAAAAGGTTATACGTACCAAATACCTTTCGGACTACAAAATTCTAAGGACTAAATTATATTTTCTAGCTAGCTGATACGACATCTTAAATCTTTTTAAATTTAAATAAGTTTATACTTTTCATTATAAAAATTAACATGACTAAAGAATAAAATAACTAGTTAAAAAAATTATAGATGTTATCAAACACTCGCACGTATTACCTTCTCCATTTAAGAAGGAAACACCAAGAAAGGAAAGCAAAAAAAAAGTAAAATGAAAGTTTATATATATATATATATAGCATAACAATCTATAAATATTTCCTCCTCTTGTTCTTAATTTATAGTTTTGGAGCATCAAAACTTAGGGGAAAGGAAAACGAATCAATCAAGATTTGAAGGACATGCAGATATATAAAATTAAGAGAAAGACCAGGACCTCCTGGAGAATTTGAAAGGCGAGAGGACGCCAGAAGAATCTCTAGCTGCCCATCCAAAAGCCTTCTCCGGATGCTCTTCCTCTGGTGATTTCGCCATTTCTTTTATCACACACGTAGAATGCAGAAAAGTGACAAGAGGGAGAGAGAGAGAGATGATTTGGGGGAGATATTGAGACCAGTACTACTACTTATATACAATGAGCATAAGGAGTTGGGGCTGAGCTAGTGACGTATTCAGTGAGCTAAGTAGAGTAAAGTCGCACTACGGTGCTACCTTCCAAGAAGGCTTGACTTTTTTTTTTTTTATACATTTATATATTTTTTTAAAATAAAATTTACAACATTATTAAAAATATTGTTTCTTAATTATTAAATAAAAAATTTTTAAAAAATAAAAAGTGAGTCGAAAGATAATTTATAACGACACAACATTTTTGTTAAACTAACGATAATAAGGTAAGATAATGTTATATGTCTGCTTTTTTTTTTTTTTGATAACTCATGTATTTATTTATTTATTTTACTTATTGATTAAATAAATGAGCTACTATGCCGGCCCACTCATTTTTTTTTTATCACTCATGTATTTATCTATTTTTTTATTTATTAATTAAAGAAGTGATTATTAGTATATTAATATTTTTTTATTTTTTAAAAATATTAAAAAATATGAAATAAAAAATAAATTTTGCTTGGGGGCGGCGCCGCTGGCAGCCTATCATCACTGATAAGGTAATGGCTATTGTAATCTTCTTGTAGCTGACCCACAAAGAATATTTGAGATCATAAATATTAAATATAAATAAGAATGGCAATACAGGCTATATATATATATATATATATATATATATATATATATATATATGTAGTCGACTGTATAATTGATTGAAATCAACATGACCAGTTTTTTTAATTTATAATGGGTATAAAGTTAAGCTCTACATTAAATTATCATTTACTATTGTTTGGCACTGTGTCATGTGTCGGACCTAGACTTTTTCCTATCCAAGCATAAGCAGCAATATTAGTATTAAAATATATATTTATATATTGAATGATACAATATACATGAGTTGTCCATTTCCTTAATGTCCATATGTACGGAGGTTATATGAATGAGCATGGGAAAACAACACCACATCATGCATATGGCCGGGCTGCCGCCACACCGAATCAATCTGCATGCTAGCTTCAAGACAGTTCTCTCAAACACATCATGCAAAGTGCAAACATGCAATATTGTTTCTCCTAGCTCCTGATCATCTCCTCAATGTATGTCGAAGTACTACAACTTTAACGGGACAGTCGTAGTTGCGAAAAAGGAAATGGGTTAGGCACAACGATCACATTCATCCATGTGCAAGTAACCCATGCAGCCATGCATAATTGACTTGAGAGCATTAACATTGGTTTATGCATGATTGTACCCTAATTTGAGTTAAAAATGACATTCTAGTGGCTTTAGCTAACCTCAATCAATTTCTTCCCACATTGAATTAGGAATGAGGTTGGCTAAATTATTATTTTTTATTATTTTCGAGGTTTTCTAGGATTCACAAATAGAGAAAGATGATGACCATTGGTGTGGTGCCTTTGACCCCCACTTGGATTCTAGCAGGAGTCACGACGTCGAGATGCTGGCCACTTGGGTCAAACAGTCCTTCCATAACATTAAAATAAGTGTGTGCTCGCATGCTCAATAAATGTGTACAGTAAATTGGCAGCAAAAAAATAAAAATGGCAATCAATGAATTCTAAGAATACCAGAAAATTCAAATTACAACTCCAACAAAATAATCCATAAGCCACTAGTCTCCCAATCCCTGATATAAAATTTATATAGTCATCCGACTAAATGAAAGGAGCTGATCCTCCAAGCTCATAACCTTCCTCTGCATCAAAGTCTACGGTTTCGCAGAATGGAACTGCAGGTGGGGACACCAAAGTGAGATTTCGCAATCTTAACAAGTAAAGCCAAAAGAATGATACCCAAAAATACAAACATGAAAAATTATACACATTTCACAATAAAGGAGAAAATTGAGATCTTTAAGCATTACCAAAATTGCACCAAACCAATTTTCTTCTCAATAGTCCTAGCAAAACCACATATTCAGAAATCCACATATCCATTTAATAACAGCATGCACCATGCTCTCCCCAAGGGACCATGTGCACACTCTAGCTCCCTTTGTCACATCACGGATAATGAGCATGGTGTCTGTGATGAAGTATCCTTTAGCCTCTGCCAGCAAAAGGCTACGGTGTCGGCCTCAGAGCTTTATTGTCTCATCCAAGCCCGTTGTTAACCAGCGACAATCCTGTAGACGTCACTTAAATTGACATGCTCTCGAGTGACTAGAAGAGTTCCACCGACATAATGCCCCATCTCGGCTTGGGGTCGTGATAGGCACCCACCCACAAAACAAGTTTTGAATAAATAAAACTAACACAATTTATCAGTTTCACAGCACAACCAGAGAACATAGCACAATTGATAAATTAATCACAGCACATACATGGATCAAAGCACAATTAATACAATAAAGGTAAATAACAATAATTAATAACGCAGATGCGTGAACAAACAGATACTGGATGACATGGCAATAATACATTAACCAATGATCGAACAACACACAGATTCACAAATCATAACTACATGCAATTCCCAATACTTTACCCGACCCTCGGCCAATAATTCCAACACAACCAAACTGTAACAACACAGTTAAACAATTTTCCAATGTCAGTATTCCAAGGGTCAGCCTAGGGTTTTACTTACAATGTGAAAGGCAATCTTGGATGATTGAGCACGCTATCTAAGGTATCTCGTGTGTGCATGCAAGTCACTGCGAGATAGAAAACAGTTAGTTAAAACTGACGATGCCTAAAAATTAATATGAAAACAGACTGGCACATAGTTTATTATGGTAGCGTCAAGAGGGACAAAGTACGGCTGCAGCGATGGCGGGGCACAGTGAATAATGGTGGTTTTTAGGGTAACCGAGACTCAACATGTGAAAAGTTGTTGGTGGCGGATATGATGAACTCAAGGGATGAAAAGGGGGACTACCAGTGGTTGGTGTTGGTTGGCGACGGTAAGTAAAACCCTTAGAGAGAGAGAGAGAGAAATATGGTTTCGATATTGGGGAAGATCTGAGAGGGGAGAGGCCGAGTTGGAACTGGAGGGATGGGGGTGGTCGGACTACCTTCAATGAGTAGCGGAGGGTGGCGATTCACAGTTGCGACGCCTTAACTAAGGGATAGAGGGTGAGAGGGAGAGAGATATATGGGAAGAATGGCATCACTGAGATGGAGACATTTGTTGGGCCTTGAGGTTGATCAGTGATGAGCAGGGGCGGCCCGTCATAACGATGAAGACAGCAATGGGGCAGTTGTTGGAACAACACTGCGACAGGGAATCAAGCAAAAGTTAGGAGGTGATAGAGAGAGAAGGACGAAGCCTTACAGGTGGCTGCCTGAGACATCTCCAATGATAATGGTGTGGGGTGCGGCTACAGCTGAGAGGGAAGATGGCTGAGAGACAAAGAGAAGCAAAAACAAAAGGGACCTAGGAACAGAGATATCGATGGACTACTAGCAACGACGAGGTTGGTGTGGCGGCGATGCAGTGGTGCCGAAGAAGTGGGGTAGAAGGCAACTACTGGGAAGGATGAAGAGCAAGTGTTCGTGTAACATACTAGTCATGGATTTAGGGTATATAGGTAAATTTCCTAAAAAAATCTCCGTTTTAAACACACAAAAATACGAAGAAACTCACTTGTGCATAAGCCTTTTACTCTGTCCAGTAGCCACCGCAGCAGTCTACCCTCTCCTCGGCCACAGAAACCACCTACCAGCGCAGCCCCATCAAGCCCACTCCCTTCCAGTAAGCCCACCGCCGTCGACCACTAGTTTCTCTCCTTAGCTTTTCGGTTTTACGGTTCTCTCTCTCTCATTCTCGGTTACTTTTCGGCTCAACAAATCCTCACTCTCTCTCCCACTCTCTCTGCATCGCACAACCATACTCAGAGGAGTCTCCGATTGCGCCGTTGTGACCCTCGCTAGCAACCCAGACCACCATCGCAGTGGCCTTCTCCCTCTCTCGGTGAGTTCCTCTATTATCGCACGGCTTGTTTCTTTTTGTTTTGTTTCCGTGAATTCTAAATCTCTAGATTGTTTGTTTCATAACGGGCCTTTGGGCCCTAAGCCCATTCGGCCAGTGCTTTTCCTGAGACAAGTATGCTGGGCTTATTTTCAAATGGATTTATGTTTTAAAAGTAATATGGGCCAGGTTACACTTTTACAGAAATTATTCTAGTTATTTTTAAATGGATTGTTTTCTCAATTAAGACTAGGCTGATGATTTTAAACACAAGTTTTTAATTAAATAAATATATTAGTCAAATGCTCATCTTATAAGAAAGTGTTGAAAGAATTTGAAATATGTTTTAAAATATATTATTGAGCCTAATATTTTGTTAATATTCTTTTGTCTATTTAGTAGAATTTTAATAAATTATTATGTTAAGCATATTAAACAATATTAATATTTATTAGTTTCTTATAAGATTTAATAATTTTGTTAAGAAAGGAAACCTATTTTAAGAATTGAGGTTTTTATTACTTATTTTAATAAACTTGATCATATCTTAAAGTATTATACTAAGTTATATTTTGAAAGTGAGAATATGCTATTAGTATTGTAAATAATTTAAGATATCAGTATTCATTGGTTTTGTGATAAACATAATATTTATTTGATTATGTTTTACGATGCGAATTTAATTTAGTAGGATATTAGTACATATTGTTCCCAAACAAATTTAGTGATAGTTATTATTGCGTATAGGTGTCGAGTTACGAAGTGATATTCAAGAAGAAGCGCAGCGAGGTAAGTAATTTTGATCACAAATTAGGATCATCATAGTTCAACTTATTTATAAGTATTATTCAAGCCAGTTCATTGACAGCCATTATTTATGCACCACTCATGTCATATGCAAACATGTCATCCAACATAGCATACGATCATGTCATTCCACATCATGTTTAAATTCAGAAATTATAATTATGTATGTATTATGTTATGCATCTCATGTGTATAAAACACGTAAGCTATCTTAATTTCAAGTGCAAGATAAAATTAGATCAGTTAATCAGATGCCCAGTCAGATGCATGGTACCAATGCAGTTCAGTTTTAGGGTGGATGTGCAAGCCACAGGCTCAAGCGTGGTCCACCATAGTATGCCAGAATACTATCAGCGGCTCCCCTTGCGGCCGCGGGATGTGGGACCTGTGTACAACCTCACACATAGGGTTAAGTGTGTTGGCCAGTCAAATAAATCAGTTAAATCAGATAGATCAGTCAGTTAATTCAGTTAAATCAGAAATACATAGCATAAACATCAGTATGAACAATCATTAATTTTAAACTCTCAGCATGAAAATTTTTGTGAAAACCTTATATTTATTATGTTTACATTGTGATGGATTTCTTACTGAATCTTTAACTCATTTTAGTTTGTTTTCATGTTTTTAACCACTCAGGTGAGGATATGAATACGAGCATGCAGGCCAAGAATAGAAGGAGCAGTTAATTTTAGTTTTAGACTTTCTAAAATAAAACATGATTTTATGATATGAATTTATTCAGTTTATTCATTTAATATTTTTTGAAGACATTTTATTAGACCTTTTTCTACAAAATAAATTTCTAATTTCATTTATGATATTTGAGATCCTTTCCTGGATTTATTTTTATAAAAAATACGTAATGCTTCTAGCCTATGAGAATGGGTGTTACAGTTCGACTCTAGTAGAGGAGGAAGGAAAGGAAATATGAAGAAGGAAGAACTTAGGGTTTTAACCCCTTTAAGCCAAAACGTCGTCGTACGGGGTAAGGGGCTATGTTTTAGGTCCTAGTTTGGACTTCCTAGGGCCAGGTCTACAATGACAAAAGATAGTAAACTAAAATATTGGACTTGGGGCTGGGCTTCACAATTGGGGGAAAATGAGAAACTAAGAATTAAAAATTATTTTCCTAAATCGACAATATTTCCTTACATATTTGTTGAGCATCTGTAGCGAAACTCCATCTTAATTAATTGATCTATGGCTAAGTCAATGTAGAGTAGTTTTTAGACGTCTTCATCAATATTTACATTTAACTAGCATTGGGCTAAGACTCGGGCTACTCTGCCATCCAATGTAGCCTGTTCAAGCTTACTGCTCTTTAGTTTTTTATTTCTTTTTTCTTTTCATATTTTTTAATATATTTAAATGTTTAAAAAATATTTCAATACACTTTAAATTACTGAATAAAAAAAAAAATTTAGTAAGTGGTCAAATTAATCTGTAAGCTTGAGAGGACAAAGTAGTTTTCTCCTTTAACTAAACCAATTAATGCAATACAGTTGTACAGCTTCTTCTTTACACGAGATTTGTTCAGATTCCAAAGCATCACCTTTTTCCATTAAAAAAAGAAGAGTAGTTAGTATAGAATATTCAATGTATACAGGTCATGAGGTTAGCATTATATACTAGCTAGCTAGAGAATAATATCATATATTGTGGAAGGAAAGTTTCCTGTTCTTTAATCAAGGACTTACATTTACTACAATAATCACATGTGTATAATAATTATTAGTAAATTGGTGACACCAACTACTTTAAATAAAAAAACAAAATAATGACACCAACATACTTATAATAATTAGCAATTGATTGTATTGACCGCTATCAAAGTGACAAATGTATGATATTTATAGTTTTAGGTGTGTAAGCCTCTTTTTAAAAAGTTGGTAAATTTGAGATTAATCTTAAAAAATTATTTTTTTAATGATAGACTCTATTTTTTTTTAAATAGAATACACTAAATTTGTATAACTTAAAACTGTATCTAGCATTACTCATGTCAAAACAACCTACCACAATTATATATGAGGCCTCATCTTTCATATGTTAATATTGATCGTAACATGAAGAATCTTTCAGGGGTAATTGAGTTAGAACTTTTCCTCTAATTGACATATATTATATATGATCGAAGTCCCTCATCTTATTTTAATTTGTTATGCGGTTGTTGAAATTTTTGTTTGTTATGGATCGGTTCGTTTGAGCAGAAAATATTTTAATTGTGAAGTACATCCTGATTTAGGGAGCTACTTTGAAAAACATTGCATGCTTTTTCCTTGATATACTTAATACACTTATAATGTAGCTTCAATGACATCAACTCCAGTAATATGATCGTCACGATAACATTATTACTTGTCTGCTTCAAAGAATATTTGAGATAAATATTAATAGTAGGACCTATCGTTTTTTATGTGAATCCCAAATTTAGTTATTTTTTTAAAGGGAGTGCGTGTGCTGAGCTTATACACCCTAAGACTGTACAAAATATTTCTATTAATATATATGTATATATTTGAGTTTATAATTATTGAATTCATGACCCATTTCTTCCATGCATGGCTTCAACTGCTACTTCTTACAGCATGTAGGCGTTTTGAAAGTTGTAAAAATTAAATAAATGGAAAGGAATAAATTTGGGAGTGTCGATCGACTATACGTACATCCAATTATCATTTACTTCTATAGCATACAAGAAAATTGTTTATTTGCGAGCAGTTAATTCCAGCGAAATGACTATTTGCAACTAAAATTGATTGCGAAAAGTCTTTTGGTCGCAATAAATTAGTCACAAAAACCCCCTTTTCTTATGCGCACTGTATCACGTGTCCGAGCTTCTTTCCTTTACAAGCATAAGTTATTGAAGTTACAAGAGGAATATTGTCAAACACATACAAGACCACCAGATTGATGAAGCATGAAGAAATTAAACTTATTTGATGAACTGTAAATACACATTGTTTATTTAATATTTCATTTTTCAATTCTATATAACTATAACTAGTCATTGTACATGACAGATATACACATGGAATTATTCTCCTAGCCACTGAGTGCGTCTCTGTTGTGCGCCTATGCATTTTGTTATTTGCATTCCGTCTGCATGTGTACGAGTCAATTGCATCATCTTCCTCCTTGCTTCTGCACCTTCCTCTTGCTTCTGCATCATTCTTAATATGGTACCAGAGCAATGACCGAAGATTCTGACGCCAACATGACATCCCGAGCTCAAAATAACCCCCAAAATCTTGCTAGCCCACTTTTTATCCAACCAGGCGAAGGTGCTTCTTCTTCCTTAGTCCCTGATCTGCTGACTAGCGAAAGCTATGTCACATGGGCGAGAACGATGCGCCGCGCTCTCAACATCAAAAACAAGCTTGGATTCATCGATGGAACCATCACCAGGCCACCAAACACTTTCGATCCTCTCTATACTCCATGGGAGTGCTGCAATGACATGATTATAGCATGGATACAACATTCGGTTAGCTCAAACCTTAGATCGAGCATTGCACATGCCGATACAACTGCACTCTGTTCCAACTCCACTTGCCAGGGCCACCAAGACCTCAGAACTTCGAAACTCACGCCGTGAACGACTATTCTGCTCCCACTGCAATATTCCTGGACATTCATTGGAGCATTGTTTCAAGGCGAATCCCAACTTACCAATCTGCTCCCATTGTCACATACCTGGATACACACGAAAAAAATGCTACAAGTTGAATGGGTTTCCTCCAGGACACAAGAACAATTCAAAATACAAATCTAATGCTAATCAATCCTCTCTTGTGCAGGAAGAAATTAACCATGGTTCATCTCTCACTTCAGAGCAGTACTCGCAGCTCATTGCCTTGCTAAATCCTAATTGCAGCAATGTAAACACTCCTACTGTGAACAACGTCAGTACCAACTCCCCTCCCGTGTCTGGTATTTCTTCCTCCCTTTATACACACACAATACCTTGCAACACGACAACTCAAACACCTTGGATCATAGACACCAGTACTTCAGATCACATGATCTGTACCCCCAAATTCTTCACACACAATATCACTCCAACATCTCGCATCATCGAGCTACCAAACAGATCCACTACTACTGCTTCTCACGTTGGTGATGTCCATTTAACGCCTCATTTAATCATTCGCCATGTTTTATGTGTTCCTGCTTTTACCTTCAATTTGATCTCTTCCAAACCTTAACCCAACATTCTAATTGTTGTCTAATTTTTTCCTCTAATTCTTGCTATATTTAGGGCCTTTCATCTTGGATGACGATTGGAGTGAGGATGGTGCGTAACGGCTTGTATCACCTGCAATTGTCTAGACTAGAGCCTTCTCTCTTGCAATCGTTTTTCCACAGTTTATTTCCTTCAATATCTGTCAATCATACCTCAACTTCTAAGATTAATCAGTTTATGTTATGGCATTATAGGCTTGGACATAGTTCCATGACTAAGCATATATTACATGATGTTAATCTTGATTTCAAATGCTCAGATCATTCTCAGCTTCCCTGTGCTGTTTGTCCACTAGCAAAACAACACAAAATTCATTAACCCGAATTAGAATCCAAAGCCACCAAACCATTTGATGTGGTTTCGGTTGACATTTGGGGACCCAACTCCACACAAGCTTACAATGGTGCAAAATATTTTCTCACCCTTGTGGATCAATTCACAAGATGCACTTGGATTTATCTTCTTAAAAATAAAGCTGAAGCTTGAACCTCTCTAATCAATTTTTTTTTCACTCACTGAGACCTAATTCAGCAGCCAAATTAAAATTCTTCAATCCAATAATGGCGCCGAATTTTACATGCCACATTTCTATAATTCCAAAGGCGTCATCCACCAATTAACATGCGTTGCCACACCTCAACAAAATGCCCTTGCCGAACGCAAGCACCAACACATCCTCAATGTGGCACGCACACTCAAATTCCTATCCGGTTTACCCCTCCAATATTGGTTTCACTTTATCACCACCGCAATCTATCTAATCAATAGAACACCAAAACCAATCCTTAGCAACAAAACACCATTTGAAGCCCTCTATCAAACCAAGCCTTCTTACTCACATCTTAAAGAATTCGGGTGCTTGTGTTTTGCCTCTACCCTATCACATTCCCGAAATAAATTCGACCCTTGCACCAAAAAATGCCTCTTCCTTGGATACCCATACGGTGTCAAAAGAAATAAACTACTTGACCTCACCATCAAACAAATTTTTATCTCTCGAGACATAATATTCCATGAATAAATTTTTCCACTCAAACATCAAACACCTCTCCCCACCGAAACCATTTCATCTCCATTTACGGACACCTCTTATATTCCTTTCAATTTCCTCAACCCACCCACTCATTCCAACGAACACATAGCTTCACCTCCCAATACCCAAACCAACGAAAACATGGCCTCATTTCCCACCACTCAGAATGACAAATCCAACTCCACCGACAATTCACTTTCATTACCTCTTACTCCACCTCGTCTACTCACCAAATAGATGAACCTACCTCAACACTCCCTCAATCTCGCCGAACCACACGCACTTACAAAGCCCCGGCTTACCTCTGTGACAATCATTACCAACAAGCATCCACACCTACTGTACACCATTCGGCATCCATGATGACGCGTCCTTAATCACATGCTCTCTCAGGTAAAGTTCTCTTTCCCATCTCCTCTATTTTGTCTTATGCCTCCCTCTCACCTTCATTTCGTGCCTTTACCACCTCTGTTTCCCTCCATTTCGAACCCACCTCATTTAGTCAAGCCATCCAACAACCCATTTGGGGTGAGGCAATGAACCAAGAGCTCACTGCACTTGAGCTCAATGAGACCTAGACCATCATTGATCTCCCTCCAGGCAAGACACCGATTGACTGCAAGTGGATTTACAAGTACAAATTCCAGGCTGACAGCAAAATCGAACATGCTAAGGTGCGACTAGTTGCAAAGGGATTCACCCAACGTGAAGGTATTGATTTTCACGATACATTCACCCCTGTTGCTAAATTAGTTTCAATTCGATGTCTACTAGTAGTTGCTGCCATCAAAGGTTGGGATCTCCAACAACTCAACATCAACAACGCCTTCCTATATGGCGATCTCGCTGAAAAAGTTTACATGCGACCACCTCCTGGTCACCATGCAGCCAAAACCAAACAAGTTTGCCGTTTACAGAAAAGCTCATGTATGGCCTTCGTCAAGCTTCTCGTCAATGGAATACAAAGCTGGCATCAACTTTAGCTGAATTCGGTTTCACCCAATCAAAGGCCGATTACAGCTTATTTACCAAATACACAGATGATTCATTTCTTTCCCTCCTCGTGTACGTTGATGATATCATCCTCATGAGTTCAAATTCCAGCTCAAGCTGTGCTGTCATACATTTCTTGGAAACGAAATTTCGCAAAAAGCAAATGGGACCATTACGTTATTTTCTTGGAATGGAAATTGGACGTTCCAAAGCAGGGATCCAAATCTGCCAGCGCAAATATGCACTGGATGTACTCTCGAAAATAGGCCTCCTTGCAGCAAAACGCAAATATGCACTGGATGTACTCTCGAAAATAGGCCTCCTTGCAGCAAAACCCTCCCCATTGCCAATGGAACCAAACAACAAACTCAAGAAAGATGAAGGTAATTTTTTCCATGACCCTACACTCTATCGGAAATTAGTTGGCAAACTACTTTATTTGACCAACACAAGGCCGGATTTGAGTTATAGTGTCAACTTGCTAAGTCAATTTATGGGAAATCCACGCATTCTGAATTATGATGCTGTGATCAAAGTTCTTAAATATATTAAAGGAACCCTTGGCCAGGGTATTTTTCTCCCTGCTAGTTTGAATTTGGAGCTTGTAGCATATGCCGACGCCAATTGGGCAAATTGCCCAGACACACGACGGTCCACCATCGGATTTTGTGTATTCATTGGGACCTTTCTGATTTCATGGAAATAAAATAAAATAAAATAAAAAAAAAAAAGAACACCATTTCCAGGTCTTCCGGAATATAGAGCAATGGCTGTCGTCGTATGCAAACTCACTTGGATTCGCTACTTACTCAGTGATCTACGCCTTACCGTTGGCACTCCATCTACACTCTACTGCGACAATCAAGCTGCTCTGCATATTGCCGCAAACCCCGTATTTCATGAACGCACGAAGCACATCGAACTTGACTGCCATGTAGTTCGTGATAAGATCTCCGAAGGACAAGTAAAAACTGCTCATGTCTTCTCCTCTTTTCAGCTAGCGGATTTACTTACCAAGCCATTACACTCTCCTACATTCAACCGATTATTGCTCAAGATGAGAGTCATCAACATTTAGTCTCCATCTTGCAGGGGCTATTGAAGTTACAAGAGGAATATTGTCAAACACTTACAAGACCACGAGATTGATGAAGCATGAAGAAATTAAACTTATTTGATGAGCTGTAAATATACATTGTTTATTTAATATTTCATTTATCAATTCTAGGTAACTATAAATAGTCATTGTACATGACATATATACACACGGAATTATTCTCCCAGCCACTGAGTGCGTCTCTGTTGTGCGTCTATGCGTTCTGTTATTTGCATTCCGTCTACATGTGTCCGAGTCAGTTGCATCATCTTCCTGCTTGCTTCTGCACCTTCCTCTTGCTTATGCATCATTCTTAATATAAGTAGCAATGATTAAAACAACAAATTAACATATATAGTATGATACGGACGTTATGAATGAGTACATATATATATGGGAATACAACGTACACATACATGACCACACCGATTCAATCATGCTTCATTTATACACTACTTCTCTCAAAACACGTGCAAACATATTGCACGCAATATTATTTCTCCTCCTCTACTCAATTTAACGTACGTGCGAAAACGAAAATGGGTTCGCCACATAGATAACTTTCATCGATATTGTGCAATTAAGTAACCCATGGGGCCATGCATAGCTGAATTGAGTTGTATATATAAAGTTTGATCTTCTTTACACGAGCTTTGGTCTTGAGATTCCTTAGTGCTATAGCATGGGTAGTGCTACACCCACCGAGCTAGGTTGTAGCTCGAGGATGGGTCTCGATAAGGCCATTTAGTCTTTTTTAATTTTTATTTTTTTATTCATTTTTTTTATATCCCTACATATTTAAAAAAAATCACAACATCATTTAAAAATACTTTCTTAATCACTAAATAAAAAAATAATAATAATAATTTGTCGGAATCCATTTGTCGGGACAACCGATTAATAGCGTAATATTAATGCTAGCTACTAGCTAGCTAGCTGGAGAATAATATCATATATATATATATAAATAGTGGGAGGGAAAGATTTATTTTCTTTAATCAAGGACGATACAAATTTACTAATAATATACAGCAACTGATCATTGTATTCATGACCGCTATCGCAACCATTTCCTGGCAAATGTCAAGGCATCTAACCACAATTATGAGGCCTCATCTTCATGTTAATTTATACGTTATTGATCGTAAACAAGAATCTTTCAGGGATTTGATTGAATTTTGACTTTTCCTCCGAGAAGTGATAATTGCCATATATATATTTGTATATGAAGTCCCTCATCTTAATTTAAGTTTTTTGTCACGCGGTTGTTGGAAATTTTGTTTGTTATCGCTCGGTTCGATGTTTGAGCAGAAAATATGTTGTGAAGTACATGATTTAGGGAGCTCCTTTGAAAAACATGGGATGGGAACATGAAATAACATAAAATTAAGATATATATATATTAACATGACTTGATGATCATGATATAACTTATAATATCAAAGTAATTGAGTTAAACTTCAGTTTTTGCAATCAAAACTTTTCGAGTAATATAATATGTGCTTTCAGCTCTTGGAGGACCGGAGTTAAAAGAAGATGAGCAAAGTGATCGAGCAAAAGAGGGAGAAAGAAGGGCTGGTAATTTTAGGTGGATCATGAAGCTCAACTGCGAGCTATTTTTTTATGGAAGGCATGGTCTCCCCCAAAGTACATGGTCATCATCTCGCTTTACCTACCTCTTTCCATACAAATAATTTACTTTTTTTCTCCATGCTATATATATATATAATATATATAGTCTTGTCTTAATTTACACTTAAAGAGGTTGATGATTTGAAAAGTAGCTTTTGTTTAATTAATAAGAAAATATTACTCAAAATTATGTTAAACTAAATCATAAGACTTAAAATCCTTTCTTCATATATGTCATATGCCTGTACGTATTAATTAAGTTATCGAGGTTTTGAACGAATTTTTCGTACTCAAGCCACTGGCCCAATATCAATGCCCTGAAAATCTAAACCCAACATGAGTTTGTAGGCCTGTGCAAAACAACCGTTAACCCGGCAGATCCAAATAAAGTGAACCAACTTTACCCGACTTTATCGGATTGTTATCTGATCGGGTCTCCAACCCAACTAGGAACGGGATTTTTGTCTTGGTGACAACCTGTCCGATAAAATTGCGAGAAACATGACTTAAAGAAGGATACGATGTAATAAAGAAAAGACAAAAAAAAATTTATTCCTGTGAAAAGTTCACGGAGGCTACACCCTTCACCTTAATTTTTGATACTCTGCAAATATTCCCTTAGACTCAACGGCAAAGAAAATTGAAGCCTTCGTCTTCGTTCACCAAGGGCTAGAATGGTTACTTCAGCCATTTCGCTGACCAAGTTGAAGCTCCTGTCTTTGTTCTCCGCAAGGATGGGCAGAGGTGCGTGTGTTTAGATTTAATTCCCAGCTAGCATCCACCTAGAAACAGCTAGCACAGAGAGAGAGAGAGAGAGAGAGACATGAGGTTACTGAGTGTGTTTGACGTTTGTTATGGCCTCTTGAGGAAGGGGAGATGGGAGTGGGTCACTGGGCATTGCAGAGAAGAGTGGGGAGAGGTTTTGTTGAAGCTACGAAGTGAAGGTTAGGGATGAGTTTTGAGAAACTCCAAACGCAACACGTTGATGATGACGATGGTGATGTTGTCCTTTCCCTTTTTCTCTCTTTATTTTTATTTTTTCATCTGTTTTTCTTCTCCAAGTGGCTCTTCCATTCTGCAAGTATTTTTTGTGTCTTTTCTTGAATTTGAGGATGATTGTAGATCTGAGATTCAGATCATTTGAGGATGATTGTAGATCAAAGATTCAAATCACAGAGAGATTTTGTAAATCGAAGTGCAAGAAGCAAATTGCTTTCTTTTTTCGATCAGGCCATACGGGTTCGATCTGATTTTATTCACGTAGGGTCGGTTTGGCACCTTAAACAAACTCGTTCGGGTCGGATTGGGTGCAAACGTGATTATAACAGGTCGAGTTGCAGGCCTAGTTTGGACTAATTAATCTTATACCAAGCCCACATGCTTTGGAGGAGGCGCTGTTACAGCCATGCATCCTTCAAATTAGAGCAATCATCAAAAGTCCTTTTCCATCCATTCATGCTAATAATTGACATTCACAAGATTCGATTTTTTTATTTGTCTTTTTTGCCCCGGGGCGGGGGAGAAATATATTCTATTCATTTACATATTCACTGAAATTAGTCATAAACTTGTAGGAAAATCATGAAATAGTACAAAGTCTTGATGAACCAATGATGTGTTAGATTTTATTACTTAAAATAAAATATATTTTGAGTATTTCAAATAAATATACTTATTTCCTTATATATATATATATAGTTTCTTGTGCATTTATGAAAAATGTCAACTCTTTGAAATATATGAAGAAGGAAATATAAGTAGTTAATTTATATTGAATCCTCATTATAGTATTAGTCTTAAAGTGAAGGAGAAGAGAGCTCTACATAAGCTAGCTATATGCGTTGCCTAGTTAGGATTGTAAATGAACTAGTTCATACAATTTCCTCGCTCATTTATGCCTGACTTGGCTCGTTAGTTTGACTCGATTAAAACTCGTCCATAAATCATTGAATATATATACATATATATATATACACATATAAACATTAAATTCAATATATAGGCATATATTTATATATATATATATATGTTTCTATACACATTAGATTTAATAGTATTAGCATGGTTATCTTTATAATTAAATATATAGTATGTAACCCAATGATTAATGCCTAGTCATTTATGCCTATATATTGAATATAATCCATAATTATACGTTAGTTAATTAAGTACTTATGTGATTAATTATCGTAGATATTTTATAATATGTGTAATGGTTAATATGTAGGACTTGGTAGTTTCATATACTACAATGTAGAAACCATATAAGAAATGTATTGATAAAAATGTTATAATCATATAACTCAAAACAATGTTTATATATTAGTTGTAAAAATTTCATTAGATTTTTCAAATCTGGTATTTTTTAATTATTCAATTCATTCAAAAGTAAAGTGAAAATATATAAAAGAGTACAAACAAAACTCAATTAATAAATTGACTTCGCTCGAGCTCGTTAAAGAAAATAGACAAAGATCGATAAGTAACTCGACTTGGCTCGAGCTCATGTTTGATTAGCTCGGCTCGGCGAGTTCTCAGCTCGAGCTAGAGGTTGAACTCGAGTTATTTGAATCTAAATCGACTCAATAACCCAAAAGCTCAACTCAGCTCTGATCGAATACAACCCTATGCCTACCAGTGGCAAAGTCGCCTGCAACATGCGCTCGGGCAAGGCAAAGGTAATAGGCTTTGGGCGCTATGAGGAAGACTTGTTACATAACAGAAAACTAGATGTTTTCTAGCTGTTGGATTTACCAGAAATCCTTCTTAATGGCCATCATATAATTGATCGGTTCAATTTTAAAATATACAAGAATTTTCCTGTTGAAAAAAAAAAATCTCCCCATCTCATAACTCTCATCAAAATTTTCTTTTGAGTTGTTCTAAAAAAGTGCTATCGTAGAACAACGAGAAAATAGGGACTTCATTGTTACCATTGCTCCCAAAACTTATATCCTCCACCTCTGCAACTCATAGGCTCTGTCTTCAAGCTAGAAGTCCAATTGAAGTCATGCATTCAGTTCCTCACATGTAGTGCCCTCACTCAATACATCTGCAAGGCAATTATCAATTCCCACTACAATAAGAATACTTGGTCTTGTACCAACCCTAAAACACAATCAGAGAACATGTTACTGAGGCCCCCTTCTCTGATTTAGGCAACTAATCCCATCTCTAACTGCCAACTTGTTTTGTCTTCAGTCGACGTGCCCACCTTTTATACAATGTCTACTTCCTACTAGAAACTACAATTAGCTTCTTCGTAGCTAACTCTCACTTGCTCGATCTCTCGTATTGCAAGATTTCAGCGTACTTTCGTGGTTCACTACCATCAATCAGTAGAATATAGTTCATGGTAGGTGAATACCACTATGGAAGTCTAGTCATCCTTGAAGCCCTGCGAGTAACAATTGTAGGTGTAGATGACTCTGGACTTCACCGAAACAGAGGAAGTAATCTTCCCCACCGTGAGCCTCAAGCCATCCACCCATGCCTCCAATCGTAGCCCCGTCGTCCCCTCACGGCACAAAGAAAGTGCCGCCCGGCACCTTTCGCCACCCCAAGTCGCCACTCTTGCTCGGTAATTAAGCTCACGTAGTTTTCTTCTTCTTTTTTTTTTCTTTCGGTTTCTCTCCCTCCCGTAACCTCTCTCTCGCTCATCACTCTCTCTCTCCCTAACTAGTGCTCTACTGCCGCCCCCACCACCATAAAAAACGGCCAGCTCACCGCCGTTGTGCCCTCCATCTCTCATTATGTGCTGCCACCGCTCACGTATTTGGCCCTCTAGTTTTTTTGTTGGTAGGTTACTTAAAAAGGAAACATATTGTGTGTATCGGTTAACCTAGTAGAAGAAGAGTGTGTTTTGTTTTTAACTTTCTACCCTTTTATTTAAAAGCATGCTTTAATGTTTTGAAAGGCTTTGACAAGACTTATACATATGGGCTTAATTTTAACTGATCGGTGTTTTCTAATGGGCTGGGCTTGAGATTAATTAAACAGATGGACTTGTGTTTTTTTTTTTTTTTAATTAGGCTGGATTTTATTATGCTTGACTAACTATTTTAGTAATTTTATTGGGCTGAGATTTTTATCAAGCTAAAGTTTAACTTTTATAAAAATGAGTAATTTGACTCAAATTTTTTATAATTATATTATCTAGTATTAGATTTTACATAGTAAATAAGTTAGATTTTTACTATTTTAGTCGAAGTTATTAAATGGACGATGATATTTTAGAAAGTGATGATATATTTGAAAATTGTGAGAGTTTTAGGTTTTGAGAAATTAAAATAGGTCATTTTAGAAACTTAGGCTTAAATATTGAAATACGTGTTTGGTTTGCTGTCGTAGGCAATCAAAAATAAAACCTATACTCCTAAAAATACTTGTTGTAGTGCAAGTAAGGATCGTTCCCACGGAGAGTATTTAGCCTAGTTGTATACTATGTGAACAAGGATTGGGGGGCTTTGAGTATAACGAAATTTTTTTTAAAAAGAACAACTAAGAAACAATTCAAATTAAAGTATCAAAATCAATCAAAATGACAAATCTTGGTCTAAGTCAACATCCACCATCGGAATTTTACAACTGATCATCGATGCAAATATATATTAATTCATACTTTGAATATTCACCGTTGAAATTATTTTACTATATCTCCTTAGTCATAGTTAATTAGAAAATAAGCGATCTAATTAACCTTAACCACTAAACAACCCAAGACAAGCGCTAAGGGTTTAATCTATTAGCAACTTTAAAAATTAGAGAGATCGATGAAGCTAAATAACACAAGCACAAGCGGTTGCATTTAATTTCGTCGAGCGTTCTTCCTAAGATCTAATAATTTCTGACGCAACAAATCATCAAATCTTAGTTGCTTCACAAATTAGAGAGGATCAAACAATTACGGATTTGATGTCTAATCTAATAGTAGATTGCAATGAATAATAAATTACGGATTCAATACTCAAAGCATAAATTGAATACTAAAAACAAATCAGATCTCACATTTTTATTGATTCCGAGGTTTCCGTTTCCTTCGACCAATTATGAAAGTTTAGCCACACAAAACCATCCTAAAATCTGGAATGAGGAGTTAGAGAAAAGGGGAGAGAGCTGCCCTAGTATGATAATTTTTTTCCTCTTTTACACGTCCATGCCCCTTATTAGAATCCTATTAAATCTCTTAAAATATACTAAGCATTATCCTCAAATAACCATATCCAAATCTGACTTAATTAAGAGAAATATTAAAAATAAAACTTAATTAAGAGAAATATTAAAAATAAAATAGAGTCTTCATTTTATAACTAGGAAAATGGTGTTTTCCAGTTGTAACTTTCGTGCACCAAATCTCCAAAACATCTGCAATTAAATCGCATATTTGAATTGCACGATAAGGCCCAACATTCTGAAACGTCAGTAGTGCAGGTGCGTCAACTTCAAGCCATATTTAGACATTTATGCAGATAGTATATGATATAAACCCGTGGGAATGAATTCCCTTGAACCCATAGTCAATTCGAAAACTCTCCAAGAAAGTCAAAATCAAGTCAACGGATAGAGAACCTAGACCCGATGAGAACTTGTTTCAAGAACCTAGATTATATTAAAATCTAGACCCGTTGAAGAACCCGTCTCAAGAACCCAGATTACAAAAGAAGAACGCCACAAAGGTTGTGATTTACTTTTGATAAGTTCAAGAGTTCAATCAAGAACAAGAGGAGAAAACTCAACTCACAAATAAAATTCAATATTATCTAACCCCTCAAATGAGGCTACAAAGAGTTTTTAAAACCAAACCTAATCAAAATCCTAACCAAAATAAAGCCCCTTTTATTCAAAATTACCCTTGATGAACAGTACCAGCTACAATACGCGCGGCTACAGTAACCCCTACAATAAATTGATGAAACCCTAGTTCCTAAAAAATAACTTTCCAAATAAGCCATTGGCCAAAATGCAAGGCCTTCCAAAAAACATAGTTCATAAGAAATAAGACATGTGGGCTAAGCATCTTCAAACCTACTTATTTTAAACAAATAAAATAAATCATTTAACCAAATTAGAAGCCTCCAATAACAATAGGCCGTATCTCTAAGTCATGTCTTCCACAGTTTGAATCAAGTGGATCAAAACTGGTTCTTCTTCTTTCAGACCCATCTTGAGTGTTGTGCTCTTGCTGGCTTCATCTCAAGTGGATTGCACCAATCCTTGCATTGTTTCCTTGATCTTCTTGACCCTTGATCTTGTAATTGACCCATCTGGAACTTGCAAAGGATCTTTAAGAGTAGGCCCACCTTGGTTCCTATCAGTATATTTCAAAACTCAAAACATGAAAGTTGTATATATTTTTCTTGGTATTCCAGAGAATCTTGAATCAGCTCAATCGGAGCTCGGATGAGAGCGTTATGCCCAGATTACTAAGAAGTGTTGAAACTATCCAGAACTGCCCAATTAACTTCGTTTTGTATTAAACGATTCCATTTGCTTCCTAAATAAAAATATAAGAATAATGAGTACATTTAAGCACCAAATAAGTATAAAAGACTAAACATTAAGGGAGAAAAATATGACACTTTGCATTCTCATCAAATTCCCCCACACTTAAGTTTTGCTTGTCCTCGGGCAAAACTCAAATTCACTTTCCCAAAAACACCAAGGTTGCTACACCATCAATAAAGAACAACCAAGCTCTTAAAAACTCATAACATATCATGAACATTCTTAATCAAATTAAAATTACTTAGTAAGTGTGACGCCCCGACTCCTACGTACAGAAACGCAAGAATCGTGACGTCGGGATGATGACAACACAGATCACACATCCCAACGATAAGTGCTCAAGTGTGTGCAATTGTAACAGTGCACAACAAAAGTCGTAGCGGTTAATATAAATAAGTCAACTAAGTACCAGAAATTTAAATGCAAATATCCAAAATAAATTACCTTTAAAAAGTTATACAGTTATCCCAAAATATATTACAAAAGACAAATACATAAACGAGTAGGAAAATAAATCTCGATACACGAGAGCAATCCCAGATCGCTCTTCCAACAGAGCCAAAGCCTAAGGCTCGTCATCCTTATCTACATCAAAATCTGCGATACCATAAAACGATGGAGAAGAGAATGGGAAGGGTGGTGAGGTACACGGCGGCGCGCGGCGGTGGCTGGGTGGAGAAGAAGAAAATGCACGGGAAGAGGGAGAGAGGGACGTCGCGCACGGGAAGAGAAGCAGGGGAGAAATAAGAAGAAAAAAATAAAGAAGGAAAAGAAAAAGAAGAGAAAAATAAAAGGAAAAATAAAAAGTGAGGGAAAGAAATGAGGTTCAATCCTCACATCTTGAGTCACAAAATGATCCAATGAAAATTATTTCAAAACATAAATTTAAATAAAATAATTTAAACACAAAGACTAAGTAAAATAAAATAATCAAATCTAACAACACAATAATTTTAAAACCCACAAACAACTAATTTAAATAAAAGAACAATTTAAATGCATAATAATAATTAATATATTAAAAAAGCATATCAAAATAATTTTCACAAATTAAAAAAATCATGAAATAAACCAACGAGAAACCCAATAAATTTTAAAACAAGAGACCCAATATTTAAATTAATTAAAATAATCATTTAGTTAAAATGCACTAAAATACGAGGTATCACAGTAAGCATTTTCACTCGAAGATGGAGTAAACTAAATACGTAGACCCTCACGGAAATAAACACTCGACTCTCATGTGTTTGAAGGGTATGTGTTTCGCTCAATCTCATTCCAATGGAAATGATCTACCATAGGCTTGCATATCTTCTCATTCTCTACCACTGAGATCACATGCATAACACGAATCAAAAGAACTTTTCAAGGGTTGTAATTAGGTTTAGGATCAAGGTGGGAAATATTTGGGAGTGTAGCTCAAAAGCCATCGAAACTAATGAATAAAAAATGAATCAACTCAAGCTCGAATATATAAGACATGTAAAACCAATCACTCCATTCAGCAGCTTCTTCAATTTGGCTTTAAAGCATATAAACCATGTAAAATTCCTACATTGAAAAAGAGATCGTTCAAAAAGACAAAGAGCGATCCTTCACAACAGCTTCCACCTTGTATATATCACGTATAAACAGACCCCTTTATTGGAGTTTTCACTCCCACACCACACCCTCGGGGATGCAGGGCCGGGATCCCTCGCCTTGGCGTCCAGCTGGTAAGGGTGAACCCCTCATCCGCCCCGCCACCTTCCCACATGTAACACCTCGTATTTTAGTCTATTTTTTTAAAATTAAATATTAGTTCTCTTGTTTTAAGTCTATCATATTTTTAGTTGGTTTATTTTTATGATTTTTTATTTGTGAAAATTATTTTGATTTGCAATCTTAGTATTAATTATGGTTATGCATTTAAATTGCTTTTCATTTTAAATTATTTATTGTTGGGCTTAATTATTTTATTTTAACTTAATCACTACGTTTAAATTATTTTATTTAACTTCTAATTTTGAAATTTTTTTCGTTAGATCATTTTTGTGGTTCAAGATATGAGAATTGGACCTCATTTATTTCCCTCCATTTTTCTTTTCCTCTTTTTCTTTCTACTCCTTCTCTTTTTCCCCATTTCTTTTCTTCTTTCTCTATCCCCGCGACATGCTCTCTTCTCTCCCCCGTCCGTTTTTCCCCTCCACCCACAGCGCCGCCATGTGCCACTGGTGTCCGTCACCGCGCCTACCATTCGCTTCCCCACCGGTTGGCGACCACCTCCCTCCATTCCCAGCTCCTCTAGCTTTGTCGTTAGCTCCCGCACACAGCTTCTAGCCGCGGCATTCCTTATGCCATTGCGCCGCCGTCATGCCACCTCCGGCCACCATTTTCTAACCACATCATCATCGACCTCTTAGCAATCTAATGCACCCATTCTCAGCTCCGATCTGTCACCAGTGAAGTACATCCAACTCTATTTTCGTTTTGGACTTTTTGGTCTTCAACCGCCCTTTACGCTGCCACCCACGGCCAACCACCATCACCATTAGCTTCACCGACATCCCTAAACCCTTCCCTAGCAATCTCGGATCTTGGTTTGTCCCTATTCAAAAATGGGTATTTGAGACCCACGGCCACAATGCATTTGGCACTGTTCTATTGTTGTGTTGCCACTTCTTGCAGCTCCGTGATCCTTTAGAAATTATAATATAGCACTGTAAGTATTTTTCCAAAGAACTTTCGTGATTTAAATATATTTTTACACTAACTCATTTCACTATGATTTGGTTGGTTATGCCGGACTGAGTCCGAGGAGTAAGGGGGTCAGATGGATTGGAGGATGAAGTTGTTTGTGTGTTTTGGACTGTGTTGTGAATTGTTGGATGTTGGATACTGAGACGTTTCATGTACATTGCATATTTGCACGCATGATCATGTTTGTAAATAAAAACTGGGTTTTCGTGTAATTGCATTCATGTTCATGTGTTTATTGAAAATTAAATTTTCATATGAGAAAGGATTTTTGGGTGCGTGTGTATCACGACCTCAAGTCGAGATGGGGCATTATCTCGGGAGAGCTCCTCTGGTCACTCGGGAGCTGAATATACTAAGTGACGTCCCCTGGGTTGTCGCTGGGCAACAATGGGATCGGAAGAGATGATAACGTTCTTGTGCCGATTCCGTGGCCCATCTGCTGGCGGGGGCTAGAGGATGCTTAGCCATGTACGCACTGGGCGCGGAACTAGGCATCGCTCGTTACTTCGCGTGGCGAAGGGAGCCAAGGTGTGCAGATGGTCCCTAGGGGAGATCATGGTGCATACGGTAAAATAGATTATCGGACTATTTTCTGTGAAAATAGCGTGTGTTGGATAAGAATTTTGTGTGAATCATTTTCTAGGAAAATGATGGATTATTGTTTTTGAAACATTTTCTGGGAAAATGTTTTTATGGAAATATTTTGGGCCAAATGGGATTTAGGCGTGCGTTGGAAAATATTAATTTTTGGAGAAAATGATGTTTTGGGCATAATGCATATTTCATCATATGCATGCATGTTGGTTGCATTAATGCATTTTTATTCTTGTGAGTTGTTTGGATTATACTTACATGCGGTACCATTTTATAGTAACGCAGATTTTGATGCAGATTATGCTAAGGGTGAGCCTAAGGATTCGGCTCTGCCCGAGGAGTGATATGAGATTACTCGATTTTGTATTTAGCATTGTATTATATTTTATTTTGGGATACTGTATAACTATTTTTAATCGTTTTACTTATGTTAAATTTATATTAAAAATTCTGGTACTTAGTTGACTTATTTAAATTATCCGATATATTGTTTATTGTACACTGTTGCATGTACACACACTTGGCACTATCGTTGAGATGCGTGACCATGTTGTCATCATCTGGGTGTCTCGATTCTCGTGTTCCCATACATGGGGGTCGGGGGCGCCACACCACATCAATAGTGCCTATGGCTCTCTGTGTGCAAAAATTATTGATGGGTCCAAAAGTGACCAAAAACATGTTTTTTTACCATAATTGTAAATTTAAACTTGTAAATATGATCGTAATGTAAAAATTAATAACATATTTTTTAAATTTTTTAGTGCATATTTTGTTCAAGTTATAGTGTGGCATAATGTTGACTTTATATATGAGATTAATACAAGTGTTTCACTTAATTAAGCAATGTTGGACTCTTGTATTGCCTTGTCATAGGGGGCAATACAAGTGTCTTATTAAAGGCCACACGAGCTCTATTCTTTTAAAGTTTCCCATTCTTTCCTCTTCATTCCTTCTAAACCATCAAACGCTAGCCTACCTTTTCCCCTCTCTAGAAATGAAACCCTCATTTGCCCTTTCAATTTCTGATCTCATCCATTCTCCATCTTCTCTATTAGTACTTTGCAAAGATCTTGTCCTTTCCATTCGAATGCATCAATATTACGTGTTGAAACAAATGTTCTATATTACTATTTGAACGAAATAATTTATTGCTTGAATAGAGATAATACCCATATGAACATTCGGACCAACTAGCATAATGTTTGAAAGAGTGCAATATATAGAAGAATTCTCAACATCAATTCTTTTACTTGAAGGATAAGGTAAGATCATTCAAACGACAAAATATGTGTTCGTACATAAACTAAACCATTTGAACATAACACATAACATACACAATTCCAACGAGGGAACATTAATTTGAGCAAACTGCTTTGCATTTTCTTGTTCAAATGGTTTCGTTTGGTTCAAATGGAAGATTTTCCCTTCAAAAAATATTTAGGAAAGAATTGTTTCGTCCCAATAAAAATTATTGTTGCGACTCTAAAGTTGTCGGTCGAATTGTCTTGGGAACAAAAACTCATTTTAGACAAAATTGACGCTTTCCTAAAAATTATTGTTGCGACTCTAAAGTTGTCGGTCGAATTATCTATGAAAAATGATAACCTAGATCACTACTGACTTTAATTGTTTCTGGTTATAAATTTGTATGATTTGGGACGAAGATGTAGAAAACAGAAAAATCCACGCACTAGGGGCAGGTAGAAACCCTACTCGGGGACAATAGAGTTTACATAAAGTCATGAGCAAATCACCAAATCAATTATCCAAAACAATCTAATTATAAATATAATTTAACTTTCTGAGTAGGGATTTACTTATACTACAAGATTCATTATATATATGATTTCGTTACAAATTTGAAAAATAAATGAAGTGTTGGAAATATATATATAAATTATAGAAGAAGACATGATCTCTAAAATGATAGGTGGGGATGGTACAGTAAGCACAAAGTTTATTGTACTTTTGGACTCACAATGCAAGGCTAATGGTTGGCCTTGCAATGTAGCAAATAATTTCCTTCTTCTATTTACAACAATAAATGATGCTATAATATTGCTATATATGTATGTGTACGTTATTTCTTATTTCCAATAGAGGAAGTAAAACCTAAAATGATATTGTGCATCCATGATCACCATTGAGGAGGCCCTTCGAGACGAAGATAGTCATACATGACTCCCTGAAAAACAGTTTCGTCCCTGGATTGTGTAAGATAGATCGTATTGTTTCCTTCTTGGAATAGATTTCCTGATGCTTTTATGCTGTAAAACCGATATAACCCATGAATTCCGTGCCTGGCGATGGCATTGTCCCTTCCTATAAGTCCCGTTGAAAAGTGAGCTGGTTGTGCATTTGGGTCATTGAACCGAACCTTAAATTGCAATCACGAGAATTCCATAAGAAAAATATCAACAGAGAACAATATGGTGGGTACCGAATGATTGTGCTTCAGAAGTAATTATATTTTCTATGGAAAATAAACATTCTTAATTAATATTGTTTTGGTGCCTCTAGAATGAGAGAAGGAAGTGTAGAAGAAATGAAAAATTGGTGGTTTTCCATACCTGCAATTCAGCAAAATTGGCAGACGCCAAGGCCAGTTGGAGTGTGTAAATTCCGTTCTTATTCACGTTTTCTATTTCAAATTTGATCTGCCATGTTGTTCCTTTATATGCTCGATTATTCGTACTCCTGCAATGTAATGTGTATTAATTCAACCATGCATGCAACTCCTTTATATGGAAAAAAAAAAAAAAAAAAAACTGAACAAATTGCATACAAGTGTCGTGTACTCCTTTTAAAAAAAGTGAATAAATATGAGATTCGCATGAAAAAACTTATCTCTTAATTATGGATCCCCCTCTTTTTCAAAATGAGTACACGATACTTATACAACTTATAACTATATATATATATATATATATATATATATATATATATATATATAGCATTACTCATTATAAATACCTAGTAACTTGAGCATAGAACCAGTCTTTCCGATAATCGCTAACATTGATAGTGTAGATAAGATCTTGATCCTGATATAGATCTCCATACCTATCCCATAAGCCATATTGCCTGAACCTACAGCCAGTTAATTTATTGAAAAGTCAGTAATAATATTTTACTTAGATTGAAGCTGCTTTGATCTATATATATGTGTGGCTACTGGTCATAGGACTAACTTTTCTGAGTTATTATATAATCTGTTTGTTAGCGTTGGCTTTGGGTCCGGTATATAGAACTCAGCGGCAGTGCGGTCAGGAATGCCAATTTCCCACAGAGTTGGACCATTTCTCGGTGGCCTGTACACAATTAGACCCAATTTGACTTCTGAACCTGCATTTTTGGATGTCATTTAAGTTAGCAATATCGATAAGCTGAGAGTGATCCATGCACTGCATGTTTTTCATGTTGTAATTGGTCTCCTATCAACTAGCAATATTGATATATGCTTCTGTAGATCATATGTTACCTGGTTTAATAGTAATCTTGGTGTTATTTTGGTAATCCCCAACAACACCAGGGACCCACGCATACAAATTATAGTCTCCTGGTCGAACGTTTTTTATTTGGAAACGTCCCTCCTTGTCAGCCTGGGTCCAGAACTGATAACCCTAAAAATACACAAAATTTTATAGCTTAATAGTGTGATCGAAACACCCTAATTCATTAACTTCAAGGGAAAAATCATGCATACGAGAAATTTACCTTGGTTTCTCTTTGCCATGATCCCGCCTCTCCAGGAGCAGCCAAACCCACATAAGCAGATTCTGCCCACTGTAGTGATCTCTCATTCATGTAGCTAATAATATACCATGAAAATTAAGTGGAAATAAGTTAATGCTTTTGCATTCAGTCATGTCATTCGATATTAACATGCATATCATGTGGAGAAAATCATATATTCTTGTAACCAAACTATGTACATACCGGTCACGGACTACCAATTGACCGACGACAGTTCCACGTTGACTGGCCGTGGGGAAATCTTCTGATTGAATGAAGTTGTATGGCCAGCTCTGGACTTCACGCAACATCTGATCATACAATTAAGTAGATCACTTTAAATATGGCTTTGTAGGAATAGATCAACACCTTAATTAATTAATTAATAATTAGCTTAATTATATTGTATATACCTGGTCTTTAGCGTCTGCCCAAAGTTTTTGGAGATCCTTCTTTGTGGAAACAGAGTTGAGATATACAAATATAGGACCAAAAACTTTTTTCCATGGCTCTCCATTTTCAAATTTCATGTTTAGTTCCTCTCCCGCATAATGGGTACTCATGAACATCTGGACATAGGCATTCAAATCACAGTCATGGTCATATTAATATATTACCATTATAATTGAATATATTAAAACCTTTGAAATTTGCTGAATGATATCTTTGAAATGGGGGGCAGTTCTTCTTTGAAATTCTGAAAATATTGTACTATTTTTATTCTGCAATTATTATATGATATTGTTGCAGAGATGTTCTTTCTTAATTATTTTCTGATCTTTTATAGCTCAGCTTAGGCGGCTAATTAATTTATAAAACATATAATTTATAAGTTAATCAGGATTTCAGAGGTTTAAGGATGCAGATCATTGGAATATTAATAGATCATAATCTAGACTTACGGAGAGAACAGTAGGGCCCACATGGGAGGTGAGCTCTTGCTTGATGGGCCCCGCCGAACGGAACTCATTACTGGGTGTAATGATCCAGAACCCAACGGGTGGGTCAGCGGATAACCACCCATGAACCTTATTATCTTTACCCTCCGACGAGTACTGATACTTGTCATCCACCTGCGTAACCCGAAGCCATGCAGATAACCATCAGACAGATAATTTAGCCATTTTTCTGTTTTATTTATTGTTAATTTTTCTGTTTTATTTTTTATTGGTAAAAAGAAAATTCGAGAAACCAAGAAAATACCAGGACTTGAATGATTAATGGACCGGACGATTGATCATTTAATTGACTGACTTATTTGACACATGATGCATATAGTCAAACAAAAAGACAAAAAAATAATTAACAACTTTGAAATATAAATGCGAAGAAGGACTGAGATTTTAGGGTACCTCTCCCATAAGTTCTGGATTTGATGTATCAGTCAAAAGAACAGCCTCCGGGTAGGCGAGGGCCTGTCCTTTTTCCCGATCTTCCTGCGTTGGCATGATCCTCTGCTTGTCATCCGATAGCGCCATGTAGCGAAATCTGACCATTTATTTCAAATACCATATATTATTACCACCATACACCTAGCTAGCTTTTATGTATTGACTTTTTAATATCATGTCATTTAATTTCTCTTGGAATAAATTAACAGAAAATGAACATTTGTATTCATTTACTTGTCCCCTCGAAGCTTGTAAACGGCTCTTATTTGACCAAAAGACACCTCCGGCCAACCTTTAAGGCGCTCAAATATTGCATACGAATAATATCCCGAGATGCCACGTTGAAAGATGTACCTACAAATTGAAACTTATGTATGATCAGTACCCTAGCTAGCCTAGCCTGCACTAATATTATAAAATATAAATAAATACATAATAATTATTATATATTACCACGTACGTACGTACGTACCTTCTTTCTACATTTAAAGGAACGATTTGTTTTCCACGGAGAGAAAGGTTCCATGTCTGAGTAAAGGAAAGCTCTATTTGGTCTTTGTTCTCTTTTATAATCGTAAAATGTGTTCCTGCTATTCTGCAAATTATTACAAATTTTTTAGTTTTGGAGATAAGGTGCATGCGGCCTGCATGCATGCATTTCTTTCATAAACCTCTAGCTAGATTTGCAGAGAGAATTTATTAACGAACGTACGTACTACGTACCTCCCAACAAGACCATCGTGACCATCTGGCTCATTCCAAACTACATCCCAATACCTGGAGACATAAGACATCATGTATCATGTTTTTTGTCGAACAATATTAATGTACGTGTATATATAGAATAACGTAACGTGGTAAAACCTAGAAACTATAGGGTCTAAGTATTTAGACAAACGGCTCCCCAAAGTCACGATCAGTTTAATAAGGCAAGTCTTTTTTTTAAAAAAAAAAAAGAAAAAAAAGTTTAACAAGGAAAGTGAATTAAACTGCCGGTCTTGACAAAGTGAATTCCACGTACCCTCGATTATCTCTTTCATTACGAGCCTCAAGTAAATTATCGACACCGTTGTACTTGATTCCCACAACATCACCTGCCGGTCTTGACAAAGTGACTTGCACCAGTCCATTGTCCACCACCACCTGAAATGATTTACCTTATCATCATCACTAAGGGTACGTGTCTATATATATCTATATATATATATATATATATATACATATATATTTACAGCATTAATTTTGAGATTAAGAAAAATAAAAAAGAGAAAAGGTCGTCGGATGAATTATATGAATGCATGGTTTAGTTATATTTCGTCCATATAGCCATCATGCATGTGCATCTTCTGTTCTGCTTTCACACGCTTGAAAGAGTTCACGGTAGGTTATATGACCAATAACTTGTTTTTCGGGAAATAAATTATACTTTTCACCCCATGAACTACCTGGTTTGTTTTTGCAAAGGATCAGATGAAATGAGATAAGATTAGTTAAAATTAAATTTAAAAGTTGAATAAAATATTGTTAGAATATATTTTCTAATATTATTTTTATTTTAAGATTTGAAAAAGTTGAATTGATTATTTTATTTTGTATGAAAATTTAAAAAAATTATAATAATCAGATGAGATGAGATTAATTGAGAAGAGTTGTGAAAACAAACGAGTTTCCATTCTACATTACTAAAACTTCAATTTAATTACATCCTAAACTCTCACTATATTTATAAAATTTATTAATGATTTCTTATATTAATTCAAACCTTTTGTCTTTCTAGTTCAAATATTAATTTGAAAACTCAATCGTCGTTTGTGACTGGTCAAAAGTGATCTCTAAGCCGTCAACAAATATAAAAAACCATCGGTATCTTGAACCTTTTTTTTTTTTTTTTAATTAAAGTGGAGTACCCACGCAATAGCTAATGTGTTCATCTACCAGATTGTAAGTAGCGAAACTCATTCAAGACTTGTGAAGTCTACGTAGAGACAATATACTAATTTGCAATTGATTTTTGTGTCCAGATTTTGAGCGAAGAATCGAGAGCTCATTAGTATAACTTGTGATAATTAACTAAACAAATTTGGTGATTAAGTAATATGTTTTAGCTTTTTGTGATGAGAAAATATTACGTAACAAAAAAAAAAAAGCTAGAGATCAGCGCAAGTGGATTTACCTGTAGACGATCGTGGGTGTCCAGCTTCAGTTCACGAGTTTCTTGGCCGTTGACGTTCGCTAGAACCCTCCTGCTTTATATATACATATAAAATAAATTATCCAAGAAACATCTTTTGTACCTTTTGTAAAACATAAAAGTAATTAAGGTTGAAATAACGTTTCAATTATCATGCACAGTGAGTGGGAGAGAGAGAGAGAGAGAGAGAGAATCATGGAGAAAAGGAGGCGGAAACAAAGTGAGAACAGGTTCATTATTTGATGAAGAAACTGTGGTACTTTTCTTCTCATACTTTTCGCCAATCAGTTGCCATGAATTGCGGGCTGGGTGCGTGGCTGAACGGGAAGGAAACCTCAAGGAAAGTGAAGTACTTCTAGCTTGTAGGGACAATAGAAAAATAGGGCGCACGCAAACATATTTCTAGAGTTGGTTTATTAAATATTTCAAAGGGTGACTTTCGTTGCATGAAAAACTGACCATCTGAATAGTGCTAAATTTGCTGTTTCTCCATTAATGGAATCTACCACATATATAATTCAATTACTTGCAAAATGAAAGAAAAATATAACGAATGTTGCTATTTTCGAACTCGTTTCCTATCCTTTCATACATGTCAGTCTTGTGTACATATTCTCCTCATGAGTACGCGGTACTGCATGACGAGATCATGATTGTACGCGCGCGGTGTGAATCTGACTGAAAGAGAGGATGACAAAGTTATATATGAATGTGGAAATATCCTCTTCAAGCATCTTTGAAATTAAAAAGAGGTTTTTATGGCAACATACATGCCTCAAAAACAGTTCGTACGTAAAATTTAAGTTATACGTAAAAATATAAAAATTCGACGTACAACGTAATTAGTTAATCCATTATTTCACCCGATCGAAGACGGGGTGGATTTATTGAAGTATCAAGTACACTATTTCATTTGGAGTAATGCTAGTTTTACCTTAAATTTTCTCTAGTACTGATTAATGTAAATATGCGTTTTAAGTAGTTTCATAAATTAATTATTTAAATTAATATTATTGATGAAAGAAAATGCAAATTATGGAGTACGGCCTACTACCTACTATATTGCCTTTGATACCAAATATATATATAAAAGTGTTTTATCTATAAAAACCTTTTATAAAAATGTAAATATAATATATATATAACATCTTGTACTTCAATCAATTTGTAAGTTTTATCTTTATAAAATCTTGTTGCGAACAATAGTAATTTACTGATATAAAGATAATATTTGAGGAAGAACCTCAGGGGGGTCTTCTCAGTATAATCGGTGGTGAGCAAGAAGTAAACCAGCACAATCACTCCTAAGAACCCAACAAGCGAACCCCATTCATGCCTTCTCAAGTACTTTGCATTCTCCATTATTTGGACCTGAGAATATAAATTTCATTAAAACAAGAAACACTATATATAAAGACGTCATGATGTGTATGTTGTTAATGAATTCGAGCATTAATCATGTTGTTTGGAAGTTCAGAAATAGCGTATATATATAATAGAAAATCTCTTCCTCCAAACGAAGAAAAGAAAAGAGAAATCCAATATATAATACCTATGCAAGCTGCACGCAACGAAGATTTTCCTGCAACAAATGCCAAGTAGTACAATTCTTTATCTAATTGATAATCCTTGCTGTCTGATCGGGAACCTTGAGAGTTTCGAAAACCCTGCAGATGTGAGATGTGTATAATGCGAAGGTAAATGGTGTTTAAATACTTGCACAAAATGAATCTCTGTACATGGCTTCTTTTTTTTAACTTTTTAAATTTTTATTAATTTAATATATGTTTCGTCACGTACCCTCTTATTGACTTTTTTCTTTTTACTAATAGTTTTATATATCATGCATGCATATTCAACTAAAGGATCAATTGCTAACCCAAATTTTCAACGTTTCTCACGAGGACTAGTCCGATCCAGTGTTTGAAACAACATTATACCTACCTGTATGTATTCCAACGTGTAGCTGCGTTTGGAACTACTACAAAGAGACATTAGTCTTGGCCTAACTATATATAACGTGTTCACAGACTCGTACGTAGGGAGACTGCTGACTCAATGATTATATAACAAATTTTGACACTAATTAAAATGGAATTCTTTAGAGGCGGAAGCGTTCGGTATTGAAATTATCTGCGTTGAAAAATGTTTACTTTGCAAGGGTTAGGCCGTTAAACCAGAATTTGACAAATTTCCAGACATGGGTGCATACGTAGTAGGTTAGAATCGAACTACTTGGAACATGGTCATCAAACCAGCTGGTCCAAGAAAATTGGTGGGCGATTTTCGTTTCAAGAGCACTTCATGAAATGATGTTTCTAAGACGTCCCCCAAAACAGACCAACAAAAATCGTGTTTTAAAAACTCATCAAGCTAGCAGACTTGATCATGTCATCATAACGCACTTGTTACTACTCGGCTTTTTAGTCTAAATTTGATAAACGCGCCTTACTAGTAGGCCAAAATGCAATACGATTTGATGCATTCACGATTAATACAGGAATCAATGACGTCGGGTGTCAATTGTGGAATATTGGAGTTTTATACAATTTAGAGATAAGAGATAAACACAAGATATATATATATATATATATATATATTTGTTTTTTGATAGGTTAAACACAAGATATGTATATATATATATATATATATAGACTCCACTGCAATAAATGATATTGCGCACTCATCATGGACAATATTAAATACAGTAGAATTCATGTACTGTAGTATTTATCTTTTCTAGAATGATAAAAAAGTATAAGAAATTCTACTTCGGACGCCAACAATCTTATAAATTAATTACGTACCCTCAGTCGACTCAATTGAATAAGTTAGAATTTTTTAAAATAGATAAATTGGTGAACTTCAACATTCAGGTTTGAACGTCCCACTATATATAGCTAGACATGACTAACCAAACACCATTATGAATTATTCATGAAAACCTAACAGTGAAAACGTACCCCACCACAAGCAATATCACATGTCACAAAGGTCGCCGAATATTCCAACATGATTTGCATGTTAATTACTTTTTGACTTTATACCGTCTTTTGAATTAACAGACAAAGAACAAGGTTATGTTTCACCAAAACATCAAGTAATGTGGGAATCACCTTTGTCTCGATCGATCGAGGGCCTCACCTGGATTTATTTTGTTCTCGGATAATTAAGCTCTTCATGAACTACCATTTCTGTTCCATATTGTATAATTAAGTTCTTTTTATTCCAATTAAGAACAGAACATTTAATTTGTTAATTTGCTAGAATTTTAAATTTCAAGATACTTGGAGATGCTTGGGGAATGAGATGATGAGATGAGAATTTTGTGAATAATAGTGAAATAGTTTGAGTTAAGTATTTATTAGATTTTGAAAAATAAGAGAGAAAAAGTTGAATAAAAAATACTATAAAATTAAAATATTGTTAGAATAATATTATTTTTATTTTGAAATTTGAAAAAATTGAAGTTTTTTTTGTTTTTTATTTGAAAGTTTGAAAAGTTGTAGGTAATTATTAATTCGAAAAAGTTGTAATGATTAATTTGAAAATATTTGTGTTTGAATGATATTTTTAGAAGTAAATGAGATATGATGAGATGAAATGGAATGAGATCACGAAAAACTTTTCCAACAATCCTCTTATAGCTTGTTTTCATCAATTAGTACATAATATTGCAATTAAACAATAGAATATATATTTTATCTTGAAGCTGACTATTTTTCCGAAGCCCAGTGGTACAAATTTAGATTTATAGAGGCAAAACTTATCTTAATTAGAAAAGTTGTGTATAATAAATGAGTTATTCTACTCATCATTCCTATATATACCACATACTTACCAAGTAGTAAATGTACTTAACTTACAAAAAAATTATTTTTCCACGTTTTAGTTATTGATTATATATGCTATCATGAAATTGAAAATTCAAATTTTGAATTTCAAAAGAAAATTGACAAAACAAGTTTTGTAAATAAAATAGTAAATAGAGTTATAAGTACATGTAGTACTACTCAAGTATTAAACTTTACAAATTTATGTGCATGTTTGCAATTACAATGTGAAATATAGTTTATAGCTTTAAAGCTTATACCTTATAACTTAAACAATATGTTCTAATATTAAATAGTTATTTACTGTTTGATAATCATATGTTTAAACTACTTTAAAACATGTTACATTTGTTTGGAAAACAAATATAAAAGTACTTTTTGATATAGAAATGACGATTATTTGATTATTTAAAGATTATGATCATATCCTTGAAAGTTTGAAAGTTGTAATTATCTGAAAGTTGTATGGGTATTTTCACCCATTGACAATCTTATTAAAATTTGAATTACGTTTCGTATTATCTGAAAAAACATGTTGGAGGAAAAGCATTAAAACGATGTTTTTCCTCGAACGTACCATTTAACTTATTTGAGATTAAAAAGTTCTTAAATATGTAACATCCAAGCAACCCAATTTTTCTATTAGAGTGCTTTAAAGCTATTTAAACACTTTTTAAGACTAACACTCCCTATATCGATTGCTTAATACGTTAGACTGTAAAATATTTTTGTTACTGTAAAGTCATCTAATTACATCTCACTATATCAATTTGTAAATTTTAGTTTTGCAACTTCTTGTCGTGAACCTAGCTAGCTAATCTAATCCAAAGAAACATCTTCTTTTGACGAGCTAGCTAGAAATGATCTACGAAACTTCAAAAGAGTATGCTTTGTACTATGTCGGCCTTGGATTGTGGTCGTGATTAGTTTTTCTTTTGCCATCCGTGTTTTCAGCTGTTCCATGTTCAAGTAAATTTCTATTTTAACACGCCTCCTCCAAAAAAATAAATAGGAAGGATGGAAAATGAGTTACGACTTTTCTTCACGATCATTTTCCAGGAACTAGGTAGTTTCCTTTTTATACTACAAAACAAGAGAACATTCCACTAGCTTGTCTCTGTCTTGAAAAAGCAATTAGACAATGCAAGAAAGATGTTCCATGTTGCATGCACAAGCATTTTCCACGGATTCCTTCAATTAATCTTCTCGGTTTTCCTAAGAACCAAACAATAAATCATTTTCTATGGAACACGTACGCGGTAACGGTGCGGCCAAAGGGTTGGTCTTAGCTTTTCGGAAAAACCGTTAATAAGTTCATTAAAACCGATTAATCCGGTGTCATGAAGTGATAAAGATATTGCAATATTAAGGAGTATATATATTAAATTAGCAAAGGGAATTTCCTTTCCTTTCGGGACTCATGAAAACTCAAGATCAATATGGATGCTTAGGCTAGCTAGACTATTGATCTGTTTAATTGGGGGAAAATATATTACAAAAAATCAAGTAAATATAAGATGTATCAGTCTTGAGGAGGCCCTTCGAGTCGAAGGTAATCATACATTACTCCTTGAAAAGGACTTCCGCTCTTTGACTGTATGAGATAGATTGTGTTTTCTCCTACTTTGAGTAGATCGCTTGGTACATCAATGGTGTACAACCAATATAACCCATGAACTCCATGCCTCGCGATGGCATTGTCGCCTCCTATAAATCCTGTGCTGAAGTGAGCAAATCTGGCCATCGGATTGTTGAACCGAACCTTGATACATAATCATATATAATTATTAAGTTGGCCGGCCAGTGTGTCAATGCATCATTTATAAATAGATTTTTGGTTTTTGAAAATGAATTTCAGGTCTTTGCATATACCTGCAAGGTAGCTGCTTCAGCTGACGCCAAGGCCATCTGGAGGGTGTAGTTGCTGTTGTCTTCCACTGTTCGCAATTCAAATACAATCTGCCATATTGTACCTTCATATGTCCAACCATTTACACGCCTGCAATGCATGAGTAGTAGTATTAGTATCAACTATATATCAAGAATTCCAGCAAACAAGATATATATTGCAGGAATGCATGCAAAGAAATTAAGGTTAAGAAAATTATAACATACATATGTATCATGTATATATACCTCGTAACGTGGGCGAAGAACCAATCAGTACAATAGTTGCTGGTATTGATGTTGTAGATGAGATCCTGATCTGGATATAAATCTGTGTACCGATCCCATAAACCATATTGTCGGTACCTGCAATGCATTATATATATATATAATCACTTGATTAAAGTTAGCGGCATTAATAACTTGTCATGAATTAAGAGTGCAACAACATAGATGAATAATGCTGTCTGTTGGTGTGACTCACTTTTCTGTGTTAGAATTAATGTTATACAATGGGTCCCTGAGTGCTGGGTTTGGATCAGGTATATAGAACTCTCCGGCCGTGCGGTCAGGGATGCCAATTTCCCACAGGGTCGGACCCTTTCTTGGAGGCTCATACACAAGAACATTCAGATTTATTTCCGAACCTGCAATTTTGGACCGTCAATGAAGCCAAATTTTGGAGGCTCATACGCAAGATCACGATTCAGTTTCTACGTATAAAAGTTTTAAAATGGGATGCATTTTTTTTTTCCAAGTTTCATAGCAATTTATTAATGATAAATGCTAGGGAGTCTGATTGCTTTTTTTATTTTTATTTTTTAGTTTTTTTTTACTTAGTGATTAAGAAAATATTGTTTAATAATATTGTGAATTTTTAAAAAAAAAAAATATTTTAAAATGTTAAAAAAATTATGTGAAAAAAAATAATTTTAAAAAATATTTTCTTAATCACTAAGTAAAAAAAACTAAAAAAAAAAAAAAAAAGAAAGCAAAAAAAAGGGAAGAGCCCAAATCCGACTCCCTAGCATTTTTCTTTATTAATTATTTTTTCTTAATGGGTAAGTACCAATTGCATTATATTATGTCAAAAGTTGTATCTTTCGGAAGTGGTTGCATAATTTTCTAATATATATTGAGAGTCAAATATTGCATCTTTTTCTAATTGGGGTGGCCGCCTGTTGCAAAATTTCCCGAATTGCTGCTAATTACTTTATTACTCCTATATTAATATATGTTTATGTATGGGAACTAAATTAACTTATAATACATAGTTGGTTTTAAAAGTCATCTTATGAGCTAACATCCACAAAGTCTTATTAGATATTTTATAAATAAGTTAAATCTAACCATCCAATTTTGACATTATGATCATCTACGTACATATATAACACATGATAACATTAATCTATTGATATAAGCGTGAAAATTATTAGATAGTTTCGGAGTACAGATACATGGTATGGACATCCTATCATACAATGCCATATTAATTAAAACTAATATTTATAAAAGTATTTTAATTACATGACATGCTATGATAGGATGAGAATATATACCAAATCATACGTAATGCACACGATAGTATATATCTGATAATTTTCTAGCAATGATACATTCTTAATATTGTGTTAAAAAATATGGGGCCAATCCATAATCTATTTCTATCTAATATGCTTCTGTTTAGCATATAAAATATTTTGTTATCAATTAAAAAAATAAAAAACTAATCTACGGAGAATCTTATATTATAATTGGAAAATATTCTAGTTATCACAAACAGATTATACAAAAGTAATCTTATAAATTGATATGGTTTGATGTGGTTCGTCAAATTATAAAATTATTTTTATTATAAAGTAAATCGAATGAATTAAATAAAATCATGTTAATTTGTAGAATTATGTTTATACAATTTTTTCTATGAATATAGCAGTTCTTTATATAACAATTACCTGGTTTAATAGAAATAGTGGAGTTATTTTTGTAATCCCCAACAAAACCAGGGACCCACGCATACAAATTATAGTCTCCAGGTCGGACATTTTTAATGACGAAACGTCCTTGCTCGTCTGCTTTGGTCCAGAATTGATAGCCCTGAAAGAAAATTAGCCAAGAAAATACATATTAAGGTTTACACCTCATTCCTCCCATCTAATCACCCTTTCACTATTCAAATTATAATTAGTGGAATCTCGGACTCTGACCCAGAACTTTGAAAGCAGTCAATCACCTTGCTTTCCCTTTGCCATGATCCCACCTCTCCCGGAGCCGCCAATCCCACGTAAGCAGATTGCCCACCCATTAATTTCTCATTCATATACCTAATTAATTAATAAGTTTAAAATCACGTACGATATGATCTCATGCATATATCGCATTGTGCATACATGTGTTAATTGAATTACTTGTGTGTGAAGAAAACAATTAAGCTAAAATGTCAAGGAAAAAGCAAAGAGACATACGGGTCATGGACCATCAATTGACCCGTAACGGTTCCACGTTGGTCAGCAAAAGGAAAGTCTTCTGTCTTTGTGAAATTGTATGGCCAACTTTCTTCTTCAACCGACATCTAGATGAAAATTGAGTCCAACTTAATAATTAATTATATAAATATTTAAGCTGGAAAATGCAACCAAGTCTTGGGAAATAATTAAAGGAGTTGAACTAGTTATACCCTGACGATCACTTGAATCATTAATCATCATTATATTATATATATATACATACCTGCTCTTTGGCATTTTTCCAAAGTTTTGAGGCATTTTCCTCGTTAGAGAGCGAATTGACATAAAGAAATATGGGACCAAAAACTTTCTTCCATGGCTCCCCTTCTTCAAACTTCATCTCTACGTCCTTCCCAGCGTAGTGTGTACTCACAAACATCTGAATAACCAATTAATTAATAATAACTACATATATCTCATGTACGATAAAATTAATGTGTCTCTAAATCATTCTCTTTAGGCTACGTTTGTATATTGAGATAAGTTAAGTTGAGTTGAGTTGTGAATAATAGTATTTTGTAGGTTCCATTGATCAGATGGGTTTGACTTTTTAAGTCGAAATGTATGAAATAGATTGAGATAGATTTAATTTTTTTATGAAAAATTAAAAAAGTAGTAGATCTCATTAATGATTAGTTTGAGATGAGTTGAGTTGGGTCTACTAACCAAACACAGCCTTAAACTTTCAAATTCAAGTAGAAACTCAAAACAATTTAATTGTAATAAATAATTTTGTATGATTATCATTTAAAAATGTCATGCCAATAAATAAAAATATAAAAGAAATGGATACGTTTTGTTATGTACTATATATGATCTTACCAAATGTTTGATCGCATGATCTTAATAAGCAGAAACTATATATAATCTTTTTTATTCTTTTTAGCGGAAGAGAGGTTTCGAATTCTTAAACCTCTTTTTTTAAAATTAAAATTTATGTCAATCACACTACATACCTACAAAACTATATATAATCTTGAGGGTATAGATGAGGTGACTTACAGAGAGGGCAAAGGGGCCCACATGGGAGGTGAGGTCCTGCTTCATGGGCCCTGCTGTCCTGAACTCATTACTCGGTGTTATGACCCATAATCCAACAGACGGGCTTGAAGATATCCATCCATGAACCTTATTGTCTTTGTTTTCCACCGAGTATTGGTACTTGTCATCTACCTGCATCCACTCCGGCCCAACTTTAAACCTTATTTCTTATAAATTTAGAGCCTTTTATTTTTTACTATTTACTGGATCTATTCAGTATACTTTCTCTGTTCTATTCTATGTGGAATGCAATACGGAGCTATGAAATACGCTCAAATGTGTTACAGAATCAAATTCGGAAAAAAGAAGCCGCACTTAACTCTTTTATTAAATTTAATGCAAAAGAAACTTTTTAACTATTATATATAAAGAGATTTTATAGAAGTAAATCTATCAATTGACACGAGTACTTTATATAATACATTATGATCTACTAATTTATAATAAAAATAAATTTACAATTTAACATATTACATTAAATTACGTCAATTTGTTGATTTATTTTGATGGAATTTCTTTGTAGGCAAAACATTTCTCTTAATGTAATTCGTATAGGCCGGCTTGTTGTACTTCTCCTTTTAAATCTTATTCTACTACTTGATTATAAACAAATTACAATGAATTAATTTCATTTATTTTCAGAATAATAATGATATGGATATAACTATATTTTAATAATTTATTGTAAAATCAGCCAATGTGATTATAAGTACTACTATTTCGTTATTGACTTCTCAATTAAATTTAAATTTCAAATTATATATATATATATAATTATCTTTCATTTAAAAAAATATATAAAAAACAATTCCAAATTTTGCAATATGGATTTGTAACAAATTATGGATTTAGCTAGGGATAGTACCTGTCCTCGAAATTTAGGTTCAACTGGGTTGGTCAACTGAACAGCCTCCGGGTAAGCTAGGACCTGACCGTTTTCTCGATCTTGATACGTCGGCATACACCTCTGCATGTCGTCAGATACTGCCATGTAATGAAATCTGACCATTGATTTTTAAATACCATATTAACAATTGCCCGACCTCCCTCAATTTGAAAATTCTCTTCTAGTATTAGGAAAATGAAATGAACACATTTTAAATACATTTCTTCTTGGAGCTTGTAAACAATCCTAATCTGTGTAATCTCCACCTCCGGCCATCCCTTAACACGCTCAAATATTGCGTATGAATAAAATCCCGAGTTTCCACGTCGCAATATGTATCTACAAAGTCAAATTTTGAAACAACGAGACCAGTGTATAAAGTAAATCTTATAATGCCACGTCTTGAGATAATAAAAATTAAGATGATGAACAGAGTTAAAGCACAAACCTCTTGTCTATATTTAGAGGAACACTCTCTCCACGTTTGGAAACATCCCATGTCCTGCTAAATGAAAGCTCTACTTGGTCTGCGTTCTGAGTTATTACCGTAAAGTTTGTTCCTGCCACTCTGCACATAATTCGTGTACATTTTTTTCAAGCCTAGAAAACAAATCCATGCAGGCCGTACTTGTCGTATTGATTAAGGAAGAGAACTAAATTACCTACCTCTCAAAGATTCCAGTAGTACCACGACCACCTTGCTGATCATTCCAAACTACATCCCAATACCTAAACGTCGTACGTACGTATACGCGTACGTACGCATTTCATTTTGTCGATTAACAAAGCAGCTTGATCATAAGTACGCTAAATATATGGGAAAATGGTATATATATATATAGCTTTAAAGATTTCTGAAGGCAAACGACTCGAAAATTATGACTCTAAAAGCCAGGAGGAATGTACATAAATATATAAATACGTAGTACCCTCTATCATCTCTGCCATTATGTTCTTCAAGCAAATTATCGAGACCATTGTTATAGTTTATTCCCAAGACATGACCATCTGGTCTCGAGAAACTCACTCCCACGATGCCATTATCCACCACCACCTGATCATATATAATTCGATCCATTTATCCCATCAGTCACCAAAAAATGAAATAACGAAATAAAAAGTGGGCTATTGAATCCATGCGAAATGTAAAAATGGAAATGGGTCCTTCATTTCAGGGGAGAAGATGGAACATGATACGTTATGCATTTACCTGACAAGGATCGTCGGTATAGAGCTTCACGTCATAAGATTTTGGACCGCTGTTCAATAAAACTCTCCTGCAATATCACATATAATATTATGAAAGAAAAAAAGCTATCAACATATAATTATACGGCCAGTACTGTGATTTTTCTTCTCATATTTTTCCTCTATTTATTTATGAGATTTGCTGCACATCAGTCCGAAATCGTAGCACATCTCACAGAATTTTTTTTTTTTACTCAATACATTGAATATGCTGAAGCTTCCGTCTTATGCACATATTTTTTCTTTATTTATTTCAGTCCGAATTAGGTGAAACACTTCTAGAAAGGATGATGTATGAGCGCGCGATTTGAACGTGACTTCAAAAGGTATATCTGACTTCTAAAGATACCTCGAGTTGCCAAATCTCCCCCCAAAACGACATGCATTTACAAATGCTAATTCTCTAGTACTTGAGGGGGAAAAGACATCGGAATTGGGGCTGGCTGTAGAGTTTCAGAATATTAGTGGAGCCCAAATATTTTTATCAAAAATTTAATTAACCACAAGCAATAATGACGGAAAAAATATAGAAAAGAAGAACCAGAGGAAATAGTTCTATATAATATAGGGCACGCAGCAGTATTTTTCTGATACTTCTGTGAATTATATGCTAAACGGAAACTTTGCTCTGAGCCCACTACAGGGTTTCTTAATTTATATGACTGTCAGCCACCTCAAAGAAAAAGCTGATCATGCAGAGTCCGTGCGTCCAATCAGATTTTAGGAAGCAGAGAGCTAGCGAGCAAAAGATGAGGAATAACCTAATATCTCCAGTCTTCACAGAACGATCGGCAAGCAAGAACACCAGGGAGATCACTCCTATGCACACTGCAACTAGCGAAACCCATGATAATTGCCTATTCCAGTTTGCATTCTTCATGCTGACCTGAAAATCAATTTCATAAGAACAAAAACCTTAACGAACAAGAGATATATATATATATATATATATATATATATATATATATTGGAAATGACAGAAATATTGGAAAAGAAAATAAACCAGGTTGGCAATAGTAAAAACTCTGTTCATCCATGCAATAAGGTTCTAATTCCATGGAACATACATGCATATTTACCTGTAATCAATACCAACACGTATTAATTCCTACCTCTGAATTTCGTTCGGAACCTCGATAGCAGACAAATATATAAATATGCCAAGTAATGGAATTATATAAACCGCAGAATACGAAGCACTCCCGCCTTTTATTTATTTAATTTTTTTTGTCATTCTCCCTCTTGATCGACTGTTTAAAATTGTATTCAAGTGAAGGTTCCACCGTTTCTGCATTCCAGGTGCTATGATCTGATCCTGTTTTTAAATTACACAGAAGGGCAAATCGGTCCTAGAAATTTCTCTTATTATTTAAACCCCTCATTTAAAGAAATTTATGTATTGGTAATGCTTTTTCTTCACAAAATAGTGGGTGTGTCTAATGTCTGGGGTGGATGTGCTTTTTCTTGCGTAAAACCATTTTTTTCCCAGGAAGAGGGTGGTGTCGACATGCCTTGATGTCGAACTTCTTTAAAGTCTACAAAATTAGGCTCAAAACTGAATAAAGCCATTGTTATAAGTAGAAGACCAAAAACATGAATAACACCATTAAAAATTACAACAAATGTAGAAAAACAAGTTAAGAAAAAACAATGGTCACTTCTCAATTTTTCGGTACTATGGGAAAAAACAATTAGGTTCACAACTGAAATAACTGAAAGGAAGCCTTTGTCGGCAGCAGACAATTAATAATTAAAAAAGACAAAAAAATCAGGAAAGAACACTAGCAAAAATTAGAGAGACTGATGGTCACTGCAGGTAACTTTGTGAACCTGATGGTCGATTACTTTGTGAAACCAAGAGGGTGAAGAATAGAAATGTCTGGAAGAGAAATGGGACAACTAGGGTGAAGAATAGAAATGCCACGTTAACACGTACGTTACCAAGACCACATTTTTGTCAACTACGGGTACTAGGAATCATCAAAGATCAAGGGATAGTCAAAACAGACGATTTGGATTTTCCGGAATATTGTGAAATCCACATCCATTACTTTTGAATCCCAACTTTGTTTTTTCAATAAGCTAGGGAGAGTGACCAAAAGTTAGCCCATCGGAAAAAGTGATGATCAAAACCACTTTTAGAGCATTCTCATTGGATTAGCTAAAAGCTAAATCCAATGAGAATTTAGCTATTAGGTCATAAAATCTCTCACATTGAATTAGCTATATTTCAAATATTTGGAATATAACTACAGTAAAGTCTAAACTAATTTTCAAATTTAGAACATACTATTCATTCATCAAATCCCTTTTATATTATTTCTTTCTCTCTCCTTTTAATATCAATTATTTCTCTCTCCATTTTAAATGACAATTGAAAAAATATAATTAGAATACAATTACTAATTAATATATAATATTATGAATAATAAAATATGATAAAATAAAATAAATTCATAATTAAAAAAATTAAAAAATTATTAAAATTATTAATTACTCATTACTATATAATAAATAAATAGATAATCCAATTTAGAGATTTGATGTGAATAGTCAAAATTAAATTCATCTTATATTATTTTATTGTCATATAATGAAAAAATGGCTATTCCAATATAGAAATTTATGTGAATGTAATAGCTAAATGCTAAATTCATCTTGTATTCATTAAAAATATACTTTAATTTAGCTAATCCAATGAGAGTACTCTAAGGGATAGAGGAAAGAATATCAATATTTTTAAATAGAGGAAAATTATGCTAAACCTACATGTGAAAAATGCACAGTTCGTTACGTGCTGACATGGTAGTGACACGTGTCACTACCTCTTTAGCCTTATAGTTTTTTAGAAAAAAAAAATATCAAGACCAGAACCCAGGGGGCAAAAATCGGATTTCAAACATCTTGCTTTTTCCTCTGTGTCAACTCCTACACTACGTGTCTTCTCTACTTTTTCTCTCAACTAGAACATTTAATTGTGGAGCACTGCTAGGTACAATCCACGTTGGGAGGACTGTGTGCGGACGACTGTTTTCAGTAAATTCCTCTCAAATTCATGTGGTGAAATATCAAAACTGTCTCTTTCAATAAATTCCCTCTAGATTCCAACAATTATCCCTCCCGATAGACATCTCAAATCCCTCCATTCACAGAGACAACTCCAATGTCATAGGCCACCTTCGAGCTCTGTCTGCTACAGTCGACATCAGCTTCTCCTCCACCATCTTCGTGCAAAGTTTAAATGAAGATGTCAAATGGGTCAGAACCCAAAGTTACAATTCCGATTCCATTATCAGTTTCGTCGATTCTAGGATCTTTGGAATAAGGAAAAACTTTAAGGATCCTTGAGAGAGAAATGTTCTGATTCGAGCAGCATTACCCACTCCGATACCGGCCTGCCCAATGTGGATGGAGATGCACTCTCTCATATTGTTTTGTTAATGGGGAAGACGAGCAAGAACACAGAGCAAAGAGGGAGGTCAGGTCTTTTTTTTTTTTTGGGGGGCGGGGGGGAGGCGCCAGGGAGGTATTGAAACGACAACGTTTAATTAATTAAAACTCTTCGTTTTATTTAGTCGTGCGTGGGAGGCCTTATTTTGGATTGCACCCAGAATTATTCTTAATTGTGTGTGAAAAAAAGAAATACGAAGCCATAGTTAATAATTCATTCTAGCATTACTATTTGCCTTTTGACAATTTTAGGAATTTGTTGGAGGAAATTGTTGGGCATGTTGACAATTTTAGGAATTATATATATTGAAAATACTAACTCTCTCTGATCCTCTAGTAGATCACTTGGAATTAAGTTGTTACTGATTTGCAATAATCTATGGGTGAAAGTTGAAGAGATTTATAAGCTCAACTTATATCATAAAACTGGTTCTTCAATAGAAGATTGTTCATTCCTTATAAATATGCACAAGACCTTGTCCACAGATAATGTGAGATTATTCCTAACACCCTCTCCTCACGTACAAACCAGTATTTTTTCTAGTCCTTATCACGAGATAAGTAGTGTGGGCTCCCATTCGTCCTGTGACAAACTCTGATACCATGAAAAATTCATGGAGCTAACTCATCACATAAAACCGGTTCTCTAAGAGAGGATTACTCATTCCTTATAAGCATGCTCAAGACCTTGTCCACAGACAATATAAGATTATTCCTCAAGAAAACCTCCTAATCATTATTAATGAGTTGCTTTTCCAGCTAACACAAGTGGAGATATATATATATATATATATATATATATATTCCGAGATTTTGAATTAATTTGCTTAACTAAATAAATTCAATTTAATTTGTTGCTTCAACAACTTCATGTTTTTACTAATTTAGAATCGGTTGAAATAAAAATATTTCAAGATGGTTATAATAAATAATTAAGCACAAGAAAGTATGGCATATATAGTACTAATGCGCCTAAGATTCCTGTGATCAGATGAATTAAATACATATATATAAGAGCGCAATAGAAATAAATAAATATATAGATTCCATTAATTTTCTTCTTCCTCGTAAATTTTAATTCCTGATCAGTAGACGAAAATTCAAAATGGTTTACTTTTACATTTCAAATATATATAATTATATAGACGTAGCTAGCTAGCTAGGCAGATAAGGACTCCAATGTACGTACGCACGCATGCTGTCAATCATGATCAGTTTGATCTGTTGATTTATAACGTGTTGGATATATACGTTAAACTCTTTTAAAGATAAAGAATGCTCTAAGATTGAAAATGAAAATACATGCAGGTTGAAAATATGATCTCCTTAATTCACCCCTGAATCTCATGTTGAGAGGATTAATCTGTACTGAATAATTCAAAATAATATGGTTAATTAATTTTATATTTCAAGAAGTTGTTGATCTTTATCCATATGATCCCTACGCATGATCTGAACTTTAATTAAAAATGTTTTGAGTTCAACAAATATTCTATTTAATAACGACCAATTAAGTACATTCCAACGAAACCCACAATATATTGCATGGACATTTTTTTTTAATTTTTAATTTTTTTTTTCATTCTTACATTTATAATTTAAGAGGCGAATATCATATGTCCAAGAGTGATTCCCTTCCAATTTTATTAAAATACCCTAACTTGTGGCGAAGGAAAACCGTAGTAACAATCAAATACGTGAAAATTACAACCAAAACCCAATACCCAAACCTAAAGAATTCTAAAAAAAACCAACAAAAAAAATTTAAGGCTTGAAGCAAATTCTTCATCTCTTTGCTTGATATTATTCTGATCTTTAAATTTCAAGGTATCCCAAGACAACCAATATTTAATAGATATCTAAACAGTATCAATAGATTCAAAGGAACCCTCCATCTGAGCTTTACATCTCCGCCACCACAAACACCAAGTGATAATAATAGGAAGGAGACCAAGAATCTAACCACGACAAGAGGATTGTTTGGCCCGACGAAACCAACACTCCATCCGCTCTTTCCAATCATACTCGGCATGCCTAGAAGGATACAAGCCCGGCACCAAAGTTGTTATGCAAACTCACCCAATGCAAGAACATGATCTTGATCCTCATAGGCTCCCAAAGCACAAGAATCACACTTTGAAACCAAAACAATACCCACTCTCCTCAATCTATCATCCACAGGAAAGCAACCATTCAAAGCTTTCCATATCAATACGGACATTGTTTTGGAAATAAACGGGTGCCAAACCCAACCATCCAAAGAAGCCTTGGTGCTTGAACACGAAAACACTCCCAAGCACTTTTAGTGGAAAACCTTCAATCTGCCTTTGGAGCCCAAATAAGAACATCCTCACCATTTTTTAAATTCCCCAATTTTTCAATCAAAAGATCTATTTTTTCCAAGCCAACCAACCTGTGAAAAAGGTCAATATTCCACCCAGCTCTGGATTTACACTCCGCCAACGTGATAAAAGGAAGATCCGTAATCGGTTGTTGCTCACACAAAGGGCCCTCACCAACCTAGTTGTCTCACCAAAAAGAAAGATTTCAATTTTTTACCCTCCACAATGATTCTTTTTTCACACAAGGAAGGCTCTTCATAATCATACGCCAAAACCGAGTACCCCTGCTAGAGTCAACTAGCGAAATATGGTCTGAACCCACATACTTGGCTAGGAAAAATTGAGACCAGAGAGATTTACCTTGAAGGAGATTCCAAGCAAGCTTCATATGGAGCGAACTTTAAACTTCATTAAGATTTTGAAGGCCCACACCCCCTTCCAAAACAGGTTTACACAAAGCATCCCATGAACACCATTTCCTTTTAGGTTTTCCTTCCCAAACTCCCAAAAAAAATGTACTCATAAGCCTCTTAATCTTTTCCAACACCGAAATTGGCGTAGACAAAATGGAAAGGTAATGGATCGGAATACTTTGCAAAACGTGCTTAATTAAGAGAAGACGAGCACCCATGGAAAGTAATTTAGTTTTCCAGCCCTCTAATCTACTACGGATTTTATTAACTAAATCATCAAAGTGACACGCCAACAAGTGCCCAGAATTAATCGGAACTTCCAAATAAGTAAAAGGTAATTTACCTTCAGTAAAACCAGTCTGTCTCATAATCCTATAATATCTTCATGATAGCTCTCAAAGAAACTTTTCTTCCATTAGAAAATATAACAATATCATCAGCATATAATAAATGAGAGATCACAGGAGAGTCCCTTGGATAGAGAAAAAGTAGTATTTTCCTCAAAGCAACCTAGTGTTGATCATCCGAGAGAGGAATTCTTCCACAATAATAAATAAGTATGGGGAGAGGGAATCACCTTGTCTCAACCCTCTACCACTCTTAAAAAAACCTTTAGGGATGCCATTTAAAACAATAGAAAACCATGGAGTAGAGATGCACTGACCTATTAAGCTACATAGTGAAGCCGAGAATCCAAAAGAAGCCTAAACATGAAGAAGGAAATCTCAATCAATACTATCATAAGCCTTAGCCATATCAATTTTAAGCACAACATTCTCCCCCCCGCCCCCCACCCATGGGTGGGTTTATCTAGGCCATGGATCCACTCTTGTATCAAACTAATATTCTCATAAATGTTGCGCCCTGGGATGGGATGAAGGCACTCTATTCTAGAGAAAAAAACCGAGCAAGCAGAGATGATTTACCAGAATTTTGGAGCAAACCTTATAAATCACCGAGCATAAACTAATAGGACTCAAAACTTCCCGGATTTATAACCTTAGGAATAAGAACCAAGTAGGAGGCAGTGTAAAACCAAGGCAAAGCACCCCCTCTTAAAAATTCAGCTATAGCATCAAGCACATCACTACTAACAATGTGCCAGCAGGATCTAAAGAAACTCGAGTTGAAACCATCCGGTCCCAGAAAACTATCCACAGGAATGGACCAAAGAGCATCATGCACCTCTTGAAGTAGTGGAACTTCACACAAAGCAATATTATTCTCTTCAGAAATTATTTGATCAAACATACCACCAAGATCTGGAAGTGTTATACATGGTCAAGCCTCCAAAAATTTATGAAAGTATTCTACAGCACTCGCATGAATCTGTTCAGGTGAAGTAAGCATGGTCCCATCCCCAAGCCGCATCTTATTGATCAGGAGCCGATTCTTCTTGCAGCACGGAAAAATCCAATATTCGCCTCACCCTTTTGTAACCAAGTATGTTTCGCTTGTTGAGCCAGACGAGTCTCTTCCCTCTCCATCCAAATCGATAATTCCAATTGAGAAACCAACAAATCCGACTCCAATTCAGCCGAATAGCCAGCTTACAAATCGAACTCTAAGCCCTGAATATGAGTTTCCAATTCTACAATATGCACCTGTGTCCTCCCAAAAACCTGTTTAAGCCTGCCAGCCAATCTAACAAGACCTAAACCATTAAATTCCTCCAACCAAACTGATGAAACAAGTTCCATAAAACCTTCACGCGAAGTCCACATTTGTTAGAATTTAAAGGACGGATACCCATATGGCGCGACACTCCTTTCCAAATTAATGACCATCGGAGCATGATCTGAAGAAGTATGGGGAAGGTACTGAAAAGAAGCCTCTAAGAACATATCCATGCCCCAACAATTTAAAAGAACACGGTCAAGCCGCGCCCAACTACGAGTGAGGTTTTGATGCCCATTACACCAAGACAAGGAATTTCCATTGTACCTCATCTCTATGAGACCACAATGATCTATACAAGCATTAAAATCTTCCATAGCAGCCGCCAAACGAGGACTACCACCACATCTTTCACCATCATGCCAGATTATATTAAAATCACCCATAACAAACCACGGCTTTGAACAATTGAAAGCTTCTAATTGACTCCATAAACGACATCTCTCTCGATAATTACATTTAGCATAAATAAGTGTCAAAAACACCGATTGCAGATTCTCAACAACGCGCACTGTAATATGTTGTTCACTCATACTATCAACAACTAGGCTCATCTCAGTCTTCCACATAAACCATATTTTCCCACCAACCTCAATGTTAGAACCACAAGCATCAAAATCAAGACGATGTCTCTGCCATTGTAATCTAGAACCGTTGAACATAGGCTCAACTAAAGCAATAACTTTAGGACAAAACCAAGTGACCAACTTTCGTAACCGTTTTCTCGACATACCCGAGCATTCCAATAAAGATAAAAGATCTTCATAAATCAAGGCTAGAGGGCTTGTTTATAATCCTAGTAGAACCTTGTTTTTTAATTTCCTTTATTTTCTTAACAGACCTAGGCAGCAAACAACTATCAGACATATTATCCTTATCACAAGACAACGACTGTAAACCAACCTCAGAGTCAGAATCCGAACATACCTGGACATCATCCAACGATGTGTCATGGCCTATAAAAGGCGCAGGTCGAGACAAGTCCACCACCAAAATTTCAAACCAAACTCCTTCCGAAGGCACCTACTACAAAGCTGTCTCCACATTCGGAGACAAATCTTCTAATTCCTGTAAAACTGGGCTTAAAGGAACGCAAACCTCCAGCACCATCTTTCCACCAAGGTCACGTGTATCCAATTCACCATGAGAGGTGGTCACATTCCTCATGCACTCCTCAAGAACATTCGGTTCACACAGATCTCGAGTAGCATGATCAACTAGTACATGTGGTTCGGCTGGGACAGTAATTGGGACGCTTATCTTCAGGGACTCCACTGGAGCAACAACTGGTACATGCAACGTAAACGCCTGAGCATCAACTAGGACATGCGGTTCAACTGGGACAGCACCTGGGTAGCTTATATTCATGGACTCCTTGGGAGTAGCAATTGGGCCATGCGACGTAGATGCCTGAGCATGCAACGGTGCATGTACAACCACCTCCCCAGCTTGAGTTTCTGGGATAGCCTTTGTTCCTTCCATTGCTGGCAACACATTATTTCCATCATCCTCACATATCTCCTCAATCACAAGGTCCTGAGATTGCCGAACCCACACCTTGTCTGCTTTCTTTCCCACTTTCAGATTCTTTGGAGCTAGATCACGTCGTTGCATTACTTTCTTGCAAGTTGTGAAATTGTGACCTTGTATCTTGTAGTTCATACAATATGCTGGGAGTGTCTCGTAAACAACTTCTTGATAAAACCATTGCGGGTTCTGCGACGTACCGGTCCACACTCCCAACAATGGTTCTCTAGAAATATCCATCTCAATACATACCCTAGCCCCATCGGTATGAGTTGCACATCTTGTATGATTATCACGTTTAAGAAATCTTGCATGGACATGACTAATAAAAAGCTAGGTCTTATAAATACTGCAAATTAAGCTGATCACCAAGTGGGCCATCATGAAAATTAATTTGTCACTTTCTCTTCATGTGAACACACAATGATCGAACAAGTTAGGTACCTCTCTTTATAAGAGCAATTCGGGTTTAACGCTGGCTAGCGCTCTTTTTCCCTCACTTTAAAGTGTATATTAATTTGTTTTAATGAGGGATTTAAGTAATAAGAGATAAATCGTTCACACCAGTTCTCGTCGTGGCAATTAAATGCATGGTCCTTCTGTAAATTTCCCTACAAGAAATAAGAAAAACACACAACTGATTGGGGCTAGCTGTTAGATTTTATGCCATGAAAACCTATGAGAATTTCATGGATCGATCAATCAATTAGATTTTAGCTCATAAGCATAGTCGAATTATGACCTACTAAGGGCATGGCTGATCTTTTTTTTAGGCATTTAGGACCATAATTAGATGAAACAAATTGCACCATCAGACTCGTATGAAGTTTTAGGATTTTATGAGGCAATAAAAAGTTTTGAAATTTTCGGGTGAAAAACAGGCCAATTGGAGAGTGTCATGTCACTAAACAACATCACACGCCATTTAGGATATCCAAATCAGCTTAGAATCACTAGAAAATCTCATTGGACACGTGCCACTATCACAACCCTCTATTTGGAACACACTTTACACATATCAAGTAAGTACAATTGTGTAAGAAGGATTAAGTGAAAATCAAGCAAGCTACTTTCTTTCTTACAAAACCATGCTCTCTTATACCGTCGCACTATTCCAACTACCAAAGTACACCCTTGGTCAACTCTCAATGAGGGTTTGGGACTCCAAACCCTAAATGAAACCCCAAATTTCAAATGCTAAAATCTCAAATGCTAGCCACTCGATTTTGACCCTTTTCGCTTCACTCTTGGTTTAAACTAATTCTACAAGCAACCATCACATCAAATAGCTTCTCTTACACCATCATCAACTCTCTTACGCTCTGGTACCCTCCATTGACCAACCCCAATTGGGTTTGAACTTGAAACCCTTAATGAAATATTGTGAAATCCACATTGGTTACTTATGAATCCCAACCTTCTTTGAATATGAGAGACTGGCCAAAAGTTAGCCTCTCGAGAAAAGTGAAGATCAAAACAACTTTTATAAAGATAGAGGAAAGATCAATAATTTTAGATACAAGAAAATGCTAAATCTATGAATGAAAAACGCACACTTCGTTACGTGCTAACTTGTCACTTCCTTGTCAGCCTTTCATTTTATTTTTTTTAGAAAATAAATAAGAACACTGACATTGATCTAGCCAAATGGCAGTGAATTAATATCTTCAATGACTTTAGTTTTAGCCAAAATTTTAACTTTTAGCTAAATTTTAGACTTGGCAATAGCTAGACCACTGCCATTATATGCTCTAATCAAGAGTACCAGAACCGATGGGCAAAAATCGGAATACAAATATCCTACTTTTTTCTCTCAGTCAACTCCTACCCTAAGCATCTTCTCCGATCTATCTAACCCTAATCTCTTGATGTTTCTCTCGACTGGAACAAAAAGCCAAAGGCGTGCGTAATCTTTGGGTACTTCTTCTCCTACTTTCTCTTGCTTTTCCGTCTGGCACATCTTACTTTTTCTTCTCTTGGTAATGACTTTTCTTCACAAAACGGTGGGTGTGCCTAATCTCTAGGTGGATGTGCTTTTTCTTCTTGTGTAAAAACAATTTTTCCCAGGAATAGGCCGGTGGACATGCGCTTGATGTTAAACTTCTTTAAAGTCCAAAACTGAAATAAAGCCATTGTTGGTAGAAGACCAAAAACAATAACACTACCAAAAATTACAACAAAAAAGTGAGGAAACAAGTGAAGAAAAAAATAAAAACTACAAAATATATCACTTCTTAATTCACGGTCACTGAATTAACTGAAATAAAGTGCCATTGTCGTTAGAAGTCCTCAAAACCTGATCACTATCGTCAAGTACGGGTAGCAGTCCTCAGGAAAAGTCAAAACAAACGATTTGATTTTTAATTTCCCTCATATGGAATATTGTGAAATCCACGTCGGCTACTTCAGAATCCCAACTTTTTTTTGAATAAAGGGAGAGTGACAAAAAAGTCTCTCGAGAAAAGTGATGATCAAAACCTTATAAAAGATAGAGGAAATATCAATTTTTTTAGATAAGAGAAAAATATTGGAGTAGATTGCAATAGTAATCAAAGATATATAACGCGTGACTCATGCGCATTGGCATTGTACGATAAGTGATGCTCCTATGCACCAATTTATCGGTTGCCGGCATGCATGGACAATAGGAAAGGGCTGAGAGTAGTACCATGGCCCTCCAACAATTTGAAGCCTCATTGGAATTCAAAATTGATCACCTCAATTCATCTCATCTAATCATTATAATTTTATCAAATTTTCACACAAAATATAATAAACAATTCAACTTTTTCAAATCTCAAAACAATAATAATATTAAAAAATAATATTTTAAAAATATTTTATTCTACTATTTATAAACTATCTCAACTCATCTCTAAATCGAAACCTAATTTGTTCAATCCCTAACTAACTATAATTGGTTTCTTAAAAAATTTTACAAGTCCAGTACCTACTGGTCCCTTATAAATTTAAAAATACTTCACTAATATACTCCCAAAAAAACTCAAAACCGGAACTCCTACTCGTTTCAAAAACTTGAAAAAACTTCCCCGTTTTGGATTGAAAATTCACATTAACTTATCTCATCTCATCATTATAACATTTTCAAATTTTCACACAAAATATTATAAACAATTCAATTTTTTCAAATTTCAAAACAATAATAATATTAAAAAATAATATTATAATAATATTTTATTTAACTTATCTCAACTCATCTCTGAATCCAAACTGGGTTTTTTTTTTTTTTTTTTTTTTTTTTGTTGGAGGTTTGGATAAAAAAAGACTTTTAATTCATATCATCTCATCTAATCATTACAAATTTTTCAAATTTCTACACAAAATACAATAAACAATTCAATTTTTTCAAATCATAAAATAATAATAATATTAACAAATAATATTCTAATAATATTTTATTTAACTTTCAACTTTCATTTCATTTCAACTCACTATCTAAACTTCCCCTCAATGAATGTTGATCATAATCTAATATTTTGTTTTAAATTTGGATTGGATGCAAGAATTCTCCTTGGAATGAGATGTGACATTAATATCTTACTACAATACATAAATAACAAGTGCTTGGCTTCCTCACTTGATGAGGAATTAGGTTTGAGCACTGATTTAGTCGGAGTTGGATTCTTCTAAATCTGACTCTGACTCTGATTCCGACTTCATTAAAGTTCAAATCCAAATTCTGACTCTGACTCTGACTCTGGCTTCGACAAGTCGGAGCAAAGTCGGATTTGGATTTTCTTTGGACTTTTTTGTAACTTCATATTTAGCCCATTTTAAAAAATAATTCTTTGTGGGCTTTCAGATCTCAAAATTTTCAAAAAATTAAAAACTAAAACCAAATCATTCATTGCTAATTTACTTTGATACTAATATCAAATTTATTTTTATACTACACTTATACTATAGTGTCTAATTACATGTTATTATATTATTGTATTACATATTATTTTTAGTGTCTAATTATATGTTATTATATTATACTAGTGTCTAAATTATTTATGACTTATTTCTACACTAGACTTTATTTTTATAATAGTGTTTAATTTATTTTTATACATGACTTATACTATATTATCTAATTACATGTTATTATACATTAGTATTACATGTTATTATACTTTAGTAAATTAGTATATGTGTTATTAACTTATTATACTAGACTTATTTAAATACTAGTGTCTAACTTATTTCTATACTTGATTATGTATGGTAGTAATACTATGATGTTTACATATATTAAACTATCATCAGTCTATTTATATTATAATATAAAGACATTATTTTATAACAATTAGCTCGTACTAATATATTATTAAATTTAACAATATAAGTTATAGTTATATAACTATATAACTATATTAGTATATATGATAAATAAATAAATAAATACATATTTTTATAACATATGTACAATATCGAAATTAGATTAGCAGTCGGAGGGTAAAGTCAGAGTCCAAGTCGGAGTTGAAGCATAAAGTTGGAGTTGGATCGGATCGGTGTTGGAGTCAGTCCAATGACACGTCTGACTCCGACTGAAAATTTGAAAAAAAAAATTTGACTTCGACTGCATTTTGTTGGAGTTGGAGCAGAGTCGGATTTTTGGATTTTTGCTCAGCTGTAACGCCCGGACCCTGTCAAGCTCAAATTTATTTATTTATTTATTTGTTTGTTTTTCTCTTTTCACAAGTTAACTTCCCCGCACGTTTTAATTTTTCCATCTATCTTTCACCCCTAGAGTTTTTCCTACGTCCACGGCATGCATGATCTCGCACGTCTCCCTCATTTCTCTAGAGTTTTTCCGTTGCCTATATATATACTTGTACTCCTCTCCCGAAAAGTAGTAGCCGCTACAACCCAAGCGTAACTCCCTTTCGTTAACTGCCTCTCCACGTTCTCGGCTCAACGCTCGTCAACTTTGCACCCATAAATCAGGCTACCATAACCCTCCACCAAGTTGCAGCCGCTACTAGCCTATTCAACCCAGCTGTTGCACCGTCCAGAACTCACGGTGCCCCCCCATCTGAATCGACCCAACCCGTGCTTGCACGAAGCCCGACCGTGCACTGCGTGCCACCCCACCACCTCCACATAGTTGCCATCCATTTCATCCACCCCCGTAAACATCCGTCCAAACCAACCACCAGAACCGCCTTCCACAGCCATGGGAAACAGCAACCCACCGCTTCTATCAAGTCAAAATCCTCTGTTTTATCTCCAAAAAACAGAGCATTCTTGGAGGGCACCGTGAACCACAGCCACCACCCCACCTTCGTTCATGGCCACGGATCAGAACCACCATAGCCACTGATCTGCACCTCGCTGCCTCAACCACTGCTCTCTCTCTCTCTCTCTCTCTCTCTCTCTCTCTGTAACACCTCCATGCACATGCCGTGTGTCACTCTTTATATCATGACTTTGTCCCTCTCTCACTGTGGTCTCTTTCTCTCACTCTCTCTCTCTCTTCTAGTGCTCCGCCGAGATTACCATCACTACGTCGCTAAGTTTCTAGCCCTCGCTACGTCGCATGCTGCCGCATGATCTCTCCTTGAGTAAGCCATGCCATTCAAGTTATTTGTTTTACACAAGTTTTGTTGGTTTTCAAAGAATTAAATGAAATTACCTTAATACCCTTTACTACATGTTATATTAATGTGCTTTAAAACTTTTATTATGTATAAGTACACCCTTATATAATTATGATTACACAAAATTACTATTTCTTTTATAAATTTGACTTTTAATATCCTTCAATACAAAAGAAAAACGTAGGAAAAAAAAATAAAAGTGGAAGAGAAGGATAGATGGATCAGGAGAAGGGAAGAAGAGATGAGACAAGCCGATGATCAGATCACCAACATGAGTGATTGAAAGGGGATTTTTCTTTTCTCTGAGAAAAAGAATTTCGGTTGGAAATTAAGGGAATCAATTGCAATCCTCTCCTCTGATCTTTTGCCTACTTTATTAGTTTAACCTTAAAAAAAATGACACAATAGTTTTAATGCAAAGGTTAAGAATTTTTAAGCACATTGAGTTAGGGACAAAGTAGCTGTTTAGCTGGATTAGAATTAATTTGTTTCTTTAAATAAATGTCGAGCACTTTAATATCCAGGTTGCGTAGTGGGTTCACTCGACTTGACTTGTTTAACTATCCAATGTCAAATTTATAAAAGAAATAGTACAAAACAACAGGCCGCGAAAGTTCTCCAAATTTACACATGGTAGTACCTCTTATCAAGCCACAATATATAAAAAATCTTAATTATATTCTAGTCCTTTTATTTTAGTATAATTTTTTTAGTGAAATAAGTTGCATGTAGGTGTTCTGTCCAATCAACCCATTTAACACCGGTATAATTAAATGGGTCGTCAAACAAGTTGTGTCGATCATTCCATGATACAAGTGTGTCGTACGTGTTTAAATTATAATCGATGATCGACCCGTTTAGTTTCCACACAATGATCAATACAAACTATGGTAACATACACTAAATTCCAATAGGATCTAGCACCAAGAGTTAGGAATACAAATTTTGATAGCAAATTCAACGATTAGGAAGGAAGTAATTCAAGCAAATTAAAGTAGTACAAGCACAAACCTTAGTTTTATGATGTAATATCTATGATTTAAAAGTAAAAAGAGTATTAGGAATAAACACATATTTCAGATTTGTACTGTCTAACATAAGAAGCAAACTACCGATAAATTTTTCCTGAATTTAGAAGAGCTTTTGCAGAGCCGGCTGACGCGGTAGAAGAATAAGTTGAACCACTGCTAGATGAACCCCGTGTTTGATCTGTGACTGATCCAGTCAAACCAGATGATGTGTAAGAGAATCTACACATATCCATTGGAGGCGCAAAATACATAGGTACAGGCAACTTTGATGGAAGGCTGGGCAAAGGAGCCTCAAAGTTGAGAACATTTATAACTTGCTTTATAGAGGGACGGATAGTAGAATCCGGATGACAACACCAAAGGCCAACGACCATCAAGCACTCGATTTGCTGCTCATCAAATTCAGCACATAGACCCTTATCAACTGCTTCAAGGATTTGACCTTTTCCATAGAGGTCCCATACCCACTCGACCAGCCTTACCTTTGTTGGTTCTGCCATTGGTTCTACTGGCTTTCTTCCACATGCAATCTCAAGCGCAACCACCCCAAAACTATAGACATCAGACTCTTTACTAGCCTTGCCAGTGGTGACACACTCTGGGGCTAGGTAGCCCATGGTGCCTGCTAAAACAGTTGTTTGCGAGCCCAACTCGTGGTCTACAAGCCTTGCAAGACCGAAATCACCAAGCTTAGCGTTGAAATTTGCATCCAACATGATATTGCTTGACTTGATGTCTCGGTGCACCACACATTGTTCCCATTCTTCATGAAGATACAAAAGAGAAGAAGCCAATCCAAGGGCTATTTTATGCCTTACTGGCCATGTTAGCATAATCTTTCCTCTAAAGAGATGAGAATCAAGGCTTCCATTGGGCATATACTCGTACACGAGGAGGAATTCACCTTGTTCATGGCACCAACCAATGAGTTGAACCAAATTTCTATGTCTCAAACGACTGATGATTCTTACTTCTGATATGTACTCCTTTTTTCCCTGCTTTGATCCTTTTGAGACCCTTTTAACAGCAATTTCTGTATTTGATTCACTTAACAATCCCTTGTAAACGCCTCCAAACCCTCCTTCTCCAAGCTTCCCTTCCTCAGCGAAGTTATTTGTTGCACGGCTAAGTTCACGGTAAGTGAATCTCCTTGGACCAGTTCCTTTCTCAAATTCATCATCCATGCAAACGTCACCACTCAAATGTTTTTTTCTTTGATCATTGACCCTTTTTCTCCAATAGAAAAACCAGAGTAAACCTAATCCAAAACCCAATACACCCAAACCCAGAGCCAAACCAATCGCTAACGCTACTCTGTTTTTCCTATTTCCATTATCTGCCTTCAAACTTGAATTGAACGACCAAGAACGAACTTGATGTATCTCAACAAACTGATCACCTGTTGCAGCGGAGAAGCCAACTCTAACCCATTCCGGCAAAATAGTTCTCAAATCAACAACATATGACAGGCTAGAATTCCCACCAAATATTGGATTATCAGCATAAGTTAAGAAAACACTCAGATTTTGTGTGGTTGAGTTATAACTCACCCATGCATTAGCTGTTGATCCATTCTTTATGCTACTTGACCATGAGACAGTTGTTTTTGAGATAATGGAGTTGATATTGATTCCTACATGATCATCACTTGGATCCCATGAATCTCGGAAACTATCAAACTCAACTGCGACAATTTTATTCAAAGAGGGTTTGGAAACGGATTCAGGACTAAATAGTCCAAGCAATCCGCCACTGGAATTGCTAGGGATTCTTGACTCAAGTGGCGCAATGAAGAAGGAGAGCCCAGCACCATACATTGATTTATTCAAAGCGTCGATGACAAAGGAGAAGTGGGTGATGAAGTCCGTAAGCTCCCCTGTCTTCGCATCCCAAAGGCGTACAGGTTCAGCATACGAGGCTCGACCGACACTTCCATTGAGGGAGTCATCGAGTTGATTTTTTGTGACTTCGAGTACTCCTCTAGCCATGAATGCATCCTTCTCGAAGGTTATCATGTTATCCATATTTGATTGGAAACTAGTGAGGTTGAAGAAAACTGAGTTTGCACAAGGAAGTAGCAATAAAAAGAAAATCATGAAGATCTGATTGACAACAGAATTCATTTTTTGGGGCTGAAGAAGGCAAGAACTTTGGTTGAAGATAATCATGGTTGGGATGCATGCATAGAGATGGAGATCTGAATTAAGGTCCGTTTGATGCCAAAGGCCTACAAGGAGTAGTTCAAACCGCGTATGTTTGTCCTATTTCATAGCTTTGTTTTTTCCTTCTAATCTTCATTATATAATTTTTGTGTCTGTAACTTTACAAATTCGAATGGAATCATGTTGGGTTGTCGTCGTCTGTACTATTTGGCCGGCTCATCTAAAGTACGAGGCCTAATTCAGCAATTATATAACAACTCATTAGCAAGATCATTTGACTTCTTGTTTAGTGACACCTTTGGGCCACAATCCAGTGCACTTTTGATCGTATGCAAATATATAATAATGATCATGAATGCAAATTTCACCCAAATATGTTATTCGAGTAATACTAAATATAGTCATAGAGTGTGCAAACGCCGCGTATTCTTTTTGAAGAAAGTGAATAAATATGAGATCCACATGAAAAAATTAATTTTTTAATAGTGAACCCATCTCTTTTTCAAAAAGAGTACGCAACGCTTACACAATCCATGACTAGAAATTCTATTGAATGACTTTGATGCCGACTTTCTGGAGGAAAAAGCCAATGAATTTGGGTCAGGAGGAGGTTGCTGCAATATTTATTGCTTTTGTTTGATATATGTTGCTTCATCTATGCTCCAATCCAGGCATCCAGAATTAATCTTATTTTATTATATATATGGTTTCTTATTGCTTGGACTATTATATGTAGAACATGTTTTGTAGAATAATCGAAAATTCTACAAACTAAGACAGAGGGAAGAAGAGGGGATGGAAGCCTTTCAATTCACAAAAGCAAATACGACAAACAGAGAAGGTTGTGTTATATATGCTAAAAAACCAAGCCGGTTGGATGCCGTCCTAAAGTGTTCTGACTATTCCAAGGTACAATATGGCTTAATTATTAGTCGTATTCATTAAGAATGTCATCTACATCCTCGCCCTCGAAAACAATACGCCTTTGTCGTGAGCAGGTCCACTCTTGGTTTGGCCATTTCCAAAATACTCGAGTACATGTGGGTATCATAGCTCTTGAGCCTCCCGTCCTTTTATATTTACAACTGATTTATACAACTCTTTTGCAATGCTGTTTTAAGAAGAGGCCATTTTTATAAAATAAAATTGTAAGAGTATCCTTGTTTTATATAAATGTCATCAAATTAAAATAGAATTGTAAAAGAGTTGTGTCTCTACTCATGTTACTCTTCCGAACATACATAAATGACAACTGAAGAAATTCTTAGGCCTTAGAGGCTAACTGTTTGTTGATGCCTCTTAGAGGTCGTTAGTTGCAGGTTTTCTTGGTTTGGGTTAGTGCCTGGTTTTTATGCTAAGAGTTGGTGTCTGGTTGTATTGTGACGTTTATTTTTTGAATAAAATTTAGAAGGTGCCGTCCTTCCTTTGAAAAAAAAGAAAGAAGTTGATGAAATTCTTAGGTTTAACCCATCTCATAAAATCGGATCTATAAGAGAGAATTATTCATTTCTTATAAACATGCCCAAAACTTTATCCACAAGTAATGTAGGATTATTCCTGATCAACAACAACTTCGTATTCTGAGACTACTGCTCTCCAATTTTGGTCTCTCCTATTTTTTTTTCCTTGATGACCTTTGATAATTAATAGATGAATCAAAACAAGGGGTTGCGAAAAAATTTGGATCATACTGTAAATATAATCAAATTGAATGTCGCCATAAATTCATTGACGTTATCGCCTTTTTTTTTTTTTTTGTCCTTTATTTCCCTCAAATTATAAATGGTGTTCATGCATGATAGTGTGAATACTCATGCATGCAGGAATCTTACGAACTTTGCACTCAAGCTGCTGCTTATAATGCCCCTGGCCAGAGTCAAAAGATATTTTTAATCTTGACCGACGTCGTCCTTAATTGATTGCTTTTAAACAAGGATATTGATCAGGTCCAATGGAGCTGCCTGCAGTCTCGTCGATCTCTCTCGGATTAATGGACATTTGCCTGCAAATTAAAGAACCACGCGGTACACGGCACATCATTATAATGCTTTTATTTACGATTTTCTCTTCTTATTCCTTTCCAAGTCAATCAGAATAATGTTGACTCTACAATGAATCTGTGTAAAGACGACCAATTTGTTTTAACATTCCGACGCGTAAGTCTTAACAGTACCTCATCATTCATAAACTTGATTTTTAAAAACCCCAATGGGTTTTACTAATTAATTTTCAAAGAAAATTTAAGAACTATCGATTTTGCATATATAATATTATTTATTCCTCCATTATACTATATTAATTTAACATTCAAGCTGCTTAAAAGTTAAAACCATTTTAAAGTCTAAAACTCAATTTACGACCCTTTTTTATTTACTAAGTTTATCGAATTTAGTCTAAAAATACCATTTATATAATTAGTTAACCAGTCCATTTAATCCATGCCACCAAATTAATGAAGATCATTCAGTTCTTTATCTTACAAAGAAATAGAAATGCTTTAGTCACAAAAAAATTCTACAAAAATAAATTCACAAACTGATGTGATTTGATGTGGTAAGTCAGATTGTAAAGCTACTTCTATTATAAAATAACTTCTATTGTAAAGTAGATCTAACATATCACATGAAACCATGTCAGTTTGTGAATTTATTTTTATGAAATTTTTTTATGATTATAGTAGTTCTCATAAAGAAAAGAACGACTTAATTCTCCTAATTAAAAAGAATTTTATTAATTCTTGTTTAGTCACAATATTACTCACTTTCACTAATACATATCATGTCTATGGTCAATAATTACCGCGCGCGTACGCTAGTAGTACTGTTTGTAGTACAAATGTTTTTTTTTTTTTTTCCTGTTTTCAAAACTTAATTCTTTTTACTCTGCAACCAATGGATTTATAAAATTAATTAGTTTTCGAGAAAGTTAATAAGCCTAAATCCTAAATAGTTACTCTGGATGGCCAAAGTTACGTACTTTGTACATTATATAAAAGGTTATTGTTCTGTCTCTGCACGCAATGACAGTTTATGAGATTTTTTCATGATTAAATCAGTACAAACAAAGAGAAGGAAGAAAAGATCAAGTTGCTAAACTAGATTTTGGGATTTACCTGTGTGCTAACAATATATTGATATGTATTTTCACAAGATTTCATTTATTACATGATCGTAATGATTCCAACTTTCCAAGTAATAAGTATGCTAATTAACCCAGTTTGCTAACTTGTTCAACTTGTGGTGCTTTTGCTGACTCAAATTTCTACTACTGCTGCTATAATGAGCATTTTCAGCCATACAACAAAACTGGAGGTGTGTCTGATTAATTCGATCTTTGATGTTTTACACTAAAAGATGTGTCTGTTTTCTTATAATTTCCATCTTATGCCTCCAAACTTGAATTGAACGACCAAGAACGAATTGTATGAAACTCCATCGATTGATCACCTGTGGCTGCGGAGAAACCAACTCTAACCCATTCCAGCAAAAAAGTTCTCAAATCGACAATATATGAAAGGCTAGAATTCCCGTTGAAGATTGGATTATCAGCATAAGTTAGGAAAACACTCAAATTTTTGGTGATTGAGTTATAACTAACCCATGCATTTGCTATTGATCCATTCTTTATGCTCCCTGCCAATATGGCATTTGCTGCTGAGACAATGGAGTTTATATTGATTCCAACATGATCACCACTTGGATCCCATGAATTTTTGAAACTGTCAAACTCAACTGCAACAATTTTATTCAAGGAAGAGTTGAAAGCAGATTCCGGACTAAACAGTCCAAGATACCCACCACCTGAATTGTTAGGGATTCTTGACTCCAGTGGTGCAATGAAGAAGGAGAGCCCATCACCACTGAATGATCTATTCAAAGCGTTGATGACAAAGGAGAAGTGGGTGATGAAGTCCGTAAGCTCCCGTCTTTGCATCCCAAAGGCGTACAGGTTCAGCATACGACGCTCGACCGACACTTCCATTGAGGGAGTCATCGAGTTGATTCTTTGTGAGTTCAAGTACTCCTCTAGCCGTGAATGAATCATTCTCAAAGGTTAATATGTTATCCATATTTGATTGGAAACATGAAAGGTTGAAGAAAATCGAGTTTGCAAAGGGAAGTAGCAATTAAAACAAAATGAAGAGCTGATTCATCAGAACAGCATTCATTTTTTGAGCCTGAAGAAGGTAGGCTAGAACTTTGGTTGAAGCCTTTTCAATTCACTAAAGCAAAATCGACAAACATAAAAATATCTTGAATTTGGACATATTCGAAGCTGTTAATAAGGCTTAAATATTAGTGGTATTCATCTACATCCTCGCCCTATCAAAACAAGAAAACTAAATATGAAAGTATTTTTTGTCGTACTGAGAAGTTGTGGTACTCCGGTTTGGCCATTTCCAAAAAGCTCGACCTTCGACGCACAATGCTAATCGGCCTCTCCATGGATCTTCTTTTCTTGTTTTCTAATTGGCAACAACCTTGCATGGTTGCTTTAAGACATACACTCAGGAACAATGGACTAGTCTCCTGTTTTTGGGAATGGACATTTGGGTGAAAAACCATTGAACAACACATCATTGAAAACATCGCTAGCTAGGGCAAAATTCAATACGCCACAAAGGTTGACTCTAAACATTTGATGTTTAAAAACCCAACATGACAAAAACCGATGTGAAAGTTTTAACACCTCATGAATACTCAAAAACATTTGATGCTCAAAAATCCTCGTGCGTTTCTTTTTCTGAAAAATTACATATCTATTTATATTAACATATATAAGTTTTTAGCAGAAACTTTACTCTTGTCGAGTGACATGATCAGTCCAATCCAAAAAATATTTAAAACCCTTCAGTTCTCTATCAAAAGAAAAAACCATTTTGTTCTCCTAAGCAAGTTTTCCTCTTCTAGTCACATAATCCACTTGTTCTCCTAAGCAAGTTTTCCTCCTAACGTTTATGTAAAATAAAATAAAAAATAGAAAATTATAAAAACATAACTATATATAAAATTAAATCTCGATAATGTGCTATATACACGTAAAAATAAAATTACTAAAACACAACTATATATGTTTCAAATTTCTGACGACAGTGTTTTATTGCATACTATTCATCCATTATTATTTTTGTAATGAAATATTTAGAATATATTTTCTTCATAGAAACTATTGATTGATCTTTTAGAAAGTCCATCTTTTATTCTAGTATGTAAGTTAGTTTATCAAGTTTCATGTAAAATCTAGATATTTTCATGTCAGATTAAGCATATAATGTTATAATTGAGATATTAAATAGTTTTTTTTTACTCAATGAAGTAATTTAAAAGATAAAACATTTTAACTATTTTTCATATAGATCATCAATCTTAAATGATTTTTCTTATATTTTCACTTTAAATTTTATATTAAGAATCTTAATATTATATAATAAAAAACTTTGGGATCCAGATTATAATAAGTTTGTTATTTCTCATAAACTTAATTTTAGTTTAATGATGGTGGGGCCAAATCCTTGAAAATAGATAATATACATAAATTACAAAAACTTTTGCAACTATAGGAAAAAAATTGGAGAGAGACATTTTTATGTATATTAAAATTTTTAAAAGAAAAGTTAGAAAGCATATGGGGATTATAAATTTTTTAGGGGGCAATTTTCTATATTTATAAAATTATGAACCAAATCTGAGGCATAAAAAATAATGAAGTCAATAAATACAAAATAGTATATAAAACTGTGTTTTGGTTTTCTCAAATCAGATATTTTACTTTTATAATGAATGGAGGATTTATAAAACTGATTGAGTTCTCGAGAAAATGAAAAAGTCTATAAAGTACTCTCAGAATAGTTACTTTAAAGAACTCTCGTCATTCCTTCTCTCCTAATTTTTTTTTTTTTATACTAACATTGAGATCATGAATTCTTTTAGGGATTTTTGTTTATTTGTATATTCCAGTGCATAGAGTTAATTTAAGCGACATCATCGATGGGTCACGTTTTCCTAGTAAATCTTCATCATTTAAACAAGATGCTTTAACTTTAGAAAAAGTTCCAAGTCTAAAGACTTGCAACCATTTATTATTGAGAATAACTTTTCACCGAGATAACACTTTTGGGGTCGGGGTGTTACAATCTATTTCTTTAGAAGAAATCTCGTCCTCGAGATGTAAAGTGTACTCAATATCCCATCTTTATAAAACATACTGGAAGAAATCGAAAAGAAAACTTGCGAAAGCAATTAAAAATCAACCAAGTCTCATGTGCTTAAAAAATAAAATAAAATAAATAGCTTATAGGAAATATAGCTAAACGAGCATATTCCAAAACGCCTAGTAGCCGATGTGGTTCTAACAACACCGTTCATGCAATGAGCATATACTAATATAACGTTCATCAATCATGCAATCAATCAAGGACATGACAATAAGCATCAAACATAATAGTAAATAACTTCTCTTGAACGTCGAGTTGGCTAGGAGTCATTCCAGGTATTTCCTATCCTATAATTCTTTTCTTTAAAAGTCTACAGAATCTCTCAACTTAGACTTTGATACCAATTGTAACACCCTCTTCCCGTAAAATAGAGATGTTACTAACATTCATAACATAATACCCGGTAAAGAGATTCATATCCTGAAATACATCATTTATTGAAATTCATCAAAATATTAAAACTGAATTGAACATAATTGTTTCGAAAACTAAACGTAAAGTAAATGAACATAAGCTAATCCTATGAATGACATAAAAGAAATCTAATTCTTGTATGAATATCACTTATTCCTTCCTAAGAATTTATACTAGATTTATTCCTGACCATCCAGCTCTGTGTCATCAAAGTCGTCATTTGTGAGAATTAAACATGGAAGAAAACAAAAATACAAACCAAAATGAGTCGAATACTCAGTAAGTAGCACATCATACCGTAAAACATAATTTGGCCTAACATGTAAAACTCAACTTTTCCATCTAATTATCATTACAACATTTCTAAATTTTCATATAAAATATAATAAATAATTCAATTTTTCGAATTCTGAAAAAATAATAATATTATAATAATATTTTATTCAACTTTTAACTTTTATTTTAAGTTATCTCATTTCAACTCATTTTATATTTCAATTTATTTCTATAGAATTAATCGTGGATAAAATATTTTTCTAATAATTAAGTACAAGTACTTTTTATTCAACCCAAATCAGTTTCATGATTTAGCTAGCTTAAGTTGGCAAGAGCCCAAAGCTTTATTGTTCGCCCGAGAAAAGCTTTGGGGCTTCCCAGCCCAAATCCATTGGCCAGCGTATAAAAAGTCCAGTAATTAGAACTACATTAAAAGCATAAATTAGATTTTATAATATTAACTATTGTCCACGTGAGTTTCCAATCAAAATTAAGACTTTTCGGATAAATTTTGTAGGAAAATTTTCACGTACGTTACTCTCACTGTATATTTTAACATTCGAAGAATAATATTAAATTTATTACAAGAAAATTATTTATTTATAATAAATTATTTTCTATAAAAATGATTATTTTATATTAAAATAAATCTATAATCATTAAAAATAGTTATTCTCATTACAAATAACTTGTTATAAATGTTTATTTTTCTTATAATGAAATTACATCCATTCCATTAATTTGATAAGTGAAGGAATTGAAAGATGAGCTTTGCTACACAACCTCCACCACACTCCACACTCCACACTTTTTTAAATTTTTTAAATTTTTAATATTTTTTTAATATTTTTTTTTGAGTTTATTCTTTTTAAATTATTTCAAATTTTTTATTCATTATTCATATAATAAATATTTAATAAAAGAAAAAAATAATAAAAATTAAAAATAATATGGAGTGTGGAGGTTGTGTGAATAGTAAGAGGTTGAGTAGATTTTTTGTTGAAAGATAATTGTTATTTTCATTATATTAATTTAATATTGGGTTTTAGTATATTTTCTTAGTTATACTTAGACCCTTCCAATAAAAATTATTATTAGTTCTCATCTCAATGGAACATTATATATATTAACATGAAAAAGCAATCCCACCAAATCCGTCCAGTACTTAATTAGATGCCTGGCCTCGAGCTGATCTGAAAATCGCCCCCACATGCTAATTATAAGGACTTTGCACCAACCTCTCATCCAATATCAGAGCTTTGGTCAATTTGAATAGTAAAAATATTTTATTTTATTATTATAATTTTTTTTAAATTTACTCATAAAATATAAATAACAATTCAATCATGTTTTCAAATTTTAAAACATAAATAATAATATTAAAAAAATAATATTTTAATAATATTTTATTTAACTTTTATTTTAATTTATCTCATCTCATCTTAAGTACTCATTATCGAAACCACACCTTAATTATAAATTCATTATAAGTTAATTAGGTTTTTAATTATAAATAGAACTACCAAATAATATTATATAATTGCAGAAGTTATCTCCTTGAAGGCACGTCGACTAAGCTAATTAATTTATAAGATCAAAACATTATAATAGAAGAAAACAGGCCATGAATAATATATATATATATATATTTATATATAAACATATTTGTCAAGCTAATCCAATAAGTCCAACACATATTATTGCATTGTTAAAACTCCAAGACTGCCGGAGCCTTCTTCGCAGGTTAGACACATGATTAAGATAATTTAATTATCATAACCTTCCTTACTTTTAGGACTCTCTTACTTTTTAGTATAATTAATTAGTACCCTGATTTGTTGACTTTTGAGAGATAATATTAGTGATAAATGTGTGTTCTGATCATAATCTTAACCCTATATATACTTGATTAATTAATGTCAGAAAATGAATATGATATTTATCCAATTACGACTCATTTCTTATTATTTATAATTAATGTTTAATTCATATCATATTCTTTAACACCATAGAGGGTGAGAGGTGTGTTATATACAGTTAAGAACTTTAAATGATCATCAGTTATAAAAAGGAAAAATTTATTTATTATCATGATCATCCTCTCAACATTATGATGTGACATTAAATGAAAGGTCCATAAGTAAAACATAATCAATTATCTCTACTCATTTAATATCAAATCATGGGATGATGAGAGAATAATAGTAAAAAAATAAAATAAAGAGTATCATTACTCAAAAAGAAAAAATCTATTAATCATATTATAAAAATATGATTACGAAATCCAAAATTTCAATAAGATGGCATCAAATGTCTTTATTTTCTTTTTTCTTGGCCCCAAATATCCTCACTGATGAAGAACATGAGCTCAAGGTAATGGAAACTTTTTGTGATTAATCACCAACTCAATACAAAATATTGATTTCTCTCTAATTTTTCTATTCAATCATGGAAAAACCCCTGCAGTTTTTGAGGCAGAACATGACTTTTCCAGCAATAAATATCGCCGCAAATGTCTACCGTGTTTGCGACCATTTTTGAATCCGCGATTTAAGAATTTTTGCAGCGACTTGGAGGCGCCGCAAAAATCCTGATCTCTTTTAGTGATATATATTAGAAACCTCCGATTGAGAGTACTGGCATTCAAAACTTGTTGACACGCACCAACAAATTACATGCAGTGATTTAGAGGTAACACATGAAGCCAGTACAAAATATAGAAGTACTATAGAACCCAACCCAAACGGATAATGACCAAACTGAATGAGAAGATCAAATCCCTCTTAGCTTGAGTCTCCAGTCTCAATTTAATACCAAAATAATATTAAGAACACTAGTCTTGGAACATCCCTCCAAGCATAGGCAATACCTAATGAATCACATGCATTGAAACAGGCAATGGCCGATATGAAACTTTAGAAGGAAAGATGGTGACCAAGTTTAACGACCGTGTTGGCCGAGACTTGTAGTTATGGAAGGTTCACCAGAGCTAAAAGATGGTGTTGGCACATGATATACTGGAACAGGCATCTGTGTTGGAAGATTTGGCATTGTTGCCTCAAACTTGAGAACTTGAATTGCTTGTCTAATAGAGGGCCTCAGATTGCTATCAGGGTGAGCACACCAAAGTCCAGCAATCATCAAGCACTCAGTTTGCTTTTCGTCAAAATCCTTTTGCAACTTCCCATCCACAGCTAAAAGAAGATCTCCTCTTCCATAAAGATTCCAAACCCACTCTACCAATCCCATGTGAGAATCCTTATCCATAGGATCAATTGACCTTCTTCCAGTGGCAATTTCCAAGGCGACCACCCCAAAGCTGTATACGTCTGACTCTTTGCTAGCTCTACCCGTGCTTATGTATTCTGGAGCCAGGTATCCTAAAGTTCCAGCCAGCCCGGTTGTCTGTGGACCTAGCTCATGATCCATAAGCCGAGCCAACCCAAAGTCACCAAGCTTGACATTGAAACTAGAGTCTAGCATGACATTGCTTGACTTGATATCTCGATGAACCACACATTGTTCCCACTCTTCATGAAGGTAGAGCAACGCAGAGGTCAACCCTAGAGAAATCTTGTACCTCACTGCCCAAGTGAGAGGGCTCCTCTTGCCAAAGAGGTGAGCATCAAGGCTTCCATTGGGCATAAACTCATAGACAAGTAGGAACTCACCACTGTCATGACACCATCCTATGAGTTGCACTAGATTTCGGTGCCTCAGCCTGCTAAAGATCTTTACCTCTGTTATGTATTCTTTTTTCCCTTGTCTAGACCCCCTCGAGATTTTCTTCACCGCGATTGGCATGTCTACATCTGCTAAGTAGCCCTTGTAAACGGCACCAAACCCTCCTTCACCCAACTTCCTCTCATTTGCAAATTTGTTGGTAGCCGAAGCAAGCTCTTTATGAGAGAACCTCCTTGGTCCCGCACCTCTTTCTAGGTCATCATTAATTGATGTTAAGTTCATTGCTTCTGCTCGTTCTTTCACCTTCTGTTTACGCCTCCAGAGTACTGCAAATCCTATAATAATCCCAGCTACCAAAACAACAACAGAAACTGACAAACCCACGATTAATCTTATATTTCTCATCTTCCTTCCGTTCGTTTCTTTTATATCCAAGCTTGAACTGAACTCCCATGACAAAAGCGTATGCCGCTCAAAATTCGAACCAGTAGCAGCTGAAAATCCAATTGTGACCCACTCAGGAAGAACCTTTGAGAGATCAATATTGTATGAAAGGCTAGTATTGTCATGAGGAAGGGAAGTCCTTTGAAACGTCCAAGAGACGCTCAAATTCTTACTTGAAGCGTTGTAGATAATAAATGCATCGATAGTATCTGCACTGTGTAAGCTAACATTCCATGGAGTGTAGACAGCAGAAGAAATGGAGTTATTGTTGATACCCACATGCTGAAATGGAGGATCCCATTCAGAATTCACGAAAGAATCGAACTCAACCAGAACAATTTGGTTGAGAATTGAATCACTGGATGTGGTGTTAAACAGACCCAGAAAGCCACCTGCTGAATTTGGTGGGATTTCAAACCCAACAGGTGCAAGGAAAAATGCAAGCCCATGACCATAACTATCACTGCCTTGGGTATCAATAATGAAGGAAAAACGAGTTGTGAAGTCGGAGAGATTTCCAGTTTTGGAGTCCCAGAGTGGCACCTTCTCCGCATATGTGGCCCAGCCAACACGACATAGATAATTGACTTTGTTCATCTCAACAGCTCCAACAGAAGGTACAGCATCTCCATGATATTGTATAATGGAGAGATTGGACTCAAAGCGAGATATCTTGAAAGAAACTGAATTTGCAGAGGGGAAAACAAAAAAGGCAAAGAATGTTAGCTTGAAAAAGTCGTAGAAAGTGGTAGTAGTGGTCATATTTTGGGAAAACAAACATCAAAAGAAGATATCAGCAAGTACTTTATATTCGTAGGCATTGATGAAGCTCCAGTACTTATATTCTTCCGAAAGACAAACTTCACGATGCTGAATCGCTGATCCATCGCCGGCGAATTGGGGTCAAGAAATATTAAATATACAAAGTGTACAGCTATAAATTGATCGCCTGAGAATTTCAAATTATGCGTCGAATATGTAAAATAATTAATAATATATGTAATAAGGGAATCCGGCGTGATCATAGCACAAGAAAATGTTGTTTAAATAATTTCATATTGATTGTGAATAAGATTTTAGGTATATTTATAAATAATGAGCAATTCTCTTTTGTAGAATCGATTTTACGATATGAGTTAGGCTCATGAATTTCTTTATAGTATCAAAACCTGCCACAGGACGAATGAGGGCCCATACTACTTATTCAATAACTAGGACCAGAAAAAATATTGGCCTGCACGTGAAGAAGAAGATGTTGAGGAATAATCTCACATTGGCTGTGGAGAAGCTCTTGGACATGTTTATAAACAATGAACAATCTTCTCTTATAGAACTGATTTTATGAGATGAGTTAGGTCTCTAAATTTATTCAATCTCATCATTATTTGGTAGAGCTTACCTCGAATAGAAGTCACTTTGTTCATAAGTTTAAGAATATTTAAAATGTGAGTCCTCCTTTCGATCATATTAAGACTATATGTGCACTCGTATAAGTGTATATAATTTTATAATTACTTCTACGATTCATTTTTTTTTTAGAGTAAAGCTATTCTCATCATTTCCGGTCTCAGTTCCGCTATATTTTTTTTTACTTAATAATTAAGTAAGTATTTTTTAATGATATTATAATTTTTTTATAAAATATTTTTTAATATTAAAAAAATATATGTATAAAAAAATAAATTAAAAAAATATAACATTTTACAGATAACGGTGGCTCCCAGCTAGACTGGGAGCGGTGGCCGTTGAGCGGGGATCCGTCGAATAGTTGGCATCACGGGGCTGACTACTGATTGGAAATCTTTTGACAGGATTTCGTGTGGATTCTGGAAGTGATTTTTACACATGACCTCATGAAGCACATGCAAGATGTCACATAGAAGATGCACGATTTGTTTTAAAAATATGATTCAAACAATAACTCCTAAAGCTCTTTTAACATATATAGCTAATTATTTCCAAGATAACCTCTGGCCAAAATCTGGTATTTGTGCATTACTACCATTACTACATGACCTACATATTGTATTTGTGCAAATGGAAAAGTCAAGGGACTTTTTCCAATATAGTGATCTGTGTAAAGGTCCATCTGAGCTCAACTCATTCCAAAACATATATTGATAGGACCTATTACTATTTCAATTTTCGGCCATAAAAGGTTAAACTCATATCATTATATTTCATACATTTAAATAAATATCTCAACCTATTTACATTCAAACACATCTTAATGATACAAAATATAACTATTTTCAAATCAACTAAGATCATTTAAGAATCGAGATCATTTCAACATCCAAACATAGCCTTACTGGATTGATGAACAGGGTAGCCGATTTAAATTCCACTGGAGCCTTCAAAAGGAGAAACTACTCTTATCTATTTGTTTTCACTTGATTTACTTATTTTATGCAAGGGTGAAATGCAAGGGATTTGTTGCTCTGGTCGGTGATTTTCTAAACCAATTTAGGATTTTGACTGTGTGGGTTACCAATCTTGAAGACATCTGTTTATAGTTTATATACCTGTTTTTTTTATTGGTCATCGTAAAGCTCAAGTATTGGGTATCTTAGAGCGTCTAAAAAAAGAGAGAGAAATGTCCCACTTCAGCACATACATGATCTTTAGGAATTAGTAGAGGCACTGTAGGCTTTGATTTGGGGTAAAAAAGAGAGGTTTGGACTTGGGGGCTTTTATGGGCTCCGGCTTGGATGATTAATGATTTCTACTTAGTTTTGTTTTATTTCTTATATGGGCTAGGGTTAGTTTGTTTTATTTCTTATGTGTATTTGTTGTTAGTTGGACTTAAAAGGCCCATGGCCTTCATTAGGCTGTTCGTAGGGTCTTCATATGAGCATATATACTCAAGACACTAGAGAGTGTAAGGCAATCTGGAATATTATATAACCTTCTTTGTCTATTTCACTCATTTTTCCACTTATTATCCCAGAAGAGCTCCCATTGAAGAGTGCAAATTAGTGTTATCTTTATCAAGTTCTTTGAGATGTATTACAAATTAGTATCAGAGAATACTGATCTCTGTGTTATTATATGGGAAATTCTTGTATTCCTCAACAAAATTATAGAGTCAGATGAACAAATAGAAGAAAAATTTACCCACATAGTGTAATAACCAGGCCCAGGTCCACTAAGAGCCCAGTCCCTGAAATGAAAAAACGGCGCCGTATGGTGAGTTTTCTTCGTCTTCAGTTTCTCGGTTCCGATTTCTCCTCCACGTATGAGCAGTTAATCTCTCCCCCATTTTTCTCTTCCCCCGAATCCCATTTTCTCCCACACGCACCTTCAGTTTTCCTCACGCCTCTTCAGTTAAACTCTCTCTTCACTCTCAAAGTTCTTGCAGACTCGTCCTTTCTCCCTCTCCGCGCCCTTCCATATTCCCGGTGATTTTGGTGCTGCGATTGTTGGTGGATTTTCAGATTGGTGTCGCCGAGACTCAGTAAGCTCTCTCTCTCTCTCTCTCTCTCTCTCTCTCTCTCTCTCTCTCACGTCTTCTCTGTTTTCCCCTCTCATCTCCGATTCGTGGTCACAGTAGCACATTCGTGGGATACCTTTCGTCTCCGCTTGCTCACTGCCGCGGCACGCCACCACATTGGTAAGTCCCTTTGCCTCGGTCTGCATCTTTCTTTAATTCTTCTCCTTATTTTCTTTCAATCACAGGTTTCCCCCCCTCTCTCTAGCATCTGGGCAGCAACAGAATTAGGCCGTGGCAGTTGAAATCTATCAGAGACAGCCTCTCCAAGGTGATTTTTCTTCTGCATAGTCTGATTCCAGGAGAGCCCCTCTAAATTTTTTGTTTTGAGTTCTCTGATTCTCAGCTGTTTATGGGTCTCTCACTAATTCCCACATACTTTAAAATTCTAGATTCGGTGAGCACTGCCATCGCATCTAGTGGGAAGTGGTATAGCACGATCTCGGTTCTAACTTCTGCAAGGTAAAGTCCTCATTCAGTATTAGTCACTGTCGTACATTACTTGGTGTTAAAAAAAATCCAGGTTTAACGACAATGTTTTATATCGCAGAACGCCTCCAACGCCCTATATAGTGTTGATCCGCTCTCTAACTCCACGTGCCACACACACGATAATAGGTAAGATTTTCAGAATATTAGGCTCATTCTGTCCGGCATCAAAAGATCACCATTATTATACATATGATACATACATACATACATATATTTATATATAAGCAAGCACTTCTAATTCCCCATAAAACAATTTAAAAATAAGAAAATCAAAGACAACGACCCATACAGAGGTTGACAAATTAAAGATGGTTCGCTGTTCACGCATTCAACGACCGTCTTCTAGACTAGTAGTTATTAAAGGTTCGCCGGAGCTAACTGACAGTGTAGGGATATGATACAGAGGAACAGGCATCTTCAATGGAAGATCTGGTTTTGTAGCCTCGAAATTAAGAACATGAATTGCTTGCCTTATTGACGGCCTAAGACTTCGATCAGGATAAGCACACCACAGTCCAACAATCATTAAACACTCTATCTGCTTCTCCTCGAATTCAATATGCAATCTATTATCAATCGCCGTTCGAAGCCTTCCACTTCCATAAAGATTCCAAACCCACTCTACCAACCCCATTGCTGAATCCTTCTCCGGAGGGTTGTTTGACTTTCTTCCTGTAGCAATTTCTAATGCAACCACACCATAACTGTATACGTCTGATTCTTTGCTAGCCCTACCAGTAGCTATATATTCTGGAGCCATATAGCCTAATGTTCCAGCCAATCCAGTTGTCTGAGGACCTAGCTCGTGGTCCATGAGCCGAGCCAATCCAAAGTCTCCAAGCTTCACATTAAAACTGGAATCAAGCATGACATTGCTCGATTTGATGTCACGATGTACGACACATTGCTCCCATTCTTCATGGAGGTAAAGCAGCGCAGATGCCAGCCCAGAAGCTATCTTGTATCTCATTGCCCAAGTCAGAGGACTCCTCTTGCCAAAGAGGTGCGCATCAAGGCTACCATTTGGCATAAACTCGTAGACAAGTAGGAACTCACCTTTGTCATGGCACCATCCTATGAGTTGAACCAAATTCCTGTGCCTTAGCCGGCTAATGATCTTCACCTCAGTTATGTACTCTTTTCTTCCCTGTTTTGAACCCCTTGAGATTCTCTTTACAGCAACTGCTATATCCAAATCAGTTAAAAACCCCCTATAGACAGCGCCAAATCCTCCTTCCCCCAACTTCCTGTCATCTGCAAAATTGTGGGTAGCTGAAGCAAGATGTATGTGAGAAAATCTTCTTGGTCCTGCTCCTTTTTCAAGGTCGTCATTAATTGATGTTAAATTCACAGTCTCTATCGTTTCCTTCTCCAATTTCTTTCTCTTCCATGCCCACAATATTACAAATGTCATAACTGCTCCAATTACCAGAACACCAGCTGAAACTGTCAGACCAACAACTAAACCCTTCGGTTTCGTATTTTTTCCATTTCTTTCCTTCATTTCCAAACTGGAACTAAATTCCCATGATCGAATTATATTCCGCTCTCCATATTGACCTGTAGCAGATGAAAATCCAACTATGACCCACTCTGGAAGAACCCGCATGAGATCAATTTCATAAACGAGACTCGTATTCTCTTGAGGATTAGGGGTTGTTTGATACTTCCAAGAGACACTCAAGTTCTTCGTTGAAGCATTGTATGTGATCCATGCATCAGCTGTATCCCCACTATGAAAGCTAGCATTCCAGGGGGTGTATTTTGCAGAAGCAATTGAGTTGTTGTTAATCCCCACATGCTCAACTTTTGGATCCCAGTCTTGGCCCGAGTATGATGAGTCGAACTCAACTAGAACAATTTGGTTTTGAGATGAATCACTGTTTGTGGTGTTGAATAGGCCTAGAAATCCACCAGCTGAATTTAGTGGGACTTCAAACCCCACAGGTGCCAAGAAGAATGCTATCCCATGGCCGTAATTGGGACGGTCTTGGGTGTCGATAGTGAAAGAAAAATGGGTACTAAAATCACTGAGTTTTCCAGTATCTGAGTCCCAAAGAGGCACCTTCTCGAAGTAGATGGCCTGACCGACTCGGCATAAATAATTGTATTTGTTGATAAGCTCAATGGTTCCAACAGAAGGTACTGCATCACCCGAGTACAGTATGTTGTCAGCATTAGATTCAAAGCGAGGGATTTGGAAATGTACTGAGTATGCAGAGGGAAGAAGTGGAAAGAAGATGAAGATAGATAACATGGTTATATGTCCTATAAAGAGTAATCTAAAGCTTGGATGGTGGGGAGAGAGAGAGAGAGAGAGAGAGAGAGAGGTGGGAGGGAGACGGGAAGGAGTGGCGTGGAAGTTGCATCTGAACATTCAATATTAGTCTTCATGGTGCCAAGTTTTAGCCGGTACGCAATGGCGTCAGCAACAAACCGACGTGAACTATAAAACAAACAAGTTAAGAGTAGTGATAAGCTTAAATATTAGTATCCAATGGTTGTCATAATTTTAACTGGCTTGACAACAACCTTATTAATTTCTTATTGCAGTTTCAAATATGACACGCATTCATTACAGCTTCAACGACTTCGAGCTAGGACCCCACCGTAGTTTCAAATATGACTACATTGGGGCCCTTCGAAGCTACATTACAGTTTCAAATATAACAAGGATTCTCTATTTCAAACAACTTTATCAAATTCACAGATAAAATATAATAAATAATTTAATTTTTTTAAATTTTAAAACAATAATAATATTAAAAAATAATATTCTAACAATATTTTATTCAACTTATCTAAAATCATCTCATCTTATCTCACTATCCAAACCAATCCTAAGTGTAGGTGGTATATAAGATTTTGTATCGTTTGAAATAGAGAAGTTCTTATTTTTTATAATGATTATATATAATGGCTTCCTAATATATTATAAATTAGTTCTTTTAATATATATATAATCCAATTTGCGTGGCTTAAGCTTTCCATTTGAGTGTTAGGCGTCTTATTCTAAAAAATAATTCAAGGGTCGATATTGTCGTGTCATTATTTTTATATTATCTCTTGTGTTTTACTTTTTATAATTACTAATTGCTTTTATTATATTTTTACTTTTTTAATGGTATTCCTTAAAAAGAAATCTTAAGATCAGTATATTCCAACTCTAAAAAAACTCGGTCCATCAACAATATTATGACAATCCTGGGATTCTCGTCCTTATTCACGAACCTGCATTAATATATATATATATTTATATTAAGGAAAAGAAGGCGGGGAGAGAGGGAGAAGATGGAGAGAGAGAATACGGACAAAATGAACTATGCGTGGAAGTTGCTACCTGAACTTCCAGTTCATTTCTTCATGATTCTTGAGTTTTTCCCTCCAGATATGTAGTATATAGTACGGAAAATGATCATTTTAAAACAAATATTGCAAGACTTTTAAGCAGTAATCTTGCTGGCATAATAGCGTCAACATATTCATGAATATAAAACAGACCAACCTGCATATATAATAGTGATAACCTTAAATATTATTAGCATGCAATGTTTGCCCTACACGCTAGCTTAACTGTGTGGATCAAGATGGCCCCTCGCTCTTTCAAGATCAGTAAGCGGAAAGTAACCTTTATATATTTCAGATATGAATAATATACGTGCATGACGTCTGCAACAATGCTCATTTTCCCGCCCTGGTCTGCTAAGACAGGTTTGATCATGTCAAAGAAGATAAATCTTGCTTGTAAATGTATGAAATATGATTCAGTTTGTTTGCCTGCAGTCAGAATAATTGATCGATCAACGTGATCCTCAAATAGCGCGGCCATAATTTTACAAAGTCGACACGTTCATATATAAGAGATTTGCTTTATTACAAATGACCCCCTTAATGGTAGGGGAAAACCATTACAAAGTTCTTCTTTCACCCAGCAAAGCCAATACCGAAAACAAAAGCACCAGACAAAAACACCAACAAAGCCAATACCAAAAAAAAAAAAAAAAAACACCAATAGAAAACACCAACAGCAAAAACATGGCTATACCATCCGAATAGTGGGACACCCATTTTTTATTGGAACCCCACATGGCTATGAGGAGAGAAGGCAACTCCGATTGGATCCCCACAACTTGCTAGTACCTTCTGCCCCCAACCTTGCTAGATAATCCTCAGATTTATTCCCTTCCCGGAAAATATGAGAGAAGTGAACATTAAGGCCTTGTGAAATCACCATTACCTCTTCCAAAAAATCCTCAAGGTACCAGTTTGCACATTTTTTTTTTTAGCCATTGCACTACCAGCAAAGAGTCTAACTCAACATCTATATCAATTATGCCCATCTCATTAACCAACCAAAGACCATGCAATAGACCCATTAACTTCTCATAGTTGTTGGTACTGAAGCCTAGCACTACCGAGAAAGCCACTTTGATGTTTCCGTCTGAATCCCTCACTAAGCCCCTTGCTCCTGTTGCTCCTGGGTTCCCTCTAGAAGCCCCATCTACATTTAGTTTCATCCTTCCTGCAGCTGGACGAATCCATTGCACCATCTGAGGGAGCCTCTGCTTCAGGGTCTTCACAGGAACCTAAAACTCCTGTAATATGGCTATATCCCGCATTGACTGCATCTTTGAAGATTTGAGTTTTTCTCCAATCCTTGTTGTCCAATACTTCAACTGCAACCAAACTTCTTGTTTGGAAACCATCCTCCCATCCATTCGAGCTTGGCATCTCCTCAGCCAGAGAATCCAAGTGATGACAGTAGGTAAAAGCCTAACTAGCTGTCCCATTTGCGTACTCTTTGAAGCCTTTAGGAACCACATCTCTATTAATTGCCTCCACGTTGAGGCTGATACACGGCCTAGCCCCACCTGGGCAGCAACTCTCTGCCACAGTTCCTTTGCAAAATTGCCAGATGTAAGAACATGGTCAAGGTCCTTGTACCCACCTATCAAACAACAAACACATTTTGACACAATAGGGATCCCTACTAATTGCAGCTTATCATCCACACTCAGTGAACTATTAAGAGCCTTCTACATAGTAACATATATATTTTTTGGGAGGCAAGGATGCCACAACCAATTTGCCCATCTCACATTGGAGGCTCGTACTCTAACACAATTCCATGCACTCTTGGAAGAGAATCTCCCATCCGTGTTATCTGTCCATACTAAAACATCTTGCCCACCTCTACTCTTACTCAAAACTTCCAAAACCTCCTCAACCTTCTCATCACCTATCAACCGAGTAATGAAGCCCACATCCTAAGCATTCAATTCGGCAATCTTTCACAATCAAATTAGGACTTTCCACACAATCATGTGTTGCACCAATAGGACCATCCTCCAACCACTTATCCCACCAAAACGACACATTTCCATCTCGAATTTTCCACCTGGACCAATTGAGAACCTCTGGAATATAATAGTGCACTTTCCTGCAAAACCGAGTTCCTTTCCCCCGAGGTAAAAGGAAAATATGTCGTGCTTTGACATATTTGGCTCGGAAAAAATGAGACCATAAAGTATCCTCCGTTAGTAGCTTCCACGTAAATTTCATAAACAAAGATTTTTGGACATCCTGCAAATTACGGAATTCCATGCCCTCTTCAGTCGTCGGAAGGCACAATTTATCCCAAGACTTGCAGGTTTTTGGTGCATAATCAGAGGGAGGAGCTTCCGAGTTTAGCTGATTTAATCCAGCCGTTAATCACAGAGGAGGAGAATAATATATTGGGCCAGCTCCCTTCAATCCAAAATGTAAAAGAGGCCTTGTTTTCGATTCCTGCAGCCCGGGGCTAGACAGGTTTAAATGGAATCCATATTCAGGAACTCACTATATGTAGTAAATTAAATTCAAACCTCGACTAACTTGCAATATTAAAGTAGTTTTACCACCTATATATAATTTCTTATATCATGACTACATAGGCCTTTGTCATGATGATGATACCAGAGAGCAGCATTATGGTGGCATGGATGTGCATTAACAAAAGAAATATTCAAAGATGATATCAAAAGTTTTTTCAGTTTATTTTTTAGAACTCATATATATAAATATATATATATATATATGTATCATTTTCTAATTAACATCAATAGATGACATGTCACGGGTGTGTTGGTCTCTATGTTGACTCAAAAGGGGACTCGCAAATTGACTTTTTTTTCATTATTGTATGTATATCTAAGACAATACGACATACAAAAGAAAATCAAAAGACAAGAAGACTAGCTAGATCAAAATGCATGGTTCAGTACAGTTCACACGCTCAGCGACCGTCATCTAGACTAGTAGTTATAAAAGGTTCACCAGAGCTTACTGATGGTGTTAATTGGTACATGATACAAAGGAACAGACATCTTCAAAGGAAGATTTGGCATTGTAGCCTTACTCTTGGCCACCACATGCATCATCGTCGACAAATTTGCAATCAACTAAACGCACAACTTAGACTTAAGGAACCCACGTAGCTATTTTATTCTCCCAAGCCTCAGACGACAACGTTTCTCTTCACAACGTTTCACCTCAGGTTCATAACGCAGAGGTACTTCAAAATTTCTTTTTTAGTTCTCAATTTATATCTGTTTGTTCATTCAGTTTTTGATTTGCTGGTTTTGTATGAAATATACATTGGTTTGATTTCTTTCGCATCATTTGATTGAATTTGCATTCAGATTTTATCTTATGATGTAATTTGCTTCAGGGTTTTGATTTCCATATGAGAAATTTGAGGTTGCGTTTGTATGTTGAACTGAGTTGAGTTGAGATGACAAAATATTGTTATAATATTATTTTTTAATATTATTATTATTTTAGAATTTAAAAAAGTTGAATTATTTATTATATTTTATATTAAAATTTGAAAAAATTGTAATGATGAGTTGAAATGAGTTGAAATAGGTTTAACTTTCAAACGTAGTCTGAGAGAATCTGAAGCGGCGTTTTCTTTTGGAACTGATTTGGAATATCGATTTCTTTTTTTTTTTTTAAATTTCGAGAGACCCATATGATCAATTTAGTTTCTTTTGATTTTCTTACTCAACCATAATTCCTACAATTTGCTCATTTCATTTTCCATGCGAGGGGATTGCTTAAAAACATTTTGCTCTGCCTGCCGGAATCTTGACTCTGTAGCGAAGAGAGATCGAGAGAGATCGTTCTTTTGCTTCTTCACACGCTCACAAGTTGATTGGTTGAGGGATAAAATCTCTAGTGATACATTTGTCGAATGTTATTGTCCATTTCCAATGAAATGAAAATGATTGTATTGATCCTACTTTAATACTACCTAAAGGTTATACGCCGGTACTGTTCCTTACTACTTAAAGGTACGTCATCCCTTCTTTTCTATTTTTTATTTTTTGTAATCAAAGTGCATTAAATAAAATGAGAGATACAAGAAAGAGAGGATGACAAGCGCATAATAAGAAGGCTGAAAAATAAACAACACAATTAACACCAAAATTTTTTTTAAAAAAGCCAAAAATAACTACCTAAAAAAATAGGATGTCTCTACAGCTACCGCTGGGAGCTCCAGCTAGGGGCTCCCGATAGTGCATTTCATTTGTGTTTTTTTTTTTTATGCTTTTTTTCACATGCATTTTTTTTAACACTTTTAAATATTTTTTAAAAAAATAAAATTCACAGTCATTAAAAAATATTTCTTTAATCATTAAGTAAAAAATAATCTAAACGAATTAAATATATATCTAATTCACTGTTCAACTTTGCCCATTATTTACTTTCACAAACCCAATATAAAATATATTTAAAAACAAATTATGCAAATTAAATTTTCTCTGTACTTTCACAAACCAATAAAAATCAAATTTTTTTCAAAAGAATTCGCTATTTATAATCTTTTAACACTAAATGGGATATATTTAATTTTTTCAGAACTTTTCATCGACATGTTTTGGCCCCTCTTGAAAAGAAATTCTCGTTTCATCCTAGATAACCAATGATCATCGATTTTTGAAGAAATTAAGAAGTTTACATAACATGCAGATTCTTGAATCAGTCTTGATGGGGTAAAGAAGAGTTACTTTGGCACGCTACGTACATGCATGGATAAACTAGTACTCTGTCTAGACTAGTCGTTATTTGAAGGTTCACCGGTGCTAACTGATGATGTAGGTATGCGATACGAAGGAATAGGCATCTTCGAAGGAAGATCTGGCATTGTAGCCTCAAAATTAAGAACTTGAAGTGCTTGCCTTATTGACGGCCTATCTTTTTGATCAGGATGAGCACACCACAATCCAACAACCATTAAACACACTATCTGCTTCTCCTCGAAATCCATTCCCAATCTCTCATCAATTGCCATGGGGAGCCTTCTACTCCCGTAAAGATTCCAAACCCACTCTACCAACCCCATCGCAGAATCCTTTTCTGGATGGTCAGTTGACTTTTTTCCAGTAGCAATTTCTAATGCAACCACACCATAGCTATATACATCTGATTCTTTACTAGCCCTACCAGTGGTTATGTATTCTGGAGCCATATAGCCTAATGTTCCAGCCAATCCAGTTGTCTCAAGACTTAGCTCATGGTCCATGAGCCGAGCTAATCCAAAGTCTCCAAGTTTCACGTTAAAACAAGAATCAAGCATGACATTGCTCGATTTGATGTCTCGATGTACGACACATTGCTCCCACCCTTCATGGAGATACAAAAGCGCAGAGGCCAACCCAGAAGCTATCTTGTATCTCACTGCCCAAGTCAGAGGACTCCTCTTGCCAAAGAGATGCGCATCAAGGCTACCATTTGGCATAAACTCATAGACAAGTAGGAACTCACCTTTGTCATGGCACCATCCTACGAGTTGCACCAGATTCCTGTGCCTAATTTGGCTAATGATCTTCACCTCAGCTAAGTACTCTTTTCTTCCCTGTTTAGACTCCCTTGAGATTTTCTTTACAGCAACTGCTATATCCAAATCATTTAAGTACCCTCTGTAGACGGTACCAAAGCCTCCCTCCCCCAACTTCTTGTCAATCGAAAAATTGTTAGTGGCCAAGGCAAGATATTCATAAGAAAATCTCCTTGGTCCTGCTCCTCTTTCAAGGTCTTCATTAATTGATGTTAAGTTCATAGTCTCAGTTGTTTCCTCTTGCTTTTCTTTTTTCTTTCCCTTCCATGCCCACAATGTTACAAAAGTCACAATTGCTATAGCTATCAGAACGCCAGCTGAAACTGTTAGACCAATGACTAAACTTTTCTTTTTTTCATTCTTTGCATTTTTTTCCTTTCTTTCCAAACTGGAACTAAATTCCCATGATTGAATTATTGTTCGCTCTCCAAATTGACCTGTGGTAGCTGAAAATCCAACTGTAACCCACTCGGGAAGAACCTGCATGAGATCGATTTCAAAAGAAAGACTCGTATTCTCATTAGCACTAGAAGTTGTTCGGTATTCCCAAGACACGCTCAAGTTCTTGGTAGAAGCATCGTAAGTAATCCATACATCAGCAGTATCTCCACTGTGCAAGCTGGCATTCCAAGCGGTGTATGTTGCAGACGCAATTGAGTTGTTATTAATCCCTACATGCTCAAATGAAGGATCCCATTCTGGATTCGGGAATGAGTCGAATTCGACGAGAACAATTTGGTTATGAGATGAATCACTAGTTGTGGTGTTGAATAAGCCTAGGAATCCACCAACTGAATTTAGAGGAACTTCAAATCCGACAGGAGCCAAGAAGAAGGCTAACCCATGGCCATAAGAAGCACGACCTTGGGTGTCGATAAGGAAGGAGAAATGTGTACTAAAGTTGGTGAGTTTTCCAGTATCTGAGTCATAGAGAAGCACCCTCTCAGAATAGATGGCTCGACCGACTCGGCATAAATAAGTATATTTGTAGATCATCTCAATGGTTCCCACAGATGGTGCTGCATCACCCAAGTATAGTATGTTGTCGGCATTGGGTTCGAAGCGAGTTATTTTGAAATAGACTGAGTAAGCGGTAGGAGGAAGAAGATAACGAGGGTTGAAACTGACATGGGTAACACCCTATTATGAGCCATCTCTACGGCTTCGAAGGTGAGGAGAGACAAGAGTGCAGAAAAGTTGGAGAGCTATGGCGTGGAAGTTGGACCTGAATTCAGTTTATATCTGATCATGATGCCGAGTTTTAACCGCCAGATTTATATACTTCCTTTATGGAATGAAATGAAAGGAAGTCTAATTCTTATAAAATAAAAATAAAAAATACCATGCAGAGACTTTTACGCAGATTCCTCGCCGGCACACGTACAATGTCTACAACAAAACTGACGTGAAATACAAAACAAACGAATTATAGTGACAACCTTAAATTTTAGAATCCAATGGTTGCCTTAATTAATACTACTAAATATATAGGCGGACATTGATAAATGATCTTTAAAATTCACGAAATCACTCAGGCTGATATAATAGAGGCTAACATTGAGATAGAATTGAAGTACTACAATATATATCATGTCGATTTATATTTTGGTATTCACATTAATAACATTGGATCACATTAGTATATAGTTAGATATTCATGTTATGATCATGATGATTTTAAATCCATCCTTTTTCTTTTTCTACCTTTTCTTCGTTTTATATCACACTAGTACTACTTCCCATGCATGAATTTAATTTAATTATAAGCAACCATATATACCAAAAGCTACGTAATCAGCTTGAAAATGAACTTCATGAATAAACATTCTATTCAGTCGTACATAACTGCAGTAGTCTGCTATAGCCGACAAGTACATACTATAGGGAAAAAAAATATTTTCTCCATTTTTAATTAATTATTTCCTAGAAAAGGATCGATTACAAGTATACATCTACATCATTTTTTAATTATTATTATGTGTATATTTCCAAGTATTATTTTATGCTCACTAGCCTGTTATAAATTACATGAGTTGTATGCATGTACATGTCGACTTTGTAGAGTGTTTTTGCTAATTAACGTTGAGACTAATTTGTTTTCTCGCACTTATTTATTTTTTTGAGTTATGTCATATGATCCAACATTGAATCCTAATATTGACGTCGCAGTGTATAACTAAGGTTAGGTTTGGATCGATCTAGTGAGTTGAGATGTGATGCAAAGTTGAGATAAAAATTGAATAAAATATTATTAGAATATTATTTTTTAATATTATTATTATTTTGAAATTTTAAAAAAATGATTTGTTTATTGTATTTTATGTCGAAATTTATGAAAGTTGTAATGATGAAATGAGATAAGATGAAATTAGATATGTTGTGAGTGTTTCTCAATTTAAATTGAGTCTTAAGTCTATGTTTAAGATCTTTAATTTTAAAAGAAAAATAACTCAAAAGTTGGCAGTGTCACGTAATTAATTAGCGTATATACTAATTAAGATGGAAGTGGCCGGGATGAACATTTAGGTTTTGCGTTTCTCTAAATTTTTTTTTTTTTTTTTTGCCTCTAATAATTACTTTGTTTTATTTTTATCATTTTGGTAATGGCATTTCTTAATATATAAAAATATATATATATCTTTTATTCCAATTAACTCTAAAAAATGGGGCCCCTCGCGCGCAATGATCAACATGGCAATCCCGTCTTTAATTTGTCCGTATTCATCATACGTCCAGTACTGCATGAACAATGCTTATTCCACATGCAACAATGCTTATTATAATTTTGACAGGTTTGATCACGTGATCAAAGAAAATAAATTTTTCTTGCCGATTCAAGAATTAGTAATCAGTTGTCAAAAGATATATATATATATATATATATATATTTATATATAATTAGTAATCTAGTACTGATCGACATGATCCACGAATATTGGTGGTGCACGACTCATTCTTCGATGCCAAAGCATGCAATATTAATATAACTAATTATCTTTTTATTATATTATCCCAAGTTTGATATGCATCAAAAAAATGTTGTCAACTTGTTTACTATTCATCTAGGAATATGAGAGCACATTTACGGCATGGATGGCGGAGACATAGAGAGCACGGACTGCAGGCTGAAGATCAACTTTCAGATCATATTTTAATGATGCCTGTGTTTTCGCCGCTAGGCGCCAGATGTGTGCATGGTATGTAGCGAAGGAGCTTCATTAAAACTATATGCAGATTCTTCGCCGGCATATATAATAGCGCCAACACACCGACGTTGAATACAAACCAAAACATTAATAACACTATAACAGTGGAGTACCTTAAATATTAGCATGCAACGGTTGCCAGGCCTTATCCGCTATCTTAACTGTTTGGGTTCAAGACAAAGCGGAAGGTAACAGACTGATTGACTAGGCGGGGAGACCCAACTGGCGTTGCTCAATGTGGCGCCCCAGCTTTCGCTTGGAATTTGGCGGCAATCGCGATACTGGAATGTTTGCTGCTTGAGTCATACACCTCTCGCACAATGTGAAAATAAAATATATGCTCGAATGCTCCATAAATGTGTATAATTAATTTGCAGTGGAAAATAAAAAGGTTGTAATTAGAATCTAAATAATAGTACTAAAAAAATTTAAATACATCCTAACCCTAATATCCCTAAATAGGCCTGGGCAGAAAAACCGCAGGTTCGGCTAGTTCGAATGACCCGACTCGACCCAACCGATAAAATGCGGGTTAATGTATCCGTCAAATGCCAATTTTAACCCGTAAAGTCACTCAAATGAAACCTTAGCCTTCCCATTCTCTTCCTCATTTATTGTTGCCTCCATTCCTTTGTTTGTCACTCCATTTCTTTACCCAAGCAACATGTTCTTCCTCCTGAGGTTGGTGTTGTGATTCCTAAGTGTTAGAAGAAAGGTCAGCCGCCGGTCAAGGCCTAGGCTTCAAGCCCTGTGACCCCTCTTTGCTTCAACCTCAGGGTCGTGGTCGGGGTCGTTGATGAAGGAGCGATTGCGAGGCCATTCTAGATCAAGTTCCTAAGCGACTTCGTATTCGCTCTCTACTAGCCCTTTGCTTGGCCTCCGGTGACCTGAACTCCAACGCTTTCCTCCATTTTGTCTCCCAGGACGTTCACTTTCTCAAAGCCTTTGCTCTGGCATAAGCCCTTTCACAATCATAATACATATATATATATATATATATATATATATATATATATATATTTAAATGTTGTATTTGGAGCAATTGAGGAAACTCGTTGTGCAGAGGCTTAAATCGCACAATACTCTTGTTCGAGTATGCTTAATTTACTTTACCAAATAAACATATTTTTCTCTCTCCATTTCTTTTCTTCATTTCTTTCTTTGTACCTTATCTTTTTAAGTTAATTTACTTAGAATATCTAAGAAGCATAACTCTCCAACAATGTTGAAGAAGGTGGTGTTGATCAATGTTGAAGCAGAAATCTCATAGGATTTTTGACATTGCCATCTTTGAAAAATAAGAAAATAAAAAAAAAAAGAAAGAAAAGAAAAGAAAAGAAAAGAAAATAGTGTTTATCAGACTCGACTTTTAGCAAGTCGGGTCGAACCAAATTGTCGGGTTGGGTCGGGCTTAGACACTATAAGGTTTGGTCAAGTTGCAGGCCTATCCCTAAGCCACAACTCTTCAAACCACAAACAAAAGAATATTACAATCCTCCAATTTAATTAAAAAGAGTAAAAAACAACACTTAATTACAATGGGCAATTAACCCCAATTTTCACTTCTTTGGCAGAGTCGGACCTCCATACTCGTAACCATCACCATATATCCTCTGTATTAAAATCTACGATTTCAAGGAGCTGAGACCACCATAAAGAGATTTCAAAAAATCTTAGTAAGTGGAACTAAGTCTAACACTCAAAACTGCAAGCAGATGGAAAGGAAAAATTATGCAAACAAGAAAAATACAAGGAAATATAATATTTGACATTTTCCAAAAAACCAAACTCAAGTATTCACCAAAACTTCCATTGAAGACATTATAAACCCAAAAATCATGTTTTATAAATAACAATTGTATTAAGATATGCACCAAGGTCTCCCCTATGAACCATCCGCACACTCTAACTCCCTTCGCCATATCACGGAAAACAACCATGCATGTGATTTCGTAACAAGCGATGTACAGTTCCACACCCGCACGTTCAGGGCCAAGCATCATCTGGCCTCCACCAGCAGAGGTGCAACGATGTCGACCCGAGAGCGTTACCATTTTGCCCTTTTAATTTTGTCACTCAATTTTATTATCATTGGGTGACAACTCAGGTGATGTCACTCAATTTTATGCGCTTTCAATTGACTAAAGGAGCTCTACCAAGATAATATATCATCACGACTTGGGGTAGTGAAACACACACACCCACCAAAAAATCTAATAACATAAGAATCCAACAGTTTTACAAATTTCAATTTACACGCATAAGTCACAATTAGATAGTAAATATTCAACAAATAGTTAGAGATTTAAGATAGACTAGTGATAAACATTCAACAAATAATAAAATGATGAAAAAAGTACACATCACAAATTACACAATAATCCCATCACTTCACACAGCCGCATAGAACATAATTTTGCAATTCCATGAAGGTCAATCCATAGAATCACTTACAGCGCAGAGGAGAAATTGTTGGATGAACAAGGCGTTCTAAGCTTTGCTGTTGGTTATGGGAATCTCAAGCAAAGGGGCACAATGTGTGTATATGCGTTGTTGGGACAAAGAGACACTAAATGTGATAGAGAGACAAAGAGGATGAAAGTTTTGTCTAATGCTTTGACAATCAACAATTATGATTCCAAGCCTATACTCCGATCATGCGGCCAAGAGAAAATTCAGAAGGAAGGGTCGACAAAGGTTGAGTTGGTAGCGGCCTAAAATTTCAGGGAGAGTGCTACAGGTTTGAGAGATAATGAGGCTGGGCTTTTCTTCTGAGGCTTTGGACCTTTTTGTGTGTTGGGCTTCACACTCAAAATGTGCTTTTTGTGCATTTCTTGGCAAGAACTTGATCTCTTGGAGTTTTCATAAACATGAAATGGTGATTTGCTCAAGCAGATAGGCTAAGTACAAATCCCTTCCAACACTATTGCTGAATTGCAATGGTGTAAAGCTATATTAGTTTGTGGATTTATTTTTTTTGGATCTCTTTGTGACAGTAGCACTTCTCTTTAGTATTTACTTCATGACTTGTGTTGTGCTTCCCTTCGCTCCAAAGCTCTGGTGTGACAATATTTGCGCTACATACATGTTTACCAACTCAGTCTTCTAGAGAAATGATTTATGCAATCCTAAGGTGTGTATGTCTCACACACTTCTTTTGAAAAAATTGGTAAGTCGGGAAACCACATGAAAAAACCCACTTTTTAATGGTAGGCTACATTTTTTTAAAGGTAGTATGCAAGGTTTGCACACTCCATGACTGTATATAGCATTACTTGGCCTTCCATGCTCAAAGTAAGTATGTTGAGATCGATTTTCATTTTGTTCCTGATTGGGTTGCTACCACAGCATTGCAAGTGTGTTTTATCTCTAGTTGTGACCGGCTTGCAGATGTTCTTACCAAACCCATCGTTTTCACGTGTTTCCAGTTGTTGTGTTCCAAGCTTGATGTTCATGACTCCTTGTTGCACTTGCAGGCGGTTTTGAGGATCCTACAACAAGACTCTTGTCCAAATCAAATACGTACAATTCATCAGTAATCAAATTCAAATAAATGATATATTTCTCAACTGAAGTCTGTATTTCAATTATAATCTTAGCTATATCTCTTCAGATGTAGTTGCTCTCTTATATTACTTATCTTCTGTAACAACTTAACTTTTACTTGAGTATAGAATAAGATGCAAGCACCTGATAGACACATGGATGATTATACCATATAGCTTTACATTAATATTTGAACTCAGAATTAAAAGTGCATGGCTTATGCATCACAGTTTGATTACCTTAGCCTAATTACCTCATCCTCATTCATTTGCAATAATTAATGCTAACTTATTTTCTCCTGGTTGAAAAAGTTTGAATATTGGTATGTTGAGTGCATTCACTTTGGTGAATTGCTTTAGAGAGAGAGAGGGAGGGAGGGAGGGAGAGAGAGAGAGAGAGAGAGAGAGAGAGAGAGAGAGAGAGAGAGAGAGAGAGAGAGAGAGAGAGAGAGAGAGAGAGAGAGACTGAGACAAAGACAAGTAAATGGAGAGGGAAAGGAACAAAGACATTGAACAAGGAGGTGAAGAGATGCTTAATACTTACCTCGTGCATATGGAGGATGATGGTGGTAGCGGCATGGAGCGCAAAATGGAAAAGTTATGTTCGTAGTAGCCGGACGGTGTGGTGCTGCTCATTTCGCAATAGTCTAGGAAGCGGCGTGGAGTTGGCTTAGGCGACAGCAGCACACGGTGGTTGCAAAACAAACACAAAGGAGAGAGAGAGAGAGAGAGAGAGAGAGAGAGAGAGAGAGAGAGAGAGAGAGAGAGAGAGAGAGAGAGAGAGAGCGGCCGAGAGTGAGCGAGAGACACGCGGACAAGGAGAGAAAGTCGGCGCATAGTCAGAGAAAGAAAATAAGCGCATAGACAAAGTCAGAAAATGAGTGCACGAAAGAGATATGGATGGAGGACTTACTAGTGTGGCATGGCATTGCAACCGGTGCAAAAAATATAGCAGAGGCAAAGGGGAAAGAAACATAGAGGGAGAAAGAGGAAGAGAAATCGAGTAATTAACGGCAGGGGAAGAGCATGGTGATGGCCTGGTCTAGACAGTAGTGGCTTGGAGACTCAGGGGGGAGGGAGAGTCAAGTATGGCGGGGTTGCACATAAGATGTTGGGGGAAAGAAGGAGACATCAAGTGTGTGGGGGGGAAGGAAGAGAAGAAAGGTTTTAGGGTTTTATTAAAATGGCGTCGTTTTGATCACTACCCCCCCTGTCGACGCCCCATCATTGGGCAGTTCATTACAACTATACTCAGAATCATGTTAAATCATTATAAAGAGCAAAAATTTACCTCTTTCAAATAAAATAAAATCACATATACTACCTATACTCATAAGCTAATAGTGAGTATCACAAACTATGTTATGTGTTGTACTTATCAAAATAAAGAAAAATAAGAAAAATGCAAAAAATTGACTTCTGTACCAAATATTAATTATATAACATATGAGTTTTGCTACAAGTCAGCAACTGTTCACATCACACATCCCACATCTATAATTTTTTTATAGGATGTGGGTGTGTTTTTTATAAGATGTAGGGTGTAGGATAATAAATAATAACTAATAAGAATAATTTTTCATAATATATAACTTACTCCAATCAGGCGGGGCAAGGAATGGAAAGAGTTCTGTTTATAACATTATACAATTCAAGTTGAATATGATGCAAGCGTTCGACCATCTGTATATTCGAAGCCCACCACCTTGAAAGGAAAACAAAGCCCATGAATTCAACTTGGAATTAGGCCTGGGGTTATTGTAGGTAGAACAAAGAATTATGAATTCAACTTGAGAGCCCACGTACCTCCTCGAGTTTTACTTTTGTTCATCCCGTCATCTTCAACCTCATAATATCTTTTGTGAAATGGTAATATCCCAAATATATCATTTTTTAAAATATGCAACCTTATATTATTTTAAAAAAAGGAAAAAAAAATCGACACCTATCTTTAAATTAGATTCCAGTTAGGATACTCGTGTTAGGTTATATATAATATATATATATATATATATAGATAGATATATATACTAGTGGAGGCGGAACGTGCAATGCACGTTGGCCTAGTTGGGTGTTTTAATTGTTTTACAGAAATTTGTATAGAGAAATGGTAAACAAAGTTAAACAATAAGATAAATTATAAACCTGTTTTTTTCCTATCATCATGGTAGTTCTGGGCCATATTAGACAGAACCAATTGAAACAACATTGAAATTTTTGTGTTGTTGTTGGTTGAATTTGTCTGGATCTGCTATAAGTTGAATCATCCACTATTTTTCTAAAGCTTGTAATGCCATGTTTTCTATAAATGGTAAATGCTCATGTATATTAAATATTTAATCAGATTAAATAATCAACAAATGTATGAATAATTTGCACATAGAAGAAAATTGAAAACTGAAAAATAACACTGTTTTTTATAAACAAAAGAAGAGATAAACCGTGGCCTAACATATAAATAGTGGAAAGTTAAAAGAAAAAAACTGAATAAAACTTAAATTTTCAAAACTGCAAGTATTTAGAAATGAACACTGCACAACAAACAAACAACAAAAAATATTAGGAACTTTAACAACAGAAAGCGCACACACAACACAAATAACTTTTTCCTATTATGAGTAGATAACAAGGGAGAATGATCTTGAATAAATCTATAAATTTTAGCCGAATTACTTAACTGTCACAAATTTCCTAACCTTGATTATTTTCAAAGCTGGAGAGACTTTGAGAGTCAAGCATTGTTTGACAAAAGAAGTGATAAAAAGTGACCTCAGATATAAATAAATAAATGTTTAAAAAAAACTCAATAAAACTTCATTTTTCAAAACTACAAGTTTTTAGAAACGAACTCTCCACAACAGACAAACAACAAAAAATATTAAGAAACTTTAACAACAGAAGGTACAAACACATAACACAAATAATCAGATTAACATATGTGAATAGAACAACATAACCAAACATTAAACCAAGAAAAAAAATATTCAAATGCAAAAATATAACAAATGAAAAATACAACAAAAATTACCCGTGGTCTCAGACAGAAGCTATATCACAAAAGAAAAGAGATAAATCGTGGTCTCAGACATGAGGCAGCAAATGGAATGTAAAAAAAAAATGAATAAAACTTCGTTTATGAAAACTGCAAGTAATTAGAAACGGACTCTACAAAACAAAGAAACGACAAAAAAAAAAAAAAAACTGAAAAAAACTTAATTTTCCCAAACTGCAACTATTTATAAATTAACTATGCACAACAAAAAACAACAAAAAATTAAGTAACTCTAACAACAGAAGGTACAAACACAAGACCACAAATAACCAAAGCTACAAATCTGAACAGAACAACATAACCAAACATTAAACCACCAAAAAATTTTCAAAATGCAAAAATATAACAAATGAAAAACACTACAAAAATAACCTGTGGTCTCAAACAGAAGCTACATTAGAAAAGAAGAGAGATCAACTGTGATCTCAACAAACAATGGAATGCAAAAAAAAAAAAAAAAAGGGTTAAAATTTCATTTTTCAAAATTGCAAGTATTTACAAATGGACTCTACACAACAAAGAAATGTCAAAAAAAATTGAACAACTTTAACGACAGAAGGGAGAAACACACAACACAAATCACCAGTGGTCTCAGACAAAAGCAATATAAAGAAAGAACACAGATAAACAGTGGTATCACATATAAAGAATGGAAAGTAAGAAAAAAATAGATGAATAAAACTCATTTTTTAAAACTGCAAGTATTTAGAAATGAACTCTACACAACAGATACATCACAACAAAATGGAGGTACATTTAACAACTGAAGGTATCGCAAAAATGAATGCCAAAATAATATTGCGAAAAAAATACATCAATATCACTGAAAGACAATTTCACATACAGTTTTTCAGGAAAAGGGAGTACATCATCGACCTCACAATGAAACTGAAATTATCAAATGGTAATAAATACAATCCCCAACGCAGATAAACAAACCGTAATAAATGAAAGGGCAAAAAAACATAGCACAAAATGCACAGAAAGATAAAACGGAGGCGGGTGGGGAATTACTGTGGCGACATTGTAGTTCAGAACTCCAAATCCAATTTGGTTTTTTAATACAAAATCCTCGACTAAAAAGAAAACATTGAGAGAATAGAAGAGAGAGGTAGTGTTTAGTATACTCGACCAAAAAGAAAACATCAGGAGAGAATAGAGAGTGAGGTAGTGTTTGATAAAAGATATATAATAGTTTATATAAGTATGAACATAAAGTATGGATCCGGAAGGAAGGACGCACAAAAACAAAAGTAATGAAACAAGAAAAGATTTTTGCACAGAAAATAGAAATCAAAGTATTCAAATCTCCTTTTCTCATCCCCAATACACTGACGACACAAAAACCTAAAACAAAACGAAAGAACAGTAGAACCAACAAAACAAAAGGAACCAAGAAACTAAAAAGCTGTCAAATCGAATATTAAAAAAAAAATCTTTAAAATCAGAATGTAGCAACGAAACCAAAAAAGAACAGCAGAACCAACAAAACAAAAGGAACCAAGAAACTAACAAGCTATTAAATCGAATATATAAAAAAAAAATCTTGAAAACCGCATAAAAAATACCTACATGATTATTGAGAAAAAAAATCTCAAAAACACATTTCTCGGAGCCACCAACAGTAACCGGTGGACTCAGAGCACCCTTAATGCACTGACCACAAGAGGGCACATCCATTTGAAATAGAACCCCCACTCCGTATATATGGAATAGGTAAAATATAACCATAAAAAAAATGAAAAACCAGAGTTAAAATAATTACCTAAAATCTACAAACAACAATAGTAACAAAAGGCATAACTTTAATAAAAATTCCTGAAAAAAAAAGTACATCATCGACCACAGAATCAATACTCAGACCAATAAGCAAATTCAGCAAATCCGCAAACAACATTCAACCACCACCACAATAATACGACGGATAAAATACATGAAGAACATGGAAAGACAATCCGCATTCTATGTACTACTTTTCACAAAAAGAAAGTGCATCATCAACCACGAAATCAAACCGAAAATAACAAAAAATGTAAATTTACTAAAATTAAAACAAACCAAACGAATCGCATCATTGACCACAGGATCAAAGTAAAAAGAACTTCAAACCCTTCCAAAACCAGTAAAAAAGCCTCAATGCACTACCAAAAACTCCAAAACAAACACAAGACACACAAAAAAAATCTGAAACCCTTCAAACTCTTCCAGAACCAGCAAAAAAACCTCAACTTTGAACTCGCAACAACATCCCCACCAAAACAAAACCGCAACTTTTAATCCACAAAAAATCGCAACTTTCAACCCGCAAAAAATAGCAACTTTCGGAAAAACCCTTGCACTTCGACAAGCACCACCGAAAGAGCAACCCAAACATTCCAAACAAACCAACACAGCACCAAGAGCCATACGCAGAAAATGGAAAGGCAAAATGAAAAGCAAGGTAAACGTTCCAAACATCTCCAAACCGACCAAAATGCACCACCCAAAACCCCAAAAAAACACACAAGATACACCCAAAAAAATCCGAAACCCTTCAACTTTGAACCTAAACCAGCAAAAAAACCTCAACTTTGAACCCACAACAACATCCCCACCGAAACGAAATCGCAACTTTGAACCCACAAAAAACAAAACTTTCAACCCCGAAAAAAATCAAAACTTTCGGAAAAACTTTTGCATTTCAACAAGCACCACCGAAATGGCTAAATGAAAAAAAAAAACCCAGACATCTAAAACAAACCCAGATAGTACCAAGATCCATACGCAGAAAACGGAAAGGCAAAATGAGAAGCAAGAGAAACGATCCAAACACCTTCAAACCGACCAAAATGCACTACCAAAAACCGTAAAAAAAAGGCACAAAACACACCCAAAAAAATTCGAAACCCTTCAAACTCTTCTAAAACCTCGAACAAACCCACATAGAGAGCAAGCCAATGGTCTCAAACAAACCCACACAAAGAACCACATGGAAATAACAACCGAGAAGGAGAAGACAAAACCTAGAGAAAGAGTGACAGAAGACCAAACACAATGGACGGACGAAACGCCAAAATCAAAAGCCACCCAAGCGTCCAAACAAACCCATGTCAAAGCGGGAGAAGGCGAGAGAAAGAGAGATAGAAGACCGAATGGAGAAGATGAAAAGCACCCATATAACAAACCCACCTAATTATTGTTGAGTATTGTGGATTCTGGTCCACATCGCTCGAGCGAAGACAAGTCAGAGAGTTCACTCAAGATAGCTCGACAGACCGCTCGAGCAATTGAAAGTTAGAGAGTTCACTCGACACCGCTTGACACACCGCTCGAGCAGAGGGAAGTCAGAGAGTTCGCTTGAAGAGTCGCTCGACACATGGCTTGAGCGATGGTGGGAAACAGGTTTGCTCGATGCGGGCTCGACATATCGCTCGAGCGAATATGACTATTTCTGAAGATTTTAGGGTTTCTGCCGCATGTAGTATTTAAATGATTTTTTTTTATTTGGGATGTATTAGAGTAAACAGTAGCCGTCCCATACATTGTATTGTGATTTCTCAAGAAATAAAAATCCTCTGCAGCTCCCGTGGACGTAGGTAATTTGTCGAACCACGTAAATATTGTATCGTGTGTGATTGCTTATTTTTTTCTGTATTTGAATTTACTTTATTGTCATAATTTTTCACAACAATTGGTATCAGAGCCAAGGTTCGGGTCTAAGAAAAAACGATGGCTGGGGAAGAAGTGAAGGTATCAGGGATCGAGAGGTTTGATGGCACGGATTATGGGTATTGGAGGATGCAGATAGAGGATTACCTCAATGGGAAGAAACTTCATCTTCCATTGTTGGGAAAGAAGCTGGATAGCATATCAGTTGCTGATTGGACCTTGTTGGATCGAAAGGTTCTGGGAATTATTCGTCTAACCCTGTCGAGATCTGTTGCACACAACTTCATCAAAGAGAAGACGATTGCGGATCTCATAGTGGCTTTGTCAAGTATGTATGAAAAGCTGTCAGTAAATAACAAGATACATCTGATGAAAAAGTTATTTAATTCAAAGATGGCAGATAGTACGTCTGTTGCACAACATTTGAATAATTTTAATACTATCACAAATCAATTGTCGTCTGTTGAAATTGAATTTGATGATGAGATACGTGCACTGATACTATTGGCATCACTGTCAAATAGTTTGGAAGCCATGAGGATGGTTAGTAATTCTGTCGATAAGTCAAAGTTGAAATATGATGATATTCGTGATTTTATTTTGTCTAAGGAGGCGCGCAGGAGAGATTCAGGTGAGACCTCAGGTTCGAGTTTAATACTGAATGTTGACTCTCGAGAGAGAGCACAAGATATGAACTCAAATAGAGGCAGATCAAAATCAAAGAATAGGGGCAAGAGCAAGTCAATGCCTGGTCAGCAGGCAACTTGCTGGAATTGTTGAGAAGTTGGCCACATCAAGAAGAATTGTAGAAATTCCAAGAAGACCGAGAATAATAGTGCTAATGTGGTAACTGAAGAATTACAGAATGCACTATTGCTTGCAGTTCATAGTCCACTTGATGACTGGATACTTGATTCAGGGGATCCTTCCATACATCTTCCCATCGGGAGATAATGCAGAACTATGTTGCAGGTGATTTTGGAAAAGTGTATTTGGCTGATGGAGAGGCGTTAAATGTAGTAGGGATGGGAGACATAGATATTGTACTCCCTAACAAGAAGAAATGGACCTTGCAGAAAGTTAGACACATTCCTGAGTAGAAGAAGAACCTCATTTATGTTGGACAGCTAGATGATTGTGGTCATTCAGTAGTGTTCTTAGATAGCACCTAAAAGGTCACCAAACGGGCATTGGTACTGGCTCTGGGTAAGAAAACTGGTACACTTTATATGACTACTGGTTTGAATAACACTATTGTCACTACCGTTGTAGAGAGCACATCAGATTTGTGGCATTGCAGGCTTGGTCATATGAGTCAGAAGGGCATGAAAGAAATTCTGTCTAGAGGCAAGCTACCAGAACTGAAGTCAGTTGATCTCAGTATGTGTGAGAGTTGCATTATGGAGAAACAAAAGAATGTCAGTTTCTTGAAGAGTGGCAGAACACTGAAGTCAGAGACACTAGACCTTGTGCACACTGATGTGTGGGGACCTTCCCTAGTGGCATCCCTTGGAGGTTCTTGTTACTATGTTACATTCATTGATGACCACAACAGGAAGGTATGAGTCTATTTTTTGAAACATAAATCTGATGTATTCAATGTGTTCAAAATTTGGAAAGCCATGATTGCGACAGAGACAGACTTGAAGTTGAAATGCTTGAGGTCTGATAATAGTGGTGAGTATATTGATGGTGGGTTCAAGGAGTATTGTGCAACTCAGGGTATCAAAATGGAGAAGATCATTCCTGGGACACCACAACAAAATGGAGTTGCTGAACGCATGTACAGAACTATAAATGAGCGTGCTAGAAGCATGAGGCTGCATGCTGGGCTACCACCTACTTTCTGGGCAGATGCAGTTAGCACTGCAGTATACTTGATAAACAGAAGGCCATTAGTTTCGTTGGATTGTGGATTGCCTGAGGAGGCTTGGAGCGGGAAAGAGGTCAAATTTTCTCATCTTAAAATTTTTGATTGTCTTTCTTATGTTCTTATTAATTCTGATGCTCGTAGTAAGCTTGAGGCTAAGTCAAGGAAATGTTATTTCATTGGTTTGGCTATCGTTTCTAGGACAATCAGGGTCGGAAGATTATAAGAAGCGGGAATGTAATCTTCAATGAGAAAATTGTGTACAAGGACAAGTCTAGTACAGTTGGTGAAGTAGCTCCTCAAGAGTCTGAGTTTGTGAGTTTGGATGACCTACCAGAGGTCACAGTGCAGTGTAGAGGAATGAGTGACGGGGAGAGTTGGTCCAGTACACCCATTCCTATTATTCCGCAGTCAGATCCAGAGCCGTCCACTCCTACAGCTGTAGTTCACAGGTTAATTAGGACTATTCGTCCTCCACAATGTTTCTCACCTATTGACAGATGGTGGAGAATTGCAGAGTTATCAAGAAACCTTACAAGATGAAAATTTTAGCAAGTGGGAGTTGGCCATGAAGGATGAGATGGATTCCTTGCTAGGGAATTGGACATGAGATTTGACAGAACTTCCATCAGAGAAGAAGGCATTACATAACAAGTGGGTGTACCGGGTGAAAATTGAGCATGATGGTAGCAAGAGGTACAAGGCCAGATTTGTTGTAAAAAGCTTTCAGTAGAAATAGGGTATTGATTACTCGGAGATCTTTTCGCCTGTGGTAAAGATCACAACCATCAGGCAAGTTTTGGCTATGGTTGCTACTGAAGATCTATTTCTTGAGCAGTTAGATGTGAAGACAACTTTTCTTCATGGAGATCTTGAATAAGACATCTACATGCACCCACCTGAGGGGTTTGTGGTACAGGGAAAGGAAGGTTCAGTTTGCAGACTGAAGAAGAGCTTGTATGGCCTGAAATAAGCTCTTAGACAATGGTACAAGAAATTTGACAATTTCATGTGCAGTGCAGGATATATCAGATGTCAGGCAGATCACTGTTGCTATGTCAACCAGTTTGACAATTCTTACATTATTTTGTTGCTATATGTGGATGATATGCTTATTACAGGGGCTAGTATTTATGAGATCAATAATCTGAAGAAGCAAATGTCAGAACACTTTGCAATGAAGAATTTGGGAGCTGCAAAGGAAATCCTTGGCATGAGAATTTTCAGAGACAGAGTCAGAGGCACATTGACACTCTCACAGGCTGAGTATGTGAAAAAGATACTCAGCAGGTTCAATATGAATAGTGCCAAATCAGTTGGCACACCCTTGGGTAGTCACTTTAGACTCAGCAAGGATCAAGCACCAAAGTCAGAAGAGGAATAAGACTATATGAGTAAGGTTCCTTATGCCTTAGCTATTGGTTAACTTATGTATGCTATGGTTTGCACTAAACTAGATATTGCCCATGTAGTGGGAGTTGTGAGTAGATACATGAGTAACCCTGGAAAACAACATTGGGAAGCAGTGAAGTGGATTTTGAGGTACCTAAAATGCTCATCAGAAACGTACTTGTGTTTCTCAGCAGAGGGCTTAGAGGTGCAGGGCTATGTTGATGCTGATTTAGTTAGAGATACTGATAGAAGAAAAAGTACCATAAGGTTTGTTTACACTCTAGGTGGTACTGCAGTTTCATTGGGTTCCAATCTACAGAAGACAGTTTCTTTGTCTACTACAGACGCTGAGTATATTGCAATTTCAGAAGCTGCAAAGGAGATGATTTGGATACAGGACTTCTTGGAGGAATTGGGTAAAAAGAATCAGAAGGGCACTCTCTATAGTGACAGTCAGAGTGCCATATTCCTTCCCAAGAACCTAGCGTTTCATTCTAGGACTAAGCACATTCAGATCAAGTATCACTTTATACGATCATTGTTAGATGATGGATAGTTGCTACTTGAGAAAATTTGTGGAAGTAAGAACCTTGCTGATATGTTGACAAAGGGTGTTACACTTGAGAAACTGAAGTAGTGCGCAACTTTAGTTGGTCTTTTAGCATGAAGACAGGAGCAGTGAGTTGTAGAGGTGGAGGACATCATCTTTGAGGCAGAGGGCGATACTGTGGGTGTACCAGTCTCCAAGTGGGAGAATTGTTGAGTATTGTGGATTCTAGTCCACATCGCTCAAGCAGAGTCTCTAGCTGCGTGAGCGAAGAAAAGTCAGAGAGTTCGCTCAAGACAGCTCGACAGACCGCTCAAGCAATTGCAAGTCAGAAAGTTCGCTTGACACCACTCGAGCGGAGGGAAGTCATAGAGTTTGCTTGAAGAGCCGCTCGACACATGGCTTGAGTGATGGCGGGAAATAGGTTCACTCGATGCAGGCTCGACACGTCGCTCGAGAGAACATGACTATTTCTGAAGATTTTAAGGTTTCTGCCGCATGAAGTATTTAGATGAATTGTTTTTTAATTGTGATGTAGGCTCAACACGTCGCTCGAGCGAACATGACTATTTTTGAAGATTTTAGGGTTTCTGCCGAACAGGTTCGCTCGATGCAGGCTCGACACGTTGCTCTATGTAGGCTCAACACGTCGCTCGATGCAGGCTCGACATGTCGTCTGCAACTCCCATGGACGTAGGCAATTAGTCGAACCACGTAAATACTGTGTCGTGTGTGATTGCTCCTTTTTCCCGTATTTGAATTTACTTTATTGTCATCGTTTTCACAACAAATATCTATCCATGGAAAAGACAAAAAAACCCCCCATACACAGAAACAAAGAGTAGAACTGGAAGGGTAAAAAACAAAACAAAAACACACGGAAGGAAAAAATAGAATGGGAAATGACTGTAGCGAACTGTAGCCCGCCGATTTCCACTTATATAATAACTATAGATATATATATTATTAATTAATGGTTAGAATTGAGCTGAGAAATACTAAATTCGATAAGAGGAGACAGTTTAAAAGGTGCAAATCTATAGAAGAACAAAAAATGGAGATGATAGGAACCGCGCGATGGTATTTATGGAATATTTATAAGTTGATATAATAATATTGCGTGAGGTAGTGAATGTAGAAGTTATTAATCGATATCATTTTCAGTGATTTTCACCATCCAAAGAGAAGACCAATTGCGGGGCCCAGCATTAGTTAAGGTTTTCGATATTTGCACATTAAAAAATCTACGTAGTATGCACTCCCAACCCAACATCTACCCAAATACGTACACTGGGTCCAAAAAGACAGCTAAATAGGCCCATGCCCACGGATTGCCATAACAATTAGGCACGTTCCAGTTCCAGTTCCAGTTCCATTAGCAACTTCAGCTGCACAAAAGTGTGCCCTCTTGCTTAGCTGAGCCTCTTTTTCCAACATCTTCAGCTCGAGTCTTTCTCGGCTGGGGACCAGTGTTTTTTTCTTTTTTTTTTTAGAAATAAACTTCATTTCAAACAAAATTACAAGATTGTTTATCAAACCAAATAACATTTTCAACAAATGTGGGAACACCATGTGTAATACTGTAACGCCCCGTCTCCGAGGGTTCAGAGAGTTAACTCATGTCACCTAAAAATTATTTTTCATCCACATAGTACATATTCTAATTTTTTTCTATCGCACAAAATACTTATTAATTCACATCAAATATTCCAGTTTAATTATTCTAAGACAATACAAAATCTTAATATAAACATCAACCTCCCAACAAATCACATCATTAAAGCACAACAAGCGCCTTACTAAATAAAAATCCTCAATACTCATATAAACCTTCTATGCTTAAACCATCATTCTTAACTCCTCTCACCCATGCTCCATATTCTTGATACTCAACAGGAACATTCAAATCATCTGAAAAATATTGTAGAGATAAGAGGTGAGTTATCAACAATTCAGTAAGCAGATAACATATACTAGTATGTAAACATGAGCCATTTTTAGAAAGAACGGTATGTAGAAATAAAACATTTCATTTTCATATGCACATCTCAAAACATGTTATCAGAAAGATCAGAGCGACTTTTCAATTTTTTCATATTCATAAACCATTTTCATATTCAAAAACCACTTTGGCATAACATAACTGCACATCTTCATCTTATCATGTCATATCGTAACATATTATGTCATATACCATGTTTAACCCCCATGGTAGGGTTGTGCTATCTCCGGTAGCCAAACTAGGCAGCAAAATGTTGTGAAATTTTTCCTTTTTCAATCTCGGAGCCCCGAGTGTACACACATGAAAGAACACATAAAAGATCACTTTGTTTCCAAAGTGGGTGCACTCATATCATATCATATCATGTGAACCAGTATCATCATATCATAACCATAATCAGAATCAAATTCAGAACATATAAGTATGCCAAAGGTTTATCAAATCCATATCATATCAAAACACGTGCGAAACATATTCATATCATTTCCATTTGATTATAAACAAACCCAAGTCATTTTCATATCCTATGTACAAAAATTCACAGATATAGTATTTGCACTTTTGCACATTTTAGAAACATATCAAATATTGCTCATGTCTACACATTTCATGTCAAAAACATTTCTTTTCTCTTTCATACATATCTCATGAGCGAATGCAAAACATATACTGAGGTTGTTTTTCACTTTTTCTTTTTAAAACAACATGAACATTTTTACAAACCAACTTCAGTTTATTTCATTTTATGCAAATCTAGCATAGGAACCTCGCTTACCTGGACTTCTTAACTTTTCAGAATTTCCTCAACAATGCCGAACAAATATTAATCGTTATCTATAAGAATAATCACGTAATTTTCGTAAGTTTACAATCAATCACGTATTTCGATATTTAAGCCTAAACTTCTAAAATAGCCTATTTTAATTCCTCAAAACTTAAAACCCTCATAGTCCTAAAATATATCATCACTTTCCAAAATCATCAATATCCACCATAACCAACGTCAAACTCAAAACACCCATATTTAAACCCGAAATAACTAACAAATCTCACAGCATAAACCAATCACACAAACAATTCCATCCTCCAATCCATCCGACCCCCTTACTCCTCAGACTCAGTCCGGCACAACCAACCAAATCACAGTAAATATGTGTTATAGCAAAAATACATTTAAATCTCAAAATTTATTTGAGAAAATACCTGTAGCGCTATATTATAATTTTTGAAGGATCACAGAGCTGCAAGGAGTGGCGGCACAACAGAATAGTACAAAATGCAATGTGGCCGTGGGTCTCGAAAACCAACTTTTGAATGGGGACAAACCAAGACCCGAGATTACTAGGGAAGAGATTAGGGATGTCGGTGAAGCTAGTGGTGGTGGTGGTTGGTCGTGGGTGGCGGCGTAGAGGGCAGTTGAAGGCCAAAATGTCCAAAACGGAGATGTTGATGGTGGAGCTTCATCGGTGGCGGATCGGAGTAGGGGATGGGTGGTTTAGGTTGCTAGGAGGTCAAGGAAGATGTGGTGAAGAGATGGTGGCCGAAGGTGGCACGACGGTGGCATTGAAGGAAATGGAGGCCGTGGCTTTAAGCTATTTGTGGGAGCTCATGGCGGTGCGAGAGGGGCTGGGAATGAAGGGGGTGGTCGCCGGCCAGTGAGGAAGAGAATGTGAGGGGCGGTGTCGATCACGGAGGCGCGCGGCGGTGGGCTGGGTGGAGAAGAAGAAAACACATGGGGGAGAGGGGAGGGGTGCAACGCGAGGGAGAGGAGAGAGAGAGGGGAGAAAAGAAATGGGAGGAAAAGAAAAGAGGAAGAAAAGAAAAAGAGGAAAAGAAAAAAGTGAGGGAAAGAAATGAGATTCAATCCTCACATCTTGAGTCACAAAAATGATCCAACGAAAAATATTTCAAAACAGCAAGTTAAATAAAATAATTTAAACGCAGTGGATAGCTTAAATAAAATAATAATAAAATTCAACAATAAACAGATTTAAAATAAAGATAATTTTATGTAATGAACTATAATTAATAACAATAAAACCATTGAATTTAAATTTCACAGTTAAAAGTGATAAAATAATATCACGTAAATCATCTAAAATTTAAAACAAGAAAGTCCTTAATCATAAGAAATGTAATAATTACTTAATGAAAAAAATATACGTAAATACGAGGTATCACATCCTCCCCCCCTTAAAATAAAATTTCGTCTTCGAAATTTGCAAGGTGAAACATTAACGCCAAGGGAAGATACAAGATACAACTCAGAACATGCCTGAGAAAAACATACCATCAACAACTTCCAAACAAGCATGAGTAATGCTCTCCCAAGTTTACTCCTATAGGCGATTCCATCATACTTGCATTAGTCCCCTAGTGGCACATCACGCATAGTATTCCTAGGGTTGCTATGATATCCAAAATCTCTTTTTCCACAAGAGCCTTAATACAAGGCCCAAGGAATCCCAATGATTAATAGCTCCATTCAATAATCTGTACTAATCTCAAACGACTCCTACGGTATAACTTCCAAACCTTCATTGTATTCTACCTTTGGTAACCTAATGGCCACTTCTAAAGTTAATCATCAATAACATAATTGGTAAAATTGAGTGATTAAACTCTAACTGTAACGCCTCGTCCCCGAGGGTCCGGAGAGTTAACTCCTGTCACTTAAAAATCATTTTTCTTCCACATAGTACATATTCTAATTTTTTTTCTCTATCACACAAAATACTCATATATTTACATCAATTACTCCAGAATAACTATTCTAAGACAATACAAAATTTAATATAAACATCAATCTCCCAACAAATCACATCATCGGAGCACAACAAGCTTACTGAATGAAAATCCTCAATACCCATATAAACCTTCTATGCTTAAACCATCATTCTTAACTCTTCTCACCCATGCTCCATATCCTTGATCCTCAACTGAAACATTCAAATCATCTGAAAAATATTGTGGAGATAAGGGGTGAGTTATCAACAACTCAGTAAGCAGAGAACATATACTAGTATGTAAACATGAGCCTTTTCAGAAAGTTCAGTATGCAGAAACAAAAACATTTTATTTTTTTATAGGCAGATCTCAGAAAAACGTGTTATCAGAAAATCAGAGCGACTTTTCAATCTTTTCATACTCAAAATCAACAATTCATATTTAAGGATCCATTTCATATTCAAAAGCACTTTGGCATAACATAACTGAACATCTTCATCTTATCATATCATATCATATACCATGTTTAACCCCCGTGGTAGGGTTGTGCTATCCCCGGTGGCCAAACCAGGTAGTATCATGTGGTGAACTTCCTCCTTTTCAATCTCGGAGCCCCGAGTGTGCACACAGGAAAGAACACGTAAAAAGACCACTTTGTTTCCAAAGTGGGTGCACTCATATCATATCATGGTGGTACCAACCATATCACGTGAACAATATCATCATATCAGAACCATATTCAGAACAGATAAGTATACCAAAGTTTTATCATATCCATATCATATCAAAACATGTGCGAAACATATTAAGAAACATGTCAAATATTGCTCATGTCTACACATTTCATGTCAAAAATATTTCTTTTCTCTTTCATACATATCTCATGAGGGAATACAAAACATATACTGAGGTTGTTTTTCACTTTTTCTTTTTAAAACAACATGCACATTTTTACAAACCAACCTCAGTTCATTTCTTTTTATGCAAATCTAGCATAGGAATCCCGCTTACCTGGACGACTTAACTTTTCCAGAATTTTCCTCAAATATGTCGAGTCGACTATAAATCGTCACCTATAAAGATAATCACGTAATTTCCATAAGTTTCCAATCAATCATGTATTTCGATATTTAAGCCTAAGCTTCTTAAATAACCTATTTTAAATTTCTCAAAACTTAAAACCTTCATAATTCCAAAATATATCATCACTTCCTAAAATCACTAATATCCGCCACAACCCACGTCATACACAAAACACCAATACTTAAACCCGAACCGCCAGCAAATCTCATAGTCTAAACCAATCATGCTAACAACTCAATCACCCAATCCAATCAACCTCGTTACTCCTCGGACTCAGTCCAGAAAAACCAATCAACAATTAATTACAGTGTAATGTGCTAGTGCAAAAAAAAAAAAATACATTAAATTCATGAGAATTCTTTGGAAAATACTTACAATGCTATATAATAAATTCTGGAGGATCATGGAGGTGCAAGAAGTGGAAAAACAGCTGCGGAACAGTGCAAAATACACTGCGGTCGTGGGTCACAGATATCCACTTTTCAATGGGTGCAAACGAAGACCCAATATTGATAGGGTAGGGCCTAGGGATGTCGGTGAAGCTAGTGGTGGTGATAGTTGGCCGTGGGTGGTGGCGCAAAGGGTGGTTTAAGGCCAAAAATACCCAAAACGGAAATGGAGTTGGATATACTTCACCGGTGACGGATCGGAGGTGGGGTTGGGTCCAATGGGTTGCTTGGAGCTCGAGGATGATGTGGTGAAAAGATGGTGGCCAGCGGTGGTGCGACGGCGGCGCACGAGCACCAAACGCCGTGCGGCTTGGAGCCACAAGTGGGAGAGTTTCGTGGCACGGAAGGAGCTGAAAACACATGGCTGGGATCGCCGGCCGGAGGGGAAGAGGTTGGGAGGGGCGGTGTCGCCGGACGGAGGTGCACGGCGGCGGGCTAGAGGACGATGCACGGACGTGGGGGAGAGAAGGAGAAGTTGTCGCGTGCGGGAGAGAAGCAGGGGAGGGAAGAGAAAAAGAAGAAAAGGAAAGAGGAAAAAGAGAAGAGGGGAAAAAGAAAAAGAAGAAAAAGAAAATGTAGGGAAAGAAATGAGGTCCAATCCTCACATCTTGGGTCACAAAAATGATCTAACAGAAACGATTTTAAAACTGCAAGTGAAATAAAATAATTCAAACACAGTGATTAAATTGAAAATAAATAATTAAACCCAACAATAAGTTAATTTAATTCGAGAAGAAATTTAAACACATAACAATAATTAATTTAAAGAAAGCACTTCAAAAATAATTTTTGTAAACTAAAAATCATAAAAATAGCCTAATTAAAAATCCAATAATTTTAAAACAAGAGAATAAATTCTGAATCAATAAAAAATAATTTCTTCATTAAAATACACTAAAATACGTGGTGTTACACTAACTACAAGTATCGTCTCAAAAATTCAAGTCACCACTAATTCCTCAAAATCAGCACAAAATTTGAACTTCTAATTACAACCAAAATATAATGTTCCTGCTGCGCACTCTGATAATTCGCCACATGCATAAAATTTATGTTCTCATAAAAACAACATCATTGAGCACAAGGAGGCTCCATAACTACTAACCAGAAAACTCTTACCACACTTCGGTAGAAAATACTATTTTTCCCACAACCATGAGTTATCACTCATATTCCTCAATTAACTCTCGTTGCCTTAATCAAAATCAATATTCCACAAAATATATCCATGATCATTGATAGAAAAACAATATCAATCAATTTCAGCATCCCAAATTGAAAACAAGTAACATCACCCCAAAATACACTCGCCTCATCTAAGATAAGGAACATGCCCAAAAAGGCTGGAATTCAACCCGGCCAACCAATAAGAGCGCCTATAAACTTCTACCCAACAACCTAAACCCAAAAGCTCATCACCTAAATTCTAAATATCATCTAATCTAGCGGTGACTAAACTCACTACGAACCACTATTGACTTCACCAAAACATTATCAAAGCTTTCTTGGTAACTCGCCCGCCTACTTCTACTCCTATAAGCTAGTATTAGCACGACTAGTTCATTCAAAAGCACATCACTATTAAACCTCAAGGTAAGCCATACTGCTCAAATCTTCAATCCACCAAAAACTATTGCACAACACCCATGGATCCTAATGCTTCATTAACTCACATATTTGATTATGTTATCCACCGTTGATGCCTAAACTTCAACTTCCAAGATTTTATCATACACCATACATGGCGACCCAACAATCTCTCTTCAAGTTAAATAACAATGTCCATAATTCTCTCGACTGGAAGCTCAATCTCCAAAGGAAAGTATACCCTCACAATTTAAATTCCTATGTGTCCTCAAGTCACAATTAATTCCTTAAGGTAAACACAACAATCATTGCCAACCATCATTCCATTGAGTAACCCTCTTCAACTGTACACTTCGATCATCTTATCAAAACTCAAGGCCAAGGTCTTTTGAATTTAATACTATTGTATTGACTCCTCTTCAACACCTACCAAAGCCATTTCTTCTAAGCCAAAAATGAGACTAGGACCTATACTCTTCGAAATCCATGTACTCTCACCACTACTACACATCGATCTCATGCACCCTTAGTTAAAACCAATAATCGTCCAAATGTGCAAGTGATCCATCACTACCATTTCCATCATCTAGACCTATATCCTCGAAATCAACAAGAATCATTTCCTAAATCTGCACCATCTATTATCCTTAAAATTAATATGGATCAAATCATAAACTTGCCACTGTAACCTCGAGCTAAAAACAATCATTTTCTAAACTAGATCAACATCTTCAATCCTCAGAAAATACACAAACTAGATCATTATCTTCCATCTCCAAAGAAATTCTCTCCTGAAAAATTTCCATATCAGTAACTCAGCTCTGATCAACTCCATTTTAATGGTTACAACCTAATCAATCTCCAAATAATTCAAGCTAGCACACCAAGTCTGCGGAATTAAAAACTCCAATCACATCATAAATCAGTTCGTCAAGTCCGCAATTCTAAAATCATAAACTATATTAGAATCACTTTTCAAAATCTGTAAAATCGATGAACTTATATCCAATCCTCAGCTGCATTGGAATTGCCTCTTCCATCAAAGGTGGGTTGATGAGTGTGATTAAATTGCTCGAATGTGCAAGCCCTCTCATTGTTGTTTTCATTCAAATCTTCCAGGTTTCATATTCGACGATGAGCAGCCATCTTCAGATCTTAAACTCAGTTAAACGTTCTAAGGAAAGAAAATAAAATATGTATAAATAAAATATATATATCAGTTAAAATATTTAAAACAAGTTAAAGATAAATAAATGAATCAATAAAATCTTGAACTTGTTTTACCCATTCTTAGCCATATCTTTAACCAACTCATATAGTCCTTCCTACCATTTATAATTGTAAACCCGACATTGCTCTAAACTCCCGTACATCTTTAGAATCTAAACCACAAAAAAAAATCTAAACCTTAAATCTTATAAGGATTATCTCCTATAGTTCACAAAGTAAGCTTGTCGGATCTAAAATCCCTAAACCTCAAAACTCAACCATAAAGTCTGTAAAATCTAAAACCTTAAATATCCACATTATCAGCTCTTATTCTTTACAAATCTACACCTCAAATATGAAATTCCTTCCTAAACCCACGGATATCCAAACCTCAAATGTTTATAGTCTGCAGAATCTCAAACCTGAAATATCCCCATGATCATGTTTTAGTTCTCAAATTTCTATATATCAAATATGAAATTACTTCCTAAACTGAATCGATATTCAAAACCTCATATGTTATAGTCTGTAGAACCTCAAACTTATCCTACAATTAAACTTATGTGCATCTTCAAAAATCTAAACCTTACATCTCATAAAAGATCCTTACCTATAGTCAACAAAGTGTGCCTACCTGATCTAAAACCCCAAGTGTAAAGAAAGCCATTTCTTAAAATCTGAAAAAATCTAAAGCCTTAGTTCTCTTCAAAATCTTCTTTTTAAAACCCACACCATCTAAGACCTCAAGCATACTAGAATATATTCCAAAAGGTTGCCGGATTCTAAAACTTTAAAAACAAATAAAATCATCTCTTATAGTCTACAAATTTCCATACCTCCAATCTGAGTTAACTTCCTAGCCTACAGATATTCAAAACCTCAGATTTCGTAGGCCACCCAACATGAGTATGCAAAAGCTCAAACCAAATATCTTTAAAATCATGTCCTAGTGCTTTCAAAATTCTAAAACCTTAAATGTAATCAACATCTTATTATAGTATGCAAAACCTCAAAGTTGGCTTTCACTCAAACTTATGCAAACATCAAAATCTAGACCTCCAAGTCATGTCCTACAATCTTCAAAATAAGCCAATCAAATCTAAAACCTTAAACTCCCACAACCTCAATCCATAAAGTCTGTAGAATCTCAAACCTGTCTCTGATACCAACTGTAGCACCCCATCCCCGAGGGTCCGGAGAGTTAACTCATGTCACCTAAAAATCATTTTTCATCCACATAGTACATACTCTAATTTTTCTCTATCGCACAAAATACTCATTAATTTACATCAAATACTCCAGTTTAATTATTCTAAGATAATACAAAATCTTAATATAAACATCAATATCCCAACAAATCACATCATTAGAGCACAACAAGCTTACTGAATGAAAATCCTCAATACCCATATAAACCTTCTATGCTTAAACCATCATTCTTAACTCCTTTCACCCATGCTCCATATTCTTGATCATCAACTGGAACATTCAAATCATCTAAAAAATATTATGGAGATAAGGGGTGAATTATCAACAATTCAGTAAGCAGAGAACATATATTAGTATGTAAACATGAGCTATTTTTAGAAAGAATGGTATGCAGAAATAAAATATTTCATTTTCATATTCACATCTCGAAACATGTTATCAGAAATATTAGAACGACTTTTCAATCTTTTCATATTCATAAACCATTTTCATATTCACAAACCGCTTTGTCATGACATAACTGCACATCTTCATCTTATTATGTCATATCGTATCATATTATTTCATATACCATGTTTAACTTTTGTGGTAGGGTTGTATTATCCCCGGTGGCCAAACCAGGCAGTATCATGTTGTGAAACTTTCCATTTTTCAATCTCGGAGCACCGAGTGTACACACAGGAAAGAACACATAAAAGACCACTTTGTTTCCAAAGTGGGTGCACTCATATCATATCATATCATGTTGATACCAACCATATCACGTGAACCAGTATCATCATATCAAAACCATATTCAGAATCAGATTCAGAACATATAAGTATGCCAAAGGTTTATCATATCCAGATCATATCAAAACATGTGCGAAACATATTCATATCATTATCATTTGATTATAAACAAACCCAAACTATTTTCATATCATATGTACAAAAATTCACAGATATCGTATTCGTTTTTTTGCACATTTCAGAAACATGTCAAATATTGCTCATGTCTACACATTTCATGTCAAAAACATTTCTTTTCTCTTTTATACATATCTCATGAGCGAATGCAAAACATATACTGAGGTTGTTTTTCATTTTTTTGCTTTTAAAACAATATGCATATTTTTACAAACCAACCTCAGTTCATTTCTTTTTATGCAAATCTAGCATAGGAACCCCGCTTACCTGGACTTATTAGCTTTTCAGAATTTCCTCAACAATGCCGAACAAATATTAATCGTTACCTATAAGAATAATCACGTAATTTCCGTAAGTTTACAATCAATCACGTATTTCGATATTTAAGCCTAAGCTTCTAAAATAGTTTCTTTTAATTCCTCAAAACTTAAAATCCTTATAATCCCAAAATATATCATCACTTTCCAAAATATCAATATCCACCATAACCAACGTCAAACTCAAAACACCCATATTTAGACCCGAAACAGCCAACAAATCTCACAGCATACCAATCACACAAACAACTCCATCTTCCAATCCATTTGACCCCCTTACTCCAATCTATATGTCCGGCACAACCAACCAAATTACAGTAAATATGTGTCAGAGCAAAAATAAATTTAAACCTCAAAAGTTATTTGGAAAAATACTTACGGCGCTATATTATAATTTTCGAAGGATCACGAAACTGCAAGGAGTGGCGGCACAGCAACATAATAGTGCAAAATGAAATGTAGTCGTGGGTCTCAAAAACTCACTTTTGAACGGGGACAAACCAAGACCCGAGATTATTAGGGAAGAGTTTAGGGATGTCGGTGAAGCTAATGGTGGTGGTGGTTGGCCGTGGGTGGCGGCGTGGAGGGCGGTTGAAGGCCAAAATGTCCAAAACGGAAATGATGATGGTGGAGCTTCACCGGTGGCAGATCAGAGCAGGGGATGGGTGGTTTAGGTTGCTAGGAGGTCAATGAAGATGCGGTAAAGAGATGGTGGCCGGAGGTGGTGCGACGGCGGCGCTGGAGCAAATGGAGGCCGCGGCTTTAAGCTGTTTGTGGGAGCTCACGGCTGCGTGAGAGGGGTTGGAAATGAAGGGGTGGTCGCCGTCCGGTGAGGAAGAGAATGTGAGGGTGGTGTCGATCACAACGGCGCGCGGCGGTGGGCTGGGTGGAAAAAAAAGAAAATGCAAGGGGGAGAGGGGAGGGGTGCAGCGCGTGGGAAAGGAGAGAGAAAGGGGAGAAAAGAAATGGGGGGAAAAGAAAAGAAGAAGAAAAGAAAAAGAAAAAAAAAAGTAAGGGAAAGAAATGAGGTTCAAGCCTCACATCTTGGTTCACAAAAATGATCCAACGAAAAAGATTTAAAACAGCAAGTTAAATAAAATAATTTAAACGAAGTGAATAGCTTAAATAAAATAATAATAAAATCCAACAATAAACTGATTTAAAATAAAGATCATGTTATATAATTAATAACAATAAAACATATTGAATTTAAATTTCACAGTTAAAAGTCATAAAATAATATCACGTAAATCATCGAAAATTTAAAACAAAAAAGTTCATAATCATAAGAAATGTAATAATTACTTAATGAAAAAAAACATGTAAATACGGGGTATCACGAATACACAGGCCCAAGGAGGAGCCAAACGGTGTCGTTTAGGTAGGTAAGATTTTTTTTCCTTCCCTGGTTCTCTTTTTCCCACCCCCGACTGTTTTCCCTTCCCTTTTCCCGCTTGATTTTTCAATTTTTTCTGGGTCCCATTTCCTCTCCCACATTGTTGTAACCTCCACCCCAATCTCATTCAAATACCCCACTTGAACCCCATTCCATAACTGACCTCTTCATCCATGGATTTCTCCTTCCCCGTAGGTACTCCCTCCTCTCATCACCATTCAGTCTGATACTCTCCATACACGCTGGTAAGGATCTCACCTACCATCTCCTCATTTTACGCCAGCCTCCACCACTGCCAACCAGTCTCCACAACTGCTCTTCCATTTTCAGCAACCCCAAAATAGAGTAAAAAACCTCCATCTCATACAACCGCCCCTCCGCCCTTCTATCACCTAGGTCTAAGACATTGCACCATCATAGTGCTGGTTGCACTATCATGTAGACAACTGTAAGTCTTGGTCGTCCCTTACAACAAGCAGAGTTACACCATACCAAAAAAAAAAAAAAAAACCGAGCCCATCATGTATGCATGACCCACTTGAGTTCCTTGCGAGGCAACCCATCGGATGCCACCATCCAACCACCATGTAAGCCCTAGTTCCTCCATGCACCAATCCCGCAAGCCCCCATATTCCTTTGTTTTAACCATTCAAAAATAGAGCACATATGATCCACCCGTGAACCACCATCCAGCGATCATTATATGTACACCATGCAACACGGCTTTGTAGCACACGTAACCGTCATCAACAGCAGTTCTGCAACACTTAGACTGGAGCCTCCTCGTGCACCTCAGATAAACACTGCATGTAGACAACCCCCACGTTGCATGGCTTCGCACCAACCCTCTCGGAAACCGCTACCACTGAGGTAGGCGCCACCCTAATCCACCAAACACATACCACCATGCGTATGGCACCAGTAGTACATAAATTGCAGCACTGTGAATCACCTTAAGTTATTCTCTCATGTTCTCTCTCTCCCTTTGCCTTTCTCTCTCTCATCACTCACTCTCTCGCTCAGTGCTCAACCCCCAGCTCTGCCCGTGTCTCCACCACCTCGCAGTTGCTCTCACGGTGAGTCTCTGCTGCATGAGTACCCTAGGCCTAGCGAATACCTCCCTGCAAACTAAGCTATGTTTATCTTTTTACGCAAGGCCCTTTACGTAGGTGGTAGGAAGGATTAGTTCTAAGGAATTACAATTTTGCCCTCATTTTTAAAACATGTTGTTTTAAAGTTATATTTCAGCGGGTTATTTTTTTTACGTTGGGCTTCCTGCCTTATTATATAAAATTATTGTTTTCTTAAGGGTGTTTTTGCTCACTTTTAAGTAGTTTGAAAGTTGTTTCAAAAGAAAATATTTTATACGATTTAAATTATGTTATTAAGTATAGTTTTTTACATTTTTAATTGCAGAAGTAAATGTTAACTGTGCATTTTTATTTTTAACGCATTAAATCTAATTTATTTTATTTTTATTAAATATTTATGGTTTACTTTAATATATTTTGATATAATTATATTATCTAGTATTAAATTTTATAGTAAGACTTCAATAGTAAATAAGTTAGGATTTAATATCTTAGTCAAAGAATTTAAGTGGGTATTGATGGATTTGGGAAATGGTGGTATTTTAGAGTTATGAGAATTTTAGGTATTGAGGAATTAAAATAGGTTAATTTTAGCATTTCCGGTTTAAATATCGAAATACGTGTTCGACTGAAAATTTACGAAAATTACGTAATTATTTTATAGGTGACGAGTATTTTTTGTTCGGCATTATTGAGGAAAATTTCTGAAAATCTAAAAAGTCTAGGTAAGTGGGGTTCCTATGGTATTAGTGTTCTGCATTCACTCATGAAATATGTATGAAAGTGAAAAATGCTTTTGACATGAACAGTGTAGACATAAGCAATATTTGACATGTTTCTGAAATGTGCATAAGAGCGAATATGAAATCTGATGATTTTTGTACATGTTATACGAAAATGTTTTGTATCTGTTTTTGATCATATGAAAATGATATGAATATGTTCAGTACATGGTTTGATATGATATGCATTTGAAAAACCTTTGGCATGACTTTCTGATTCTGATTCTAATATGTTGATTTGATTCTGTTATATGGTTGGTGCCAACACTTCTGATATGATATGAGTGCACCCACTTTGGAAACAAAGTGATTTTTTTGGTGTTCTTTCCTGTGTGCACACTCGAGGTTCCGAGAATGAATAAGGGAAAGTTTCACAATATGATACTATATGGTTTGGCCACCGGGGATAGCATAACCCTATCATGGAGGTTAAATATGGTATATGATATGATACGATACGATACGATATGATATGATATGATATGATATGATATGATATGATCTGATATGTTATGCCAAAGCATTTTTGAATATGAAAGGGTCTTTGAATATGAAAAGAATCTTTGAATATGAACAGTTGCTTTTTTGAGTATGAAAAGATTGAAAAGTTACTCTCATTTTCTGATAACACGTTTATGAGATCTGCATATGAAAATGAAATGTTTTGTTTTTGCATACTGAGCTTTCTGAAAGGACTTATGTTTACATACTAGTATATGTTCTCTACTTACTGAATTGTTAATAACTCACCATTATCAGTTTTTTTATGGTCAGCTGGGGTCAAGACTATAAATCATGTATAAGGCTACGTGAGCATAGTGTATTAAGTACAAATATGGTACTTTAGTTATTGGAGATTTTATTTTATAGTTTTGTTTTGCACTGTTTATTTCGTATCTTGGAAGGTTGATGTCAAATTTGAGATTTTTGTGGTGTTTAAATTAATCTTATTGGAGTAGTTGATTTGAAACAGTGAGCTGTACTTGTCACTGAAAACTTTAGAGTCTATAACTATATGGTTGAAGAATGATTTTGAGTGACAAGCAGTAACTCTCCAATCCATCTGGGACCAAGGCATTACATTATGCCACCAAACTTGCATATCAGTTGCACTGCATGCATGTCTTGTAAGCCTATGTGCTGCTCTGTTTGCATGCTACAGTTTGCACTTCTTGAATCCCTGCATCAACCTTCGAACCTCAAGCACTAGTGTTCTGTCAGATGCAAAGGACTCAGTACCACTGTTGACCTCTTCTACAATCAATAAGCAATCACTTTCCACGATTAGATGATCAAAACCCATGTTCACACATAGCTATATGCCTCTTAACATAGCCAACACCTCAATCCTTTCGGGGCCAGTTACCTCACTTTCCATCTTGCTAACAGCCATAAGTACTTCACCACTACAATCCCTTAAAACAACACCTACACCTACTTTCTTCGAATAAAAAAATGAAGCTTCATCTATATTAAGTTTGAAGAAGCCATTAGGAGGAGGGGACCATTTGTATTCCACTTTTGGGATACTACCTCTCAAGTGCACCTTAGGGACATACTTAATCCTATGAGAAAAGGCAAAATCCATCACCTGATATGGAGGTACACAAATCTGGTCATGTAGCATCTTATTATGCCTAAACCAGAAGCCCCATGCCATCAACACAAAGTCTTCTAAGTCTTCAGGTGAACCTCTTGAATGAATATCCATTACAATAAAAATAAAAGGCCTTTGGAGATCAAACTGAAAAAAGGCTAGAAACTTTTTTACCCAATAATCATAGATGAAATGACATGAAAACAAAGAATGTGCAAGATCTTCCAATAGAGTTTTACAAAAACAGCACTATCCATCCACATTAATCTTTCTCCTGATCAAATTAGTCATAGCAGGCAATCCCTCCTTACAAGCACTCCAAGTAAAGATTTAAACCTTATGATGCACTTTTAATTTCAAAATAGCAGTCCAAAATGCTTTCTGGGATGTCACAGTGGAGGTTTCCCCCATAGCAGGCTTCACACAGGTCTTAAAAACCTGTTGGCACTCCTTACACTGAAAATACCACTCATTTCATGCTCTCAAATCCATTTGTCAGTACCATTTGAGGGGCTAGGATGCAGCTTCAAAATGTCTTCTGCTTGTTTTGGATTAAAGAGAGATCTCACTTTAGCTATGTCCTACCATTTAGTATTGTTGTCAATAAGTATTGCAACCTATCCATCCAGTGAATACCAAGGATCCATGCATCCCTCAAAATATGAATGGAGCAGCCATTCCCCACCACCCATCTACGTCCTTTAATGAGAAAATTCTTTGCTTCTCAAATCTCTCTCCAAGCATAAGAGGGATTCACACCAACAGTAGCATCTAGTAGGTTGCCTTTTGGGAAATATTTAGCACTATAGACTTTGTAAAAAACACTATCATTCTTTTACAGCAGCCTCCATCTTTGCTTAGCCAAAAGAGGCATGTTTAAAGTCCTCAACTCCTTGAATCCCAAACCTCCAAAGAACTTAGACTCACACATTTTAGACCAACTGACCCAGTGCACTTTCCTCTCCTCTTGCTTTTGACCCCACCAAAAGCTTTCCATCATTCTCTCTAGATCATTGTAAAGCTTACTAGGGAGCTTGAAATAGCTCATAGCATATGATGGTATAGTCAAAGCAACTCATGTCTTTATCAGAATCTCCCTACGACCTTGAGAGAACATGTTCTCCTGCCATCTTGTAATTTCAACCAAACTCTGTGTTTGATGTCTACAAAAGCATGGCTTTTTGACTTACCAACCATAGGAGGAAAGCTCAAATATCTCTCATAATTATGCACCTAACTTGTGCCCCATAGATCCATGATTTCTATATGTTTATCTCAAGTTACATTTCTGTTGAACACCATAGCATTTTTCACCTTATTAATCTGTTAACTTGAGTCATCTTCATATTGTTGCATCAACTTTTGTAAAATCCTATTTGTCCCCACATCAACTTCACAGAAAATCAGGCCGTCACCTCCAAAGAGCAGATGATTTAATCTAGGAACCCCTCGAAAAACTTGAATCCCATTAATAGATTTAGAAACAATAGCAACCTTCAACAAGCTAACTAGACTTTCAGTACATATTATAAACAAGTAAGGGGATAAAAGATCTCCTTGCCTCAAACCCCTTCTAGGAACAATATGACCATTGGGAGAGTCATTAATAAGGATTGAGAAAGAAGTACTTTGCACACACTTCATCAAAAGTTGAATCATATTAGAATGAAAACCCAGCCTTCGCATAACAGATTTGAGAAAACCTCATTCTATCCTATCATATGCTTTACTCATATCAAGTTTTAGGGACATAAAACCCTTCTTACCTCTCTTCTTCTTCCTCAAATAATGGAGTACCACATAGGCCACTAATACATTGTCAGTTATTAGTCTTCCTAGCCAAAAAGCACATTGAGAATCTTATATAACAGTAGGTAGGATTGTTTTGAGTATGTTGGCAATAGTTTTTGACATAAGCTTATAGACCACATTGCACAGACTAATTGGTCTGAAATCATTAACAATAAAAGGATTCTTCTTCTTAGGAACTAGAGTAATAAAAGTGTGGTTAACAGCCTGAGGGAAATCACAAGTATTGAGATCTGCTGGAAGACTGCAGAAGTGATAGATTTACCAATGTCAGGCTAGAATTTTTGAAAGAACACAGGAGGCATTCCATCGGGTACAGGGGCTTTCGTGAGATGCATTTGCTTTAAGGCCCTCACCACTTCTTCTTCTGTATAAGGCTTTATAAGATCATCATTCATTGAGTCAAAGACCTTCCTCTCAAAGTTGTCCAGAATATATTTTGCATCTCTAGTACCAGCAGCTGTAAAAAGAGAAGGAAAATAGTTAATGATAAGCCTGTCACATTGCTCTCCCTCTTGCCATTCTCCATTATCATCTTGTAGCTTCAAAATACTATTCTTTTTCTTTCTTTATGATACTTTGGCATGGAAGAACTTTGTGTTTTGGTGCCCATCTGCTAACCATAGGGCTCTTGACCTCTATCTCCACATCACCCCCTTTCCAACCATTTTTGAACTTCCTGGCTAAAGAAACCCCCATCTTATCCAATCTCATTGGATCCTTTCCTTGTTCAATTTTGAGCCTGAGCTTTGCCTCTTGCAGCCTCACATGGACCCTGCCAAATTTTGCCTTGTTCCACTGTAGCAACTTTGATCCACACTGAGAAATCCTATCCATCACTCCTTGCATACTGCCTTGAGAATCAACCATCCTCCATGTACCATTCACAAACTTTGAACAATCCTCCTCACCTAACCACATGGCCTCAAACCTAAAAGGTTTGCTTCTACTCCTCTTAGAAGCACCCTCCAGTTCCAAACAAATAGGCAGATGATTAGAATATACTACAGAACCATGCATTACAGAAGCCTTTCATACAAATGACACCATGCTAGATTTCCAACAAATCTATCTAGCCTTTCAGAGATAGTAGCAGCCCCTTTTCTCTTATTACACCAAGTATATTTAGGTCCACGGAAACCCAAATCTTTCAATTCACAATTAGCTAACAGATCACGAGAAACTACCATTTGTTGTTCAGGCCTATCCCTGCCACCCTATTTCTCACTTTGAGTTACAATTTCATTAAAATCCCGAAACAGTGCCAAAGATATTTATTCTACGTTCATTTGGTTTGATACCATCTTTAAATTGAATATAGATTCATATTATGTGTTTATTTATCTATGTTTGATCTTGAAATCGAGGTAATTTTTGTCGACTTTGTCCCCTTTAAAGTAGCAAGTGTTAAAGTTCATACATAGTAGCGCTTTTGGAGGGCACTCAGGATAACAAAAATCCTTGCATAGGGCTAAAGTTGATTTTATTTGGAGTGGCATGAGAAAGGATATTAAGAATTACAAAAGAGAATGTGAAGTCTATCAAAAATGCAAAGTGAAGAACCTAAAACCAGCTAGGATGTTACAACCATTGCCAATTTCCACTAAATCATGTAATGATATCTCTGTGGATTTTATCGATCCTCTTCCTGTTTCAAAGGAATTTTCTATTATTTTTGTGTTAGTTGATCAATTTACAAAAAATGCTCATTTTTTGGCATTTTTGCTATTATCTCACCCTTACACTGCAGCTTCAGTAACCAAGCTCTTTGTTTCTCAGATCTTTAAGTTGCACGGTATGCCAGCAACTATTGTAAAAAATAGGGATGCCACTTTCACGAGTAGTTTTTGGAATGAGCTTTTCAAGTGCATGGCACTAAGTTACATTTTAGTTCTCCTTATGACCCTCAATCAAATAGGCAAACTGAAATAGTTAACAAGTGTGTTCAGTAGTACCTCAGATGTTTTGTTTATGATAGACCTAAGCAATGGATTCATTGGCTTCCATAGGCAAAGTGGTGGTATAACACATCAGCACGTTCATCCACAAAGATTACACCATTTGAGGCCTTGTATGGTGTTCCACCTCCCACATTGTGCCAATATGTAGTAGGCACAACACAGAACGAGGCAATGGATTCTGAGTTGAAGTCTAGGGAGGAAATCTTGATCTTGTTGAAGAAAAACCTTTTGACTGCCCAGTTCACTATGAAGTAGAAGTACGCTAAACACCATATTCAGAGACAGTTTCAAGTTGGTGATTTGGTTTATTTGAATTGCAGAAGTATAAACAACAGTTTGGGTTCTGTTGCTAGTCCCAAGTTGGCAACAAGGTACTGTGGTCCATTTAAGTTGATGGAGCACATAAGGGAAGTGGCTTATAAACTGGAATTACCACATAATTCATCTGTGGATCCAATTTCTCATGTGTCAAGGTTGAAGAAGCATGTTAGGCCACTGCATAGTATTTCACCTACATTACCCTTACTAATTCCCATGGTGGATTCAGAATTGAACCAGAAAGTGTACTGCAGAGTAGAATGATTGCTCTTAATAACAAGCCATTAATCATTGAGTTGTTGATTAAATGGCGTGGGGCTTCAGAGGAACATTCAACTTGGGTTCTTGTTGATCAGTTGAGAATGCATTATATATCCTGAGCTTGTGGGTAAGGTCATTTGAAGAGGGGAAGAATTGTTACAATGCATAGGCTGGGAAGTGGCTTGAGAGGGTTTGAGAGCAGTGCAGTGGTGAAGGGTGGTAAGTCGTAAAGGGTTTGAAGGAACTGAAGGTTAATATGCAGAGGGGCACGTGATGGGCACTTGGTTCATTAAATGTAGTAGATTACATGTTTAGCCTTACTTACTCATTGTAGATTACATAAATGCCCTCATCCTTGTAACAAGAATAACGATTCAGTATAAATAATGAAGTTCGCTTCGTACAATTCGTTGGGAAAGTTAATAAAGATTGTTTCTTGGAGGAGTCTGATGATCTCTCGAAGATGAGAAGTTGTGCATTTTACTTGTTAATTGTTACAAACAGATTAGAAAGACTTTCATGAGTAGATTCCTCTTCGGCACACAATGGCGACATCAACAAACCGACGTTAACTATAAAACAAACAAGTTAAGAGTGATAACCTTAAAATACCAGTATCCCTTTATAATATGGTTGCCTTACGCTTAACTCATGGGTTGAGAACAACGACCTGAATTTCTTTTTGCAATTTCAAATATGATGACACGCATTAATCATCAAATTAGCTTCAACGAAGCTGCCACATGGAGCCCTCCTGGGATTGGAGAATAAAATATACAGCATAGATATTTTTTGCCTGAAACTTTCAAAAAACGAAAATAATTTGATCCCTAGTGAAAAAATGACTTTCCGCCGGCCAGCTGCATTTAATTAGTACAGGAGGTTCCAGCTTCTTTCATTTTTTTTTTCTCTAATTGTTTTTTAGTATGTATTACATTAGTTATATATGAATAGACAAGATATATATATATATATATATATATATATATATATAAAAGAGGCAGACAATCTTTTCCGATCAAGAAAAAATGTTTTTAATAATTCACAAGTTCACTTAGGCTGATTTATAATACATAATATATAGCTAGCATAGGGTCTGGATCAAGATCGACATTGAGGTTGTCGTTATATTATATGCATTTTAAATCCTACCATTGTCTTTTTCTTCTCTCTTCATTTTATATCATGAGTACTAGTACTACTTCTATGAATTTAATTTGTATTAATCAACAATACCAAAAGGTAAGCTTGAAATGAATTTGAATAAGTACCATTCAATTCAATTGAACATAACTGCATGTACCATGCTAGAAGTAAAAAACAAAAAACAAAAATTATTTTTCTTACTTTTAATTGACCATTTCTGCAAAGAAGGTTACAAGATTTCTAAATCATTATAATTCATGCTATTTCTGTTAAAATTAACATGAACAAAACTCGAAATGAATAAGAAGTGTAGAGAAAAATCTCATTCTCATTGATATGTTTTTTTTATACAAGAGCTACTGTTGTATATATATTACAAAAAGCAGAAAAAGAAAAGTTCTAAAAACCAACTTTAGGGTGTGTTTGGATGTTGAACTGAGTTGAGTTGAGATGATAAAATATTGTTAGAATATTATTTTTAAATATTATTATTATTTTGGGATTTGAAAAAGTTGAATTATTTATTATATTTTGTGTTGGAATATGAAAAAATTGTAATGATGAATTGAGATGAGTTGAGTTGAGTTTAGTTTCCAAACGTCCTATTTAGTTATAAGTAATCGACTGCAGCTTTATGGACATCATGGTTTAGGCAATGCTTTAGATGTTGATTTCCTGACATTGCTTTGTGTGCAGCCATGTATTTCACATATGATCGCTTGCTTTTATGTGACAATTCCTTCTTCCTTTTGTTGTTGCTTTTCACTTCTCTTTTGCTGTAGTGTGCTTTACTTTAACTTTTGCTGCTGCATGCATTTCTTGGTTATTGTAGGGTATTTCATGTCTGCTTTTGCTACTGCATATATTTTCTCGTGTGTTGCAACTTTGTTACACTGTGTCCTCATGTCCTTCATGTGTGCTTTGGAAGCACAACCACTCTCGCTGGCGATTTTGCTCTGGAAGGTGGCCACTCAATCACTCCCACTCAATGCCAATAATGTGCTTTCTTGCTTGTTTTATGCTTAAGACGTGGGTTGCAAACGACGGCCCGATATTCATCGGGTCAAATGATTTCCAAACCGATTTAAATGTCAACCCGACTTTATCGAGTCATGTTCAATTGGGTCTTGCGGGTTCATCGGTTTATTGGATTTCTTGCACGGGCCTACCTCATCCCAAATATATTTATCATGTGGCAGTGGTATCCATCAATCTTTGTATGAGATGATCTTGTGTGATAATCCATAGTCCTGATTGATCATAAGTGTAGGTAGTGTATAAGATTATGTATTAATTGCATGAAATTGAGAAGGTCTTACTCTTTATTTATTTATATATAATGATTATAATGGCCTCCATACATGTAACTTTGACCGGTTCTTTTAGAGTATGCCCCATGTGCGTGGATGAAGCTTTTCATTAGAGTGTTTTACTTTTTATAATTACTTGCTTTTATTATATAATTACATAAAACTACCTAGAAATAAATATTTAGAACAGTATATTAATTTCAACTCTAAACAATTCTGTCCATCAACAACATTAATATTATGAATATCCTGGCCGGATCTCGTCCTTTTTCATACGACTACAACAATATAGCTTATTTTCCCCTAGCTAGTTGAACCTGTAATATTAATAGATTATTTGATTGTAAAGACAGGCCAGTTTGATCACGTCAAAGAAAAGAAACGTCGTTTGTTTGAAATTTTTCTTCCAGATGTAGGAAATGATTCCATCTGTTCTACCAATACATATTATTCATATATATATATATACCAGTAGTAAAACACATTATTAACGCATGCACGTTTGAATTTGATATAAAAAAAATATTGTCAACATGTTTATTGGTTCACCTACGGCTTGGAAGGTGGGGAGATCACAGAGAGAGAGAGAGAGAGAGAGAGGACGGACAAAATGGAGATAAATTATTGCGTGGAAGTTGGAAGTTGCTAGCTGAACTTGCAGTACTTCATTTCTTCACGATGGCTGTCGGCTGAGATTTTCCCTCCAGCTATATAGTGAAGAATCTTCATTTAAAACAAATAATAATGATGATCTTTTGCAAGACCTTTTTTTTTTTTTTTTTTAAAACAGAGTTAATCCCGCCGGCATAATAACACACATTCCAGACTTTTAAGAAATGATAGAGAAATTTCACGATTTCGGGACTTTATTGAAGGCTGATGATCACTAGAAATGAAGTTGGGCATTTAGTCGGCGATGGTTGGCATTTTTTTCTTTAGTTTGAAAGAATGGACTATGATCTGCGTGTAAAACATGAAACAGATGGCTCTGAATATATGTTAGCAGAGGAAGGTCATGTAAAAAATTAAAACAAGATATTGTTGACATTGATCAGGATCTTCCATATTGTATAAGTTAAAAGGAGAAATGTCCCCTAAAATGACAAACAGAAGTTAGTAAAAAATAAGTCAAATCACACAACTTTGAATAGAAACACCAAGTTGCAAAATTCACCACCTATAATTTCCTAACATGAATACAAAGATGGATTGTAGTACTTATGTATGTCTAAGGCAAGAAGCCATACAAAAGATCACCATTATTATACATACATACATTATACATACATACACACATACATACATATATATATATATAAGCAAGTACTTCTAATTATCCATAAAACAATTTAAAAAAAAAAAATCAAAGACAACGACCCATACATAGGTTGACAAATTAAAGATGGTTCGCTGTTCACACATTCAACGACCGTCTTCTAGACTAGTAGTTATTAAAGGTTCGCCGGAGCTAACTGACGGTGTAGGGATATGATACAGAGGAACAGGCATCCTCAATGGAAGATCTGGTTTTGTAGCCTCGAAATTAAGAACATGAATTGCTTGCCTTATTGACGGCCTAAGACTTCGATCAGGATGAGCACACCATAGTCCAACAATCATTAAACACTCTATCTGCTTCTCCTCGAATTCAATATGCAATCTATTATCAATCGCAGTACGAAGCCTTCCACTTCCATAAAGATTCCAAACCCACTCTACCAACCCCATTGCTGAATCCTTCTCCGGAGGGTCGTTTGACTTTCTTCCTGTAGCAATTTCTAATGCAACCACACCATAACTGTATACGTCTGATTCTTTACTAGCCCTACCAGTAGCTATGTATTCTGGAGCCATATAGCCTAACGTTCCAGCCAATCCAGTTGTCTGAGGACCTAGCTCGTGGTCTATGAGCCGAGCCAATCCAAAGTCTCCAAGCTTCACATTAAAACTAGAATCAAGCATGACATTGCTTGGTTTGATGTCGCGATGAACGACACATTGCTCCCACTCTTCATGGAGATAAAGCAGCGCAGATGCCAACCCAGAAGCTATCTTGTATCTCACTGCCCAAGTTAAAGGACTCCTCTTGCCAAACAAGTGCACATCAAGGCTACCACTTGACATAAACTCGTAAACAAGTAGGAGCTCACCTTTGTCATGGCACCATCCTATGAGTTGAACCAGATTCCTGTGTCTAATCCTGCTAATGATTTTCACCTCAGTTATGTATTCCTTTATTCCCTGTTTAGACCCCCTTGACATTTTCTTCACAGCAACTGCTATATCCAAATCAGTTAAGTACCCCCTGTAGACGGCACCAAACCCTCCTTCTCCCAACTTCTTGTCATTTGAAAAATTGTTGGTGGCTAAAGCAAGATATCGGTAAGAAAATCTCCTTGGTCCTGCTCCTCTCTCAAGGTCTTCATTTATTGATGTCAAGTTCGCCATCTTATTTGTTTCGTCTTCCCTTTTCTTTACCTTCCATGCCCAAAATATTACAAATGTTACAATTGCTACGGCTATAAGAACACCGGCTGAAACCGTTAGACCAACCACTAAAGTCTTCTCGTTTGCATTCTTTCCTCTTCTTTCCAAACTCGAACTAAATTCCCATGATCGAATTATATTCCGTTCTCCATATTGACCTGTAGCAGATGAAAATCCAACTATGACCCACTCTGGAAGAACCCGCATGAGATCAATTTCATAAACGAGACTCGTATTCTCTTGAGGATTAGGGGTTGTTCGATACTTCCAAGAGACACTCAAGTTCTTCGTCGACGCATTATAAGTGATCCATGCATCAACTGTATCCCCACTATGAAAGCTAGCATTCCAGGGGGTGTGTATTGCAGAAGCAATTGAATTGTTGTTAATCCCCACATGCTCAAATTGAGGATCCCATAGTGTGTTCACGCACGAATCGAATTCGACAAGAACAATTTGATTCTGAGATGAATCTCTGGTTGATGTGTTGAATAGGCCTAAAAATCCACCAACTGAATTTAGAGGGACTTCGAACCCGACAGGAGCCAAGAAGAAGGCTAACCCATCGCCATAATCAGCACGACGTTGGGTGTCGATAACAAAGGAGAAATGTGTGCTAAAGTTAGTGAGTTTTCCTGTATCAAAGTCCCAGAGAGGCACCCTCTCAGAATAGATGGCTTGACCGACTCGGCCTACAAAATTAGATCTGTGGACCAACTCAATGGCTCCGACAGAAGGCGCTGCATCTCCCAAGTATATTATGTTGCTTGCATTGGATTCAAAGCGAGTGATTTGGAAAGAAATTGTGTAAGCGGTGGGAAGAAGTAGAAGGAAGAAGAAGAGACGAAACATGGGTTGACAAAAATAGAAAGACAGCTGTGTATGGAAGGAACTTTCTTCACTGAAATCGTGGTATACAATGAGGCCTTAGTGGCTGCTTTATATCTTAAGGATGCCTAGCCACTTGATGTATAGTTCTACGGCTAATGACTAGAATAAAATTATTTATTTGCGACCAATTATTTCTAATAAAATGATTATTTCTAGTTAAAATGAGTGTTTTAGTCGCAAATAATTATTTTTATCACAAAACAATAGTCACAAATATTCATTTTTCTTGTAGCGCTGCCAGCAGGTGTATTGTTTTTAACTAAGAAACTTCATAAAAAATAGAATAATATGGAATACCCTGAGTCTTTTTACTCGGATTCCTTGCCCGCTTACACCTACGATCGACAACAGAAATCATGGACGAAGGAGATGAGATGTGATAGATGATTGTGCTTTGAAAGACTTGGGATTTGAAGGTTCTCATTTCACCAAGTGGCCAGAACAATAGGGAAGGGACCCATGCAATTTTAGAGAGGCTGGACCGAGCCCTAGCTAACCATGCATGGTCTCGAGCCTTCCCTTTTTCCAAGGTGATACACACCATAGCAGCCCATTCAAACAATGCTCCAATTGTCCTTAATACAGAAGGCATCTCTCGAAGACATAAAGGCCCTAAACCCTTTCATGTTCAAAGCTGTGTGGATTGAAAGTGAAGATTGTGGCAAGGTAATAGAGAAGGTCTGGCAGCTCCTGGAAGGTATGGATCTTCTGATGACATCATGGGGAAGCTATCAGCCTGTAGTGAAAGTCTCTTAAAATGGAGCAAACAAAGCTTTGGACAAGTGCACAAAGGGCTGCAACAAACTAGAATCAACCTGGGAAAGATTCAAGATGCAGATGAGACTACTATCAACCCTACAACAAGCTCGAGATGAAGTTCAAGTATGGTTGGAAAGGGAAGAAATACAATGGAGGCAAATATCAAAAGCCCTTTGGCTCAAGGCAGGAGATCAAAACACAAAGTTCTTCCATAGCCAAGCAAACCAAAGGAACAGGAAAAAGAACACCATTATGAGTCTGGAGAGTGGTAAGAAGCAAAAAGAAGGAATGAACTAATCATGAGTTACTATGAAGACATGTTCAAATCAGATGCACAACCCTGTAATTTGGACTTCTTAGCATCTCTGAATGGCAGAGTTACAACAGAGATGAATGAGGAGCTTACCAAAGTCTTTACTGATGTTGAAGTGGAGCTAGCTCTTCATCAAATGAACCCCACCACAGTCCTTGGTCTCGTATGGCCCCCATTTTCTATAAAAAATATTGGCATATAGTTGGTAAATCAGTGTCTAAGGCTGTGCTTAATGCTCTTAACAATGGCCAATTCCCTTGTGCTATTAATCACACTTTTATAGCTCTCATTCCTAAAATAAAAAAAATCCTCTTAAAGTGTCAAAATACAAACCCATTAGCCTCTATAATGTAATTTACAAATTGATCTCCAAGGTCTTATCTAATAGGCTAAAGTTGATCCTCCCTAAGATTATCTCTATTTCCCAAAATGCTTTTGTACCTGGAAGAGCCATATCTGATAATATCTTGGTAGCTTATGAGATGATTGATTTTCTTAGAAGAAAAAGGAAAGGCAAAACATGCTTCATGTCCCTCAAACTAGACATGAGCAAAGACTATGACAAACTTGAATGGCACTACTTGGAGGATGTTATGCAACATATGGGATTTGCTTGCAAATGGATCCGCTTGATTATGAGGTGTGTGAAAATTGTGTCCTTTTCCATTCTCATAAATGGTGAACATGTTGAACCAATTCATCCCACCCGAGGGATAAGACAAGGAGACCCTTGTCTCCATATATTTTCTTGTTGGGAACCGAAGGACTTATTTTCCTGCTGGCTCAAGTAGATTCAAGAAACTTGATAAGGGGAATCCAAGTCTATAGAGGAGCTCCTGTGGTGAATCATCTACTGTTTGCAGATGACAACATATTGTTTTGCAAGGCCTCAAGCCAAGAAAATAGTGAAGTGCAAAGAATCCTTGAAACTTATGAGAGGGCCTCAAGACAAAAAATCAATAGGGACAACACATCAATGGTCTTTAGCAGCAATGTATCTTCAGCAGCACAACAACAACTACTTGGTTCCTGGGGCATTAAAGAATACCAGAACTATGACAAATACCTAGGCCTTCCACCTATGATTGGGAAAAACAAAAATAGGGTCTTTTCAGATATAAAACACAAAATCTGGTCGAAGCTTCAGCAATGGAAGGGCAGGTTGACAACAACATTAATTTCATATATATAGTTTACAAATATGACACGTTCATTAAAGCTTGAATGTCGAAGCTTCACGGGCCCCCGCCCCCTCAAAGATTGGTGAAAAAAGAAAGCAATTGTATAGGTTTTCTTTGATGTGAAAGTTAAAAAAAAATTACATTTATTAATGACTTGTTTTGCATACCGATTATTCCTTTGGCTTGAATGTAGGAAAGCAGATACGACTCGAGATTTGTAAAGAGGTATTGTCTCTAATGCATAAGTCAACTATCTTATAAGATTTATGCTTGGATGTCAAGAGAGAGTAAGAACCGTACCTCTTTGTCTTCCCATTTTTCCTATTTGTATCTCCTTCTAAGGCTGGAGTCTCACTTACCACTGTCAATAGTTTGACAACACTACCTCATCCGAGGAAGCATGTCAATTCAATGCAATAACCCCTCTAGGCCTTGTGATCAACCCAACTTAACATGGGCATATCTCTCGAACGGCCACTTCACTGCATTTAATTCGACATCCTTCCTAAGTTTCCTGATGAACCCTACCTAAAAAAAAAAAAGGTTTTTCCTGTAGGTCCATCAGCGTACTCTACATGATAGGGCTTCTTAAGAGTATGAAGACCATTGATTTTTTCAAACAAGTTTGCCCTACCCCTAAGGGACGAGCCTTTGGGCCACTTGTGTGATATTCCGCATTTTAGTGTATTTTAACTAAATGATTATTTTAATTAATTTAAATATTGGTTCTCTTGTTTTAAAATTTATTGGATTTCTTGTTGGATTTATTTTATAATTTTTAAGTTGTGAAATTTACTTTGATGTGCTTTCTTGGTATTAATTATCGTTTTGCATTTTAATTGCTCTTTACTTTAAATCAGTTTAATATTGGACTTGAAATTTTTTGTATTGTTGGATTTTTATTATTATTTTATTTTAACTAGTCTCTCCGTTTATGTTATTTTATTTAAATTTATTGTTTTGAAATCATTTTCATTGGATCAATTTTGTGACCCAAGTTGTGAGAACTGTACTTTATTTCTTTCCCTCACTTTTTTCTTTTTTCTTTTTACTTTTTTTTTCTACTCTTTGTCCTTCATTCTCTTTCTTTTTCTCCTTATTTCTCCTCTATTTCTCTCCCAGCCCGCACGAGTCCCTCCTCTCTCCCCCGTTCGTTTTCTTCGTCAGCCCCAAGTGCCACTGTGCACCGTCCGTGTCCACCACCGACCCTTCCAACCTCTTCCTCACCGACTGGCGACCACGCCCTGTGTTTTCAGCTCCTTCCACGCCACCGTTAACCCCCACACGCGACCTAAAGCCGCAACATTCCTTGCGCCACCTCCGGCCACCATCTCTTCACCATATCATCCTTGACCTCCCACCAACCTAACCCACTCATCCTCAGCTCTGATCTGCCACCGGTGAAGTCCATCTAACTCCATTTTCGTTTTAGACTTTTTGGACTTGAACTGCTCTCTACGCCGCCACCCACGGCCAACCACCACCACAATTAGTTTCACTGACATCCCTAAGTCATTCCCTAGTAATCTCGAGTCTTAGTTTGTCCCTGTTCAAAAGTGGATTTTTGAGACCCACGGCCTAGTGCATTTTGCACTGTTCCGTTGTTGTAGCACCCGGACCCAAAATTGGTATAGTTGGACTTTAGATTTTTATTTATTTATTTATTTGAGCTTGGTATTTTAAGTTTTTATTTTACGAATTTGAGTAGCGATTTTTTTTCCTTTAATTTGGAGATCTTGGCAGTTTATTATTATTTTTTTCTTTCCCGCATGTTTCATTTTTAATTCCTTCTCTTTCCGTCTATTTTATTTTTTTTCGCACGGCTTATTTTTTTTTCCGTCGCACAGCATGCACACACGCACGCATTCGTTCACGGTATGCATTCACACACACGTCTACTTCTCTAGGGTTTTCCTTTCTTGTTCATCCACCTACATATATATATATATATATATATATGCATGTGAAGATAGCTCACGCCGCTGGCCTCCCACGCGGAACCATAGCCCAGTTTTTCCTCCTCAGCCTTCATCCCCTCGGTTCCTCGCACCCCAAAGCTTATCCGCGTGCCGCGACGCCGCCAAGCACCGTCCGCGTCTATACCTCAGCCTCTCTTAGTTCACCACCCCAACCGTGCCCAGCTAGACGAAGCTGCCACCAGCGCCCGTGAAGCCTCTATTTCACGCCTTGACTTCCACCATTTGTGACATCCGAAAAACACAGTTGTCCAACCACCATAAGTCGCTGCACTCACCCTCCACCGAGAGCTCCACCGCGTGGTGATCCCGCCTCACGAAAGCCACCACCGCGAGCCACCCCTCTCACGGAAGACTCAACAGCTTTTTCCCCTGTTTTTGGCCTCCCGAAACAGAGTCCCATCCACTGGACCACTGCACTGCACCGCACCGCTCCAGCACTCCAGGCCGTCGCCACCCACGCGGATAAGGGCGCCGAACACCCTCAGGCCACCCCTGTCGTAGCACCCTCATGGTGAGTACCTCCCTCGGTTACTCCCTCCTTTCTCTCCGCCCTCTCTCGCTCACCTCTCCCTCTCTTTGTCTCGTGCCCAGCGCTGCTCGACGGAAGCTTCGCCGCGCTCCTGCTCTTCTGCCGCACCACTGCGGTCCCTCCAGCCAACCCGTCGCGCCTCGATTTCCCTTGGGTAGTTTCCGTCGTGCATGTTTTCAATTTACGTAGGTTTTGTTTTGGTTAGTTTGCAAGGAATTAAGTGAATTACCGTAATGCCCTTTACTGCATGTTATATCAATGGGCTTTTATTTTTTTTTATTATGTGTTAGTACACTGTTATTTAATTATGATTACAGAAAACTATTTTTAATATGTTATTAAGTAAAGATTTATGTTAAGAGTAAATAATATTGGAGTAATATTATTTTTACACTTTAGATATGATTTAGTCTACTTAAAAATAGTCATGGTTTATTTTAAAATATTTTGGGATAATTATATTACTTAGTATTAAGCTTCATAAGTTGTTTTCATTAGTAAATAGGTCTGACTTTTAAATGTTTTAGTCATAGTATTAAAATTAGCATTGACGATTTTAGAAAGTGATGAGTGGTGATTTTAGGTTTTGAGGAATTAAATAGATTATTTTATAAGCTTAGGATTAAATATTGAAATAAGTGATTAATTGGATATTTATGAGAATTACATGATTATTTTATAGGTGACGATTAATTATTGTTCGACGTTTTTGAGGAATTTCGAAAAAGCTAAAAAGTTCAGGTAAGCGGGATTCCTATGCTAGACTTTGCATTTAAAATAAAATGAGCTGAGGTTATTTTTGGAAAATGTACATATTTGATGTTGAAAAGAAATTTGAACTGCCTCAGTTTTTTGTTCTGCATTACTCATGAGATTCTGTTTAAGAAGAAATTATTTTCTGTCATGACTGGTGTAGACATGAGTTTATTTTTGACATTCTGTTTCTGAACTTTGAAAAAAAGAGCGAATATGAAATTTTGTGCATAAATTATGTTGTGTAATAATTTTGTTCTGTTCTGAAGATTTTCTGTACTCTGAAATGATCTGATGTGATTTTTGAAAACCTCTGGCATAACATTATGTTTCTATTTCTGTTTTTGTTCCGTTCTGACCTCACCACGGGTGTAAAACTGTGGCCTCTGTTCGGGTTGGTACCAACTTTTCTGTTTTTGGTGCACCTACTTTGGAAACAAAGTGGTTTTCTGCGTGGTCTTTCCTATGTGCACACTCGGGGCTCCGAGAATGAATAAGGGGAAGATTCACATTTTGTTTCTGCTGAGGATCAGTATTAGAGTTTATGGAGAAAATTAGCAGTGAATGGTTGTTGGGTATCTCGTGGTATTAGTGTTGATGTTGGAAGTTATTTATATTTCTTAAGTTTGCTTCAATGTATTTAGATGGTTTATGGAGACTTATGTTAATGTTTCATTATTTTTAGTTTGTTATTTGAGACATGAATAAGAGTTGATTTTATTTGAGTTGCTGGATTGAAAATTGGATAGATGAGTTTATATGGTTTATTTAATTTAAGTATTTATGTTTGATTTGAGATTTGAGAAAATATATATTCTTGAATTTGGAAGTACTCTAGCCTTGTGAGAGTTGATTATCAGGTTATATGAGTTAACTCTCCGGACCCTCGGGGACGGGGCGTTACAGTTGTTGTGTCGTCACCTCTTGCACCTCCGTGATTCTTCGAAAAGTATGTTATAGCATTGTAAGTATTTTTCCAAAAAACTTTGAGATTTAAATGTATTTTTTTTGCGCTAACTCCTTTTTACTGTGAATTGGTTGGTTGTGCCGAAGTAAGTCCAAGGAGTAAGGGGGTCGGTTGGATTGGATGCAGTTGTTTGTGTAATTGGTTTATGATGTGAGATTTGTTGGCTATTTCAGATTTAAATATTGGTATTTTGAGTTTGAAGTTGGTTATGGTGGATATTGATGATTTTAGAAAGTGATGATATATTTTAGGATTATGAGAGTTTTAAGTTTTAAGGAATTAAAATATGTTATTTTAGAAGTTTAGGCTTAAATATCGAAATACGTGATTGATTGAAAACTTACAAAAATTACGTGATTATTTTTATAGGTGACGATTTATAGTCGACTCAACATTTTTTTGGAAAATTCTTAAAAGCTAAGTCATCTAGGTAAGCGGGGTTCCTATACTAGATTTGCATAAAAATAAAATGGGTTGAGGTTGATTTTTGAAAATATGCATGTTTTGTTATGAAAAAAGATTTGAACTACCTCAGTTATTTGTTCTGCATTACTCATGAGATTCTGTTTAAGAATAAAGTATTTTCTGGCATGACTGGTGTAGACATGAGCTATTTTGCATTTTGCTTCTGAACTGTGCAAAAGAGAGCGAATATGAAAGTTTGTGGATAAAATTATGTTTTGTGATCTGATTCTGTTTTGTTCTATTCTGAAGATGTTCTGTACTCTAATATGATGTGATTTCTGAAAACTTTTGGCATGACATTCTAAATCGGGATGTGGTTTGTGGATGGTGATCTATTTGACCTACCACGGGTGCTAATAGTAACTTCTGTTTGAGTTGGTACCAACTGTTCTGTTTCTAGTGCACCCACTTTGGAAACAAAATGGTTTTTCTGGTGGTCTTTCCTGTGTCCACACTCGAGGCTCCGAGAATAAATAAATGAAAAATTCATATTCTGTTTCTCCTCGGTTAGCTACCGGGGTTTGCACAACCCTACCACGGGGGTTAAACATGGTATTTGTTCTGATATGACAAGATAAGATGTGATGTTTTAGTTTATGCTATGCCAAAGGGATTTTGATTATGAATATTTTCGAACTATCGCTCTGATATTTTTGGTAACATGTTCTGACGCTGCATTTTGAAAAACATTATTCTGATTCTGCATTCTAAAAGAAAATATTTTGTTTTGCATTCTGATTTCTGTAAATGCTCATGTTTACACACTTGTATATGTCCTCTACTTACTGAGTTGTTGATAACTCACCCCTTATCTCCATAATATTTCAGATGACATTGATGGTTCAGCTGAGGATCAGTATTAGAGTTTATGGAGAAAATTAGCAGTGAATGGTTGTTGGGTATCCCGTGGTATTAGTGTTGATGTTGGAAGTTATTTATATTTCTTAAGTTTGCTTCAATGTATTTAGATGGTTTATGGAGACTTATGTTAATGTTTCATTATTTTTAGTTTGTTATTTGAGACATGAATAAGAGTTGATTTTATTTGAGTTGCTGGATTGAAAATTGGATAGATGAGTTTATATGGTTTATTTAATTTAAGTATTTATGTTTGATTTGAGATTTGAGAAAATATATATTCTTGAATTTGGAAGTACTCTAGCCTTGTGAGAGTTGATTATCAGGTTATATGAGTTAATTCTCCGGACCCTCGGGGACGGGGCGTTACAGTTGTTGTGTCGTCACCTCTTGCACCTCCGTGATTATTCGAAAAGTATGTTATAGCATTGTAAGTATTTTTCCAAAAAACTTTGAGATTTAAATGTATTTTTTTTGCACTAACTCCTTTTTACTGTGAATTGGTTGGTTGTGCCGAAGTAAGTCCAAGGAGTAAGGGGGTCGGTTGGATTGGATGCAGTTGTTTGTGTAATTGGTTTATGATGTGAGATTTGTTGGCTATTTCAGATTTAAATATTGGTATTTTGAGTTTGAAGTTGGTTATGGTGGATATTGATGATTTTAGAAAGTGATGATATATTTTAGGATTATGAGAGTTTTAAGTTTTAAGGAATTAAAATATGTTATTTTAGAAGTTTAGGCTTAAATATCGAAATACGTGATTGATTGAAAACTTACAAAAATTACGTGATTATTTTTATAGGTGACGATTTATAGTCGACTCAACATTTTTTTGGAAAATTCTGAAAAGCTAAGTCATCTAGGTAAGCGGGGTTCCTATACTAGATTTGCATAAAAATAAAATGGGTTGAGGTTGATTTTTGAAAATATGCATGTTTTGTTATGAAAAAAGATTTGAACTACCTCAGTTATTTGTTCTGCATTACTCATGAGATTCTGTTTAAGAATAAAGTATTTTCTGGCATGACTGGTGTAGACATGAGCTATTTTGCATTTTGCTTCTGAACTGTGCAAAAGAGAGCGAATATGAAAGTTTGTGGATAAAATTATGTTTTGTGATCTGATTCTGTTTTGTTCTACTCTGAAGATGTTCTGTACTCTAATATGATGTGATTTCTGAAAACTTTTGGCATGACATTCTAAATCGGGATGTGGTTTGTGGATGGTGATCTATTTGACCTACCACGGGTGCTAATAGTAACTTCTGTTTGAGTTGGTACCAACTGTTCTGTTTCTAGTGCACCCACTTTGGAAACAAAATGGTTTTTCTGGTGGTCTTTCCTGTGTCCACACTCGAGGCTCCGAGAATAAATAAATGAAAAATTCATATTCTGTTTCTCCTCGGTTAGCTACCGGGGTTTGCACAACCTTACCACATGGGTTAAACATGGCCTCTGATGTGATATGATATTCTGGTATGATGGTGGTCCGTTATGCTATGCCAAAAGACTTTGAATAAGAATATTTTTGAACTTTCGCTCTGAAATTTTTGATAACATGTTCTGACTCTGCATTCTGAAAATAAAAAGTGTTTTGTTCTGCATTCTAAAATATGTAAATGCTCATGTTTGATTACTAGTATATGTTACCTGCTTACTGAGTTGTTGATAACTCACCCCCTCTTATCTCTAGTATTTTCAGATGATTTTTGGATATTTTAGCTGAGGATCAGGACTATGCAGAATTGAGTGAGATGACTTAAGAATAGTAGATTAAGAATAGAAAGCTTTCGATGAGTATTGGTATTTTTGATAATTATATTGTTGAAATGTGAGTTTAAGTGACATGTAGAGAAGTTGGTAATTTTTGGGGTTACTATATTGAGGATTTTATATACGAATATGTGTGGTTAATTAATTTGAAGTGTTTATGTTTGATTTGGAGCTTTTGGAAGTATATTAGCAATGTTGGAATTGATTATCAGGTAACATGAGTTAACTCTCTGGACCCTCGGGAACGGGGTGTTACAACTTGCATGGCTCCCTTTCCTTGTACACAGATCCTAGTTCAGCAGACTTGGCAAGGTTTCATCTTTTTGGTTGAGATTAGAGCCTATTAGTTACATTGCAAATTCTTGTTGTACGTACGATGGGAATTTTATTCTTTCATTCTTTTTTTATTTTTGCATGAGATTTGCTAGTGTCCATCGGTTCCCCTTCCTCATGTTCCCTCAAGCTGCTTGCTTTGTGGGACTTGTGCATCTCACCCTGCATTTGGTGACATGTGTTGCTATGGGTCAAAGCTTCGGTCTCCAACCGCTGCTTTTCTCTTTCAAAACATCTCACTTGTTCCCGTACGCCCTTATGTTTTAGCTTTTCTCATTTTCTTTGCCACTTCCTCCCTTGTGTTCCTCTGCCTTTCATTGTTGTACAATGTTCTATGGCTTCTTATCAAACCACTCGTGTTGGAGCTCATGGATCTTGACCGGCTTCCACTCGCGGGTCTCTCAATGATTCTAGCAGTGTGAATTCCTCTAAGGTTGAGAGGTTCATAGGGAGCCTCTGATCTGCCACTACCCCTACGACAAACATAGACTCAACGAGGGATCCCACCTTGTCCTTGCCATGGCGCAGTTGATCCAAATGGATTTGCTGAGCAAGTGGCCCTATACCTTGATATTTTCTCGCTGGGGTTACGGGATCCCACCTTGTCCTTGCCATGGGGCAGTTGATCCGAATGGATTTGTTGAGCAAGTGGCCCTATACCTTGATGTTTTCTCCCTGGGGTTACGGGATCCCTTCTACCGCCCCGTTTGTGAACTACATTTCTTAGGTCTAGCCCCATCTCAGCTTATTCCCAATGCCTAGAGGATTCTACTTTTGTGTTATGTGATGTGCCGTTTGGCCCTAGAACCTACATGTGATGAGCATTCGGACCTCATAGCACGTGAGTTTGTCTTTGTTTGGAGTCTTGCTTTTCTAACATCAAGGACCGGCACAAGAAGTTTTTCTTTGTTTTCGGGTTTGGTTGGGAGTTCCCTGTTAACGAAGCGAGCTGTGCTCCAGACGGGAAATCCTTCGACATGGCTATCTCTCAAAGAGAGGAAGGTCACTTGGACTACGTCTACTTGTGGGTCGTGAAGAATCCAGAGGTGGTTTGGTCTCACTCTCTCCTCACCATGGAGAACATACACAAATTTCTGGTGTTCCTGATCTAATCACAATTGTCAGTCACCCATCCATTAACATCAGGGAAGCAACTCCGACATGCGGCCAAAAGCGGCCTACCTCCCCCCCTCTTTGAAACTGAAAAAGAAAGAAGCCGCGCTCTGGATGCACCATCACTCTCAATTATGGGAGGTTTGTGGTCGGTCAAGCTCAAGATGTGGCTCTATTGACTCACAAGTAGGAGTGGGCAACGGGGCCCTGCCCCCATCTGCCCGTCCCCTTGTGGGCTGGACGGGGATGGCGCCGCTCACATTTGGTGCCCAGAGCCAGGGTGGGGCCAGGATGAGGGTGATCCCCTTCCAGCCCAGCTGCCCATATATATATATATAATATATGTTAATTAAAAAGAAAAACCCTGGCATAAAAAAGAGTTTTTTTTATTTTTCTTGAAAACCACACTAGTCGCGGTAAAGTAGCTCTGTTTTCGCTCAACTAATAGTGTTTAATCCTAGAACTTTAATTACAAATCACCTCTTGGTCTTATTGCAATCCGAAAGATCGAACAATAATTAGTTAGAAAATTATAAGCATTAAGAATAAGAAATAAACACTCAATTATGGAAATATTGAAAATAAAATGACTTGAAACATAAACTATGTGTTCAATGCTAGGCTACATCAAAACTCTAGAAAATAAAATTAGTTCATAATGAAATTAAAAAAAAAAAAAAGAATAAAACTGGTGTTCTTCGTTGGAGTCAGTTGATGAAACATGCAACTCTTGCCTCTGCTTCCCCAAATCTACCTCCTTGAAAGAAACTCAAATAATAAATTCTGAATTATCGAAACCTAAACGCAGACTCTCTAAAACTCAAAACTAAAACTAAGATTATGAACCAAGACCCGATATTCATCCCTTAAGACGGGATTAAATAGATGTCAAAACCCAAACCCGGAAACAAAATAAATGAGGCTACAATCTAGCCTAAAAATCTGGAAAATAATTTCTAAAGATAGATATTAACATAAAAGGAAATTTTCCCAAGAATATCAAAATTATCTAAAATGGAAGATTCAATGATATATGGCTTGATTTGGGGAGATTGAGAGGATTTGGTAGTCAGTAAATTGATTACGGAACTCGGGAAGATCTCATCGGGTAGAAGCTGTGTGCTTTGAATAAAACTGGCGGGCGTGGAGGTCACAAAGACTACACGGCCATCTTCTCGCCTACCGAGTGGAGCGATTATTCTCTTTGCTCCCTACGGTACAAGGCTCCTCGCCTAAATCTCATCGACTCTTTTCAGATCTCGCTGCCTCTCATCGATCTGGATCCGTAGTTTTTTCTTTCATACCAAAATGCTCTCATTTTGCAATAAATCTTCTCATTCCTTCAAATCCAAGAAAATAAATAAAAATATGTATAAATAAAATAAAATCAATAGTCTTGAAGGGAAAATGTTATTTTTCAAAAATAAAATAGTAATAAAATCACATAAAAATAACACTTATCAAAGTTCGTAGAAGAATAAATACATGAGGATACAAGTATTTATTTTGGGAGTCTCTTTAGTTGATTTATGATTTTATGCTATTTTTGGTATTGTAAGTCGTGGAAATTTCGAGACTGTGTATTTTGATGGAATATTAGAGTGTTTAAATCTGTTATGGAAGATGATGTTAGGTTACAAGAGGTAACTCTCCGGACCTCCGGATGCGAGGCGTTACATGCCAATCTTAGAAGGACTTTGTGGCTCAACCGAGGTTGAGGTTTGTCTCGTCGATGACTGAGCCATGGCCCCTTGAACCCATGACAGGTCATGGCCCAGCCTTGGCTGCACCATGGCCCATGCCTCATGCAGGCCATGCCCCTTGCCCCGTAGCTAGCAAGATACGCCCATGACCATGCCACAACAAGCCATGGGCAAGCCACAGACAGGCCATGGCCCGCCCTCAGCTATGCCATGGCCCATACCTTAGTAGCGCCAAGGACCAGCCAAGGACAAGCCAAGACAACACATGGCCTGCCCCTCAGTAGCCCATGAAGGCCAACCAAAGGCTAGCCACGGGCCAGCCTATAGCAGGCCATGGTAAGCCATGCCAAGGCCATGGCCCAAGCAAGGCCACGGCCAACCCATGGCCAGCCATGGCCAAGCAAGCCCAACTCATGGCCACCAAGGAGACATGAAGGAGGGAGACTCAAGGCTTTTAGAAGGTAAGGTTGTTGGAGAGGATAGAGACAAGATCAAGCAGGATTCTCAAGTGATTGCACAAGATAAGGTAGAGTCCAAGATTGACTCTAAGAGAGACAAAGAGAGAGGAAGAGTCCAAGATGAAACCAAGGCGAACCAAGATACCTCGATGGCACTATGTGGCTAGCCACCAAGAGGGGATAAGCCTATTCTTACATTTTAGGCTTTATCCCCTAGCTTTTAGATTTTATCTCCTATGTTTTAGACTTTATTTTCTTAACTTTTAGCATTTTAATTGTGTTGGTACTTTGCTAGAAAGCCCTACAAATAAAAGCCTTGTGGCCTAGTTTTTATTCATTCTCTGGCTTATAGAAATTTTGGCTAGGCTTCTTTAGTTATTTAGGCTTTCGGTGCTAAAGTTATTTGCTCTACACTTGAGCTACTAGGGTGCAATTCATAAATCCCTTGTAGAGAGTGGCTCTTTGCAATCCACGAATAAGAGTGACTCAATTCTATGTAATTTTCTTGCTTGCATTCTAAACACCTACTCGAACCCTCATTCAACTCAAACACCAACCTTTAACCTCATATTGTCAAATCTAGGCTTGTGGGAGGAGATCTTGTGTTTCCCTTGATCGGTCTAGGAGGCTTCATCATTCGGATCTAAGGAAAGGAAGGCTTATGTTTAAGGGCTAAACCGATGCTCTTAACAAAGTTTCTTTGGAGAGCGTGGAGTGCCAAATTGTGGTCACAGGTGGAAAATTCCCAACATCGATTCTTCCCATTGCTCTTCAGTCAAGATACCTGGGGAGATTCTATTGTTCCCTTTCCGGCCATATTGGTGATGGCACCGATCCTTTGAGATTGTTTGGTTCTTCTCGAGAGGGCCTTTCTACATCTACCCAGTAAGTGGATGATTCCAAGGACCCATTCGTGCAGTAGACTATGCTTGACCTCCAAGGCTTTCTTTCTAAGGTAGATTCCTTTATTTTCATGTGTTATTCCCTACAACCTGATTAACTATTATTTTATGGTGTCACAGGGGGTTCGCCCATTGGCTGGTTCGGTTGTTCACCACCACACTTGATTGGAAGACTATATTCCTTCCTCTTATTCCTTTATGAAGTGAGCTAGGTGAGTCGTCGAGATGTCATAGGCCGTAAGGAGGAAATGGGAAGCCTCCTATTTTAGACAGCCTTTATCAGAGTTGGAGGCTAAGCAAGAGAAGTTGGAAAGGTACTTTCTTGAAAGTACTCATCTGAGACAGGAGTGGGACATGAGCACGGTCTTGGTGATGGTCTAGGTGAGGAATTGGATAGGGCAAGGGCTCGCGATGCTAGGTATGCGGATAGAGCCATGTGAGATGAGGCCCCTTCACCATTAGCTTTAGTCAAAGTTCCATGCTCACCTTAGTGAGGCAGCTTGGATAGAGGCTCGACTCGAGGCCACCATAGAGGAGCTTAGAGTTTACCATGAGGAACTGTACCATCACGACGGTGTCTTGGTGGCTTTGCAAAGGGAACTCGCAAAATCCCTGCAAGAGGTTGATAGGTTGAAGGATTCGCTGTGGTCCTCGAGGTAGGAGGTTGTAAACCTCTAGTCCCAAATTGTGGCAGCCCGAGGTGTCCATGACCAGGAGTGGGGAAAGAGGTATACTCTCGGTCTTTAGATAATAAGGATTCGTTTGCTAAATTAGCCAAAGAGGACCTATATGCCTTGAAGCTAGAGACCGTGCACTAGCCCTAAATGAGAGAACAAAAGTGATCTCAGATACGTGAGTGAGGCTGAGAGATGAGGGGGAGATGATAGAGAGAATGAGGTTGTCAGAGGGAAGAGACAGATGGTCAGAGGGAGAAGGGTTTCAACCTATTTATAGGTCGAAAAGCCCCATTCATGGGTGGCACAGTGCTTTGCCTAGATTGGACAAGGTGGACGGCAGCCAAAGACGGCAGTGAAGGGGCAGAAGATCGACGACACATGGTGCGCGTGGCTGGATATGTAGGGACAATGCACAAAGCTCACAAAAGGGAAAGCAGGAGTCACAGGAAGGGAAGGGGGAAATGGGGTGGAGGGAGAGAGAGAGAGAGAGAGAGAGAGAGAAGGAAAAAGAAGAAATAAAGAAATGAGAGTTTTTAGGGTTTGATTCTCATGGGAAAAATGGTGTTGTTTTATAAGAGGGTTGGGTTTTCTTCTAAAGCTTTGGACCTTCTTGTGTGCTAGGTTCCACACTCAAAATTTGTTTTTTGTGCGTTTCTTGGCAAGAACTAGATCTCTTGGAGTTCCCATGAACATCAAATGGTGTTCTGCTCAAGCACAGAGGCTAAGTACAATTCCTTTGCCAACATTACTGTTGAATTGCAGTGGTGTGAAGCCATGTTAGTTTATGGGTTTATTTTTGTGAGATCTCTTTGTGATTGTAGCACTTCTCTTTAGTATTTACTTTGTGACCTGTGTGTTGTGCTTCCCTGCGCTCCAAAGCTCTGGTGTGACAATATTGGCGCTACACACATATTTACCAACTCGGTCTTCCAGAGAAATGATTTATGCAATCCTAAGGTGTGTATGCCTCACACACTTCTTTTCAAAAAATTGGTAGGCCTAACACATGAAAAATTCAGTTTTTAATGGTAGGCTTCATTTTTTTCAAGGCTACTCACAAGGTTTGCACACTCTATAATTGTATATAACTTTACTCTACCTTCCATGCTCAGAGTAAGCATGTAGAGATCAATTTCATTTTGTTCGTGATTGGGTTGTTGCCATAGCATTGCAAGCATTTTCATCTCTAGTCGTGACCGACTTGCAAATGTTCTTACCAAACCCATCATTTTCACGTGTTTCTAGTTGTTGTGTTCCAAGCTTGAAGGTCATGACTCCCCATTTCACTTGTAGGCAGTTTTGAGAATCCTACGACAAGACTCTCGTCCAAACCAAATACGTACAATTCATCAGTAATCAAATTCAAATAAATGATATGTTACTCAATTGAAGTTTGTATTTCAATATAATCTTAGCTAGGGGTGAGAATCGGGTAGTCCGGACCAGAAAAACCGACCAGATAGAATTGAGAATGGTTCTGGTCAATCTTGGTCAGAATTTCATAGGACTGAATTCATTCGGTCCGGTCCACGGTCCAGGGGTTTTTCTGACCGGACCGGACCGAATGAAAATTAAAAATATATATATATAATTTATTTATATTAATTATATAATTTTCATTTAACCAATTAACCTAATCCTATCACTAACTCACCATTAAGTAATTATTAACTAATACTAATATTTATAATTTTATACTAATACTAATATTTACACTAATACAAGTATTATATTAATAGTCTAGACTCTACTTCTAGACTCTAATATGATATAAAAAAAAATACTAATAGTCTAATATAGACTAAGACTATAGTTAATTGTTATACTTATACTAAAATAGTTATACTTATACTAAATCACTATAACTAATATTAGTATATTACTAATATATAGCTATACTATATTACAAATAGTCTAATACTAATACTATTAGTCTATTATATAGTTATAACTTATACTAATCATGATTCATAATAACTAATCACTGTAAGTCTATAGTATTAATGTATTATTATATAATATATAGTATTAGTATATATTAATATATTATGAGAGTTATAGCATAATACATAATATAGTATTAGTAATAATTTAGTATCAATGTATTATTATATAATATATATTCCACGATTAGTATATATTAATATATTATAAGAATTATAGCATAATATATGTATAATAGACTAATAGTATAGTTTATTTAATATGTTACTATAAGTCTATAACTATATATAATGTTAATATCACTATTAGTATAGTATATAGTATTACCATTACTATTAGTAATTTAGTATTGGTATAGTTTGTAGTTATTTAGTATAATATAAGTATTATATTATACTAACTATATAACTATTATTAGAGTTATAGCATAATATATATATAATAAACTAATAGTATAGTTAACTTAATATGTTAGTATTAAGTTCACTACAATTCTACAACTATGTATAATATGGATATCACTATTAATATTGGTATAATCTATAGTTATTTAGTATAAAGCAATTACAAATATTAATGTAATTAACTTAATGTAATCATATACAAAATGTAAAAACTAAAAAGTTTAATATATTGACAATTAACATAGATTCATAGTATTAATACATTGACATACTCTAAGTTAGTAACAAATTAGCAATTAATATCATAAATATAATTATAATTAATTATTTTTTTAATCACTAAATTAAATAATACACATTGAATAGTTTACTTAATTTTAATTTTAGTAATTTAAATAATTTTTTTAATTAAATTATGTGCCAAAAAGATAAAAGAATAACACTACACCTTATCTGCCAAACACCAAAACGGCGCCGTTTAGTATAAAACAAGACCTAAACGGCGTCGTTTAAGTCCAGGAGGGGGAGAATTTTGAAACTGAGTTGAGTGAAACGACGTCATTTCACGCAACTCAGTTTTTTTTTAAAATAAACCGTCTGTTGAAACGGCGTTGTTTGGGTCCAATTTCAATCCAAACGGCGCCGTTTCAACGTTAGTTTTTAGCCCCCCACCCAAAATCCCTCGTTCACTTTCACTTCCCAGTTCCCCCCTCCCTCAAAAGCCAAAAACCCTAGCCCTCCCTCTGTCACATCCCCCATCCTCCAGCCCCTCAGACGCGTCTGTGACTCCGTTGAAGTTCTCTTCATCCCCTCCATCGCATCTTTTCGCTTATTTTCAATTGGTACTGTCCTGTCTCTCTCTCTCTCTCTGGTTTTTAATCTTTTGATGGTGTTGATTTTGGTTTTGAATCGCTATTGTTTGTTGGTCCTTTGTTGGTTTCTGATGTATTTTGGAATTAGGATGTGGCCTAGTGGGTATGAGGATGAAGAGTAGGGATGTGTAGTCAATGCAGTTAGGTCCTTGTTTTGTCCCTTTTCTTCATGTAATTGAGTACCTGAGCCATGCTCATTTATTTGGAAAATGAACCTCCATTTTGGCTTCATCTTCTTCACTTCCATCATCATCATCACCAAAGTCCCCCCTCTCTATCTCTATCGTCCACTGTATTGTATTATCATAATGATGATGGTGGCCGTGGTGGTGCTATTTTGTCCAAATTCAGCTCAGCCACTTCTCATGGGCCCTTCACTCATAATAGAATGCAGGGGGACCAAAATTCTTCTTTCTTTTTATTTTTTAGTTTTTAAACTCAGTGCTTTTTGTTTGTTGGAAGAAGCTAAACCAGGATCTATGTAGGAAAAAGATGATCAATTCTGGTCAGATTTGCTCAATTCTTTATGCTTTTATTATAGGTATCACTAACCAATTAAGTATGATTATGCTTCAAAATACACTTTCATGGCTGACTAATAGCAAGAACTATTTTTCCTATGGTGGCAAAAAGAAGAGGAAACCACCAAGAATTTAGCGCAGAGAGAGGAGCAGAGTAATCATGGCTTTTTTAATTTTGTACTCAAACATATGCATACTTTTTTAATTGCTAACTACATGTGTAGAGGAGATATGCATGCACATCCTAATTCCTTATACTTTAGAATGTAGGACAAAAGTAGGGGGACTGCTTCCTACCCAACATCTAAGAAATTGTTGCAAGCTTGAGGCACTTCTAGTGAATTAGCTATTGAAGATGTGTGTGTTTATTGTGTGACTGTGTCAAATTATTATGCAGCTAGAAAGTGAGGTGATGAGTGTTTGGGTCATTTTCGTGATGTTAAAACATCATCTACTCCAATGTAGGAAGATGGATCACATGTTCCCTAAAACAGCCTCTATCTAAGCCATGTTAGAACCTGGTATAATGACTGTCTTTCAACGTGTGAATATATGATCAATTGCTGTTGCTTTCCTGTGAATGACCTGCCTTTGTCACACTATGTTTCAACTTATACCACCAATAATGGTTTTCTCCCTTTTCCTTTCTTTACTGGAATAATTAATGAATTAGCTTTTCCTCCATCTTGTTTGAAAGTCTTATCAATTCATCTCCAAATAGGCTCAGAATGCCCATTTAGGTAAAATGGTTACCTAGCAGCATCCCTTCTTAAGTTCTTGGTTGTATCTTACATTCTTGCTGAAATTAATTTTCTTTGTTATGTTTTATATGGTACCTAATAACCAATCACAGTTGAAGAAAATATTCATGTATTTCCATGATTATCTCTATTACTATTACAATATTATTACACGATTCAGTGAAATGTGAGGGATTAACCTTTCCAGTTTCAAAAAGATAGCACTTTGGTCTGTTTTGCTCAATATGGTTGGTACAATTATGCTACATTATTCTATATTTATATACATAGAATGGCAAACTTGAAACCGCATGCTGGAATATTTTGATATATAGTGGTATTTGTCATTCCAATAAGCAGATGGAATGATGAATAGAACACAATGAATGGATTTTATTCAAGCCTTTTGTCCTTTATTACACGATTCAGTGAAATCGCATGCTTGTACATGAATTACTGTTTGTTTTCTAATTATTTTGTCCTTTTTATATATTGAGTCTTCTACAAAAGATGTGCAAGAGTCAACACCAAATATGCCTCCACCCCCACCCCCACCCCCACCCCCATTCATTGTAAGTGATTAATCAGTTGGTGGGTCACAAAGAGATAGAGTTAGGTCTTTTGTTTGGGATCACTTTACAAAAATACCGAAAGGTGATCCAAGTAAACCTAGGGCTGCATGTAATTATTGTGGTGCGTCGTATGCATGTGAAACGAAGACCAATGGTACAAAAAATATGAAGTATCACATTGAGCATCAATGTAAGAAATGTCCGTTTAAGAAGATGGATAAATCTCAGACGACTCTAGGTTAGAAGGTGGAAGGAGGAAGTGGTAGTGGGGGACTTGTGCCTATTGCATTTAGTGTTGAGGCTTGCCGACAACCTTTAGCAGAGATGATTATTCTTGATGAGTTCCCCTTTAGGTATGCTGAAGGGGACGGTTTCAAGAAGTTTATGCTTGTGGTTTGCCCTAAGTGGATAGGGATTCCATCTCGTATGACGGTTGCCAATGATTGCTTTAATTTGTTTTTGAAGGAAAAATAAAAGTTGAGAAAATCACAACACACTTTATTGATGATGACTGGAAGTTACACAAGAGGATTCTTTCTTTTTGTTTGGTTGAAAATCACAAGGGTGATACCCTTGGTAAGGGCATAGAGTTGTGTTTCCATGATTGGGGGCGACCAAAAATATTTGCACTCACACTTGATAATGCAAGTTCTAATAAGGGGGTTGTTTCTTATTTGAATAAAAAAACAAAGTATAGGAGAGACACGATCTTGGAACATGAATTCTTGCATGTTCTATGTTGTGCCCACATTTTGAACTTAATCGTTCATGAGAGGTTAAAAGAGTATGATGAGTCTATTGTAAAGGTGAGGGGCGTTTTGAAGTATGTTAAATCCTCCCCTCAAAAGTGGAATACATTTAAGAAATGTGTGGGGTTGGAAGAGATTCAATCCAAAAGCCAAGTTTCCCTAGATGTACCTACTAGGTGGAACTCCACCTATCTTATGTTGGAGAGGGCTTCAAGATTTAAAAGGGCTTTTGATCAGTTGGAAGAAGAAGATCCGTGCTTCCTTAGTAGTATTGGAGATGACAATGATGACGATGTCAATGATGAAAATGTGGACCATGTGGTGAATACGAGAAAGTCAAAGAAGTTAGGGTGTAACACCCCGTATTTTAGTGTATTTTTAATTGAATGATTATTTGTTATTAATTTAAAAATTGATTCTCTAGTTTTAAATTTTCATATTTTAGTGGGTTTATTTTTATAATTTTTAATTTGTGAAAATTAAATTTGACATGGTTCCTTAATATTAATAATTGTTATGCATTTAAATTTCTCTTTATTTTAAATTAATTTATTGTTGGGTTTAATTATTTTATTTTCATTTAATCACTACGTTTGAATTATTTTATTTAACTTGCTGTTTTGAAATCATTTCCGTTGAATCATTTTTGTGACCCAAAATGTGAGGATTGGACCTTATTTCTTTCCCTTCATTTTTTCTTTTTTTTCCTCTTTTTCTTTTCTTCCTCTTTTTATTTTTCCCTCCACTTCTTTTTCTCCTCTCTCTCTCTCCTCTCCTGCGCGCTGCACCCTCTCTCCCCGTGCGATTTCTTCTCCTCCCCAGCCTGCCACCGTGTGCCACCGTCTGGCAACACTGCCCAGCCCACGACCTTCCCCACCCACCGGAGACCTCCCCCTATGGTTTTCAGCTCCTAATTCGCCGGCGTTCTCCTCCACGCACGGCTTGAAGCCGCGGCATTCCTTGTGCTCGCGCGCTGCCGTCGTGCCACCTCCAGCCACCATTTCTTCACCACTTCATCCTCGACCTCCTAGCAACCCAATGCACCCAACCCCAGCTCCGATCCGCCACCGGTGAAGTACATCCAACTCCATTTCCGATTTGGGCATTTTTTGCACTTCAACCATCCTTTACGCCGCCACCCACGGCCAACCATCACCCCCACTAGCTTCACCGACATCCCTAAGCCCTACCCTAGCAATCTTAGGTCTTGGTTTGTCCTCGTTCAAAAGTTCATTTTTGAGACCCACGGCCACAGTGCTTTTGGTACTGTTTTGTTGTTGCACTGTCGTTTCTAGCACCTCTGTGATTTTTCAAAAATTATATTATAGCATTGTAAGTATTTTCTCAAAGAACTTTTGAGATTTAAATGTATTTTCGCGCTAACTCATATTTACTGTGAATTGGTTGGTTGTGCCGGACTGAGTACAATGAGTAAGGGGGTCGGTTGGATTAGATGATTGAGTTGTTGGTGTGATTGGTTTATGCTATGAGATTTGTTGGCTGTTTCGGGTTTAAATATTGGTGTTTTGTGTTTGACGTGGGTTATGGTGGATATTGGTTATTTTAGGAAGTGATGATATATTTTGGGATTATGAATGTTTTAAGTTTTGAGAAATTAAAATAGGTTATTTAAGAAGCTTAGACTTAAATATCAAAATTAGTGATTGATTGAAAACTTACGGAAATTATGTGATTATTTTTATAGGTACGATTTATAGTCGACTCAACATTTTTTAGGAAAATTCTGAAAAGCTAAGTCGTCCAGGTAAGTGGGGTTCCTATGCTGGATTTGCATAAAAATAAAATAGACTGAAGTTGATTTTTGAAAATAAGCATGTTTTGTTATGAAAAGAGATTTGAACTACCTCAGTTATTTGTTCTGCATTACTCATGAGATTCTGTTTAAGAATAAAGTATTTTCTGGCATGATTGGTGTAAACATGAGTTATTTTGGATTTTGCTTCTGAACTGTGCAAAAGAGAGCGAATATGAAAGTTTGTGCATAAAATTATGTTTTGTGATTTCTAAAAACTCTATTATGTTCTGTACTCTGATATGATGTGATTTCTGAAAACTTTGCGTTGTTCTGAAAGTGTTATGTACTCTGATATGATATGATTTCTGAAGACTCTGTTCTATTCTGAAGGTATTCCGTACTATGATATGATGTGATTTCTGAAAACTTTTGACATGACATTCTGAATCGGGATGTGGTTTGTGGATGGTGATCTATTTGACCTACCACGGGTGCTAATAGTGGCTTCTGTTTGGGTTGGTACCAACTATTCTGTTTTCTGGTACATCCACTTTGGAAACAAAGTGGTTTTCTGGTGGTCTTTTCTATGTGCACACTCGGGACTCTGAGAATAAATAAAGGGAAGATTCACATTCTGTTTCTGCTCGATTAGCTATCGGGGGTTGCACAACCCCACCACGGGGAGTTAAACATGGCCTCTGATGTGATATGATGCTCTGCTATGATGGTGGTCAGTTATGTTATGCCAAAAGAATTTGAATAAGAATATTTTTAAACTTTCGCTCTAATTTTTTTGACAACATGTTCTGATTCTGCTTTCTTAAAATAAAGTGTTTTGTTCTACATTCTGAAATCTATAAATGCTCATGTTTGCATACTAGTATATGTTCTCTGCTTACTGAGTTGTTGATAACTCACCCCCCTCTTATCTCCAATATTTTCAGATAATTTTTGAATATTTCAGCTGAGGATCAGGACTATGAAGAATTGAGTGATATGCCTTAAGAATAGTGGATTAAGAAAAAAGTTTTCGATGAGTATTGGTGATTTTTAATAATTATATTGTTGAAATGTAAGTTTAAGTGACATGTAGAGAAGATGGTAATTTTTGGGGTTACTAAATTGAGGATTTTATATACGAGTATGTGTGGTTAATTAAATTTAAAGTGTTTACATTTGATTTGAAGCTTTTGGAAGAGTATTAGCAATGTTGGAGTTGATTATCAGATAATATGAGTTAACACTTCGGATCCTGAGGGATGGGGCGTTACAGTTGGTATCAGAGCCAAGGTTCGAGGTTCTGCAGACTATAAACTTATGAGTTTTGGATATCCGTGGGTTTAGGAAGAAACTTCAGATTTAAGGTGTAGATTTGTATAGAATAAGAGCTGATTTTGTGGATATTTAAGGTTTTAAATTTTGCAGACTTTATGATTGAGTTTCGATATTTTGAGGCTTAGCGATTTTAGATTCGACAAGCTTACTTTGTGGACTATAAGAGATAATTTTATAAAATTTAAGGTTTAGATTTTGGTGATTTAGATTCTAAAGATGTAGAGAGTTTAGAGCGATGTCGGGATTACAATATTAGATGGTAGGAAGGACAATATGAGTTGGTTAAAGATATGGCTAAAAATGGGTAAAACCATATGTGAAGTACCAGAAAAGTTTAAAGGTTTAATTTGAAATTATTATTATTATTTTTATATATTTAAATTGAATTTATTTCATTTTGTTTGATTTTATTTTATTTGAATTGAAATTATGTTATTTTATTTATTAAGTTTATTTTATTTTGTTCGTTTCGTTTGAAGTTAAAAAGTGGGTTAAGGATTAAGCTATAGCAGGAAAATAGTACGACTGAGAATGCTATTGTTATATTTAGTGTAGTAGGCTTGAACTTTTATCGACTTGGTTTGCTTTTATAATATCAAGGTTTGAAAGGAACGGCATGGTCTGGGTGATCTATTTGGGGAGTAGGACATTTGAGATTTTCGATTTCGTGGATATATGACACAAGGCTTTAGAATAGGAGGTTGTAAGTTCAACTTTAAGGATAGATTTACGGGAATTTCACCAAAAGTTTAAGGTTTTGCAGATTTTAGAAAATGATTTGTTATCATTTAATAATTTAGATTTTGAAAGCTTCGGGAGTCGATTATTTTATTATTGGATATAAGTTCATCGATCTTACAGATTTCGAAAAATGATTCTAGTATAATTTAAGGTTTTAGAATTACAGATTTGAAGGACTGAATTGAAATAAGATTTAAGTTTTTAATTCTGCAGGCTTGGTGTGCTAGCTTGATTTATTTTGGAAACTGATTAGTATGTGACCATTAAAATGGGGTTGATTAGAGTCGAGTTATTGATATAGGGATTTTCAAGGAGATTATTTTTTTTGAGATTGAAGGTATTGATCTAGTTTGGATAATGATTGTTATTAGTTTGGGGTTATAGTGGCAGGTTTTGAGATTTGATCCATATCAAATTTAAGGATGATAGTTGGTATAGATTCAGGAGGACATTCTTGGTGATTTTGATATTAGCAGTTTATTGTGTGAAGATAATAATCATCAAAAATTACTGAGTGTTTTGTGGAAGTGGAGATTTCGGATTACGTGGTTGCCCAAGGAGTACTAGACGTGAGGTGCCATTGGGAGACTAATGCGAATATGATAGAATCGCGTATGGGAGTAGACTTGAGAGAACATTACTCATGCCTATTTGGGAGTTTTTGATGGTGTGATTTTCTTAAGCGTGTTCTGAGTTCTATCTTGTAACTGCCTTAGCATTGATATTTGACCTTGCAAATTTCAAAGTCGAAATTTTTTTAAGGGGGGAGGATGTAACACCCCGTATTTTAGTGTAATTTTAATTGAAGGATTATTTGTTATTAATTTAAAAATTGATTCTCTTGTTTTAAATTTTTATATTTTAATGGGTTTATTTTTATGATTTTTAATTTGTGAAAATTAAATTCGACATGTTTCCTTAATATTAATAATTGTTATACATTTAAATTTATCTTTATTTTAAATTAATTTATTGTTGGGTTTAATTATTTTATTTTCATTTAATCACTACGTTTGAATTATTTTATTTAACTTGCTGTTTTGAAATCGTTTCCGTTGGATCATTTTTGTGACCCAAGATGTGAGGATTGGACCTCATTTCTTTCCCTTCATTTTTCTTTTTTTTTTTTTCCTCTTTTGCTTTTCTTCCTCTTTTTCTGTTTCCCTCCATTTCTTTTTCTTCTCTCTCTCTCTCCTCTCATGTGCGTTGCACCCCCTATCCCCGTGCGATTTCTTCTCCTCCCTAGCCCACTCCGTGCGCCACCATCCAGCAACACTGCCCAGCCCACGACCTTCCCCACCCACCGGCCACCTCCCCCTCCAATTTTCAACTCCTCACTCGTCGGCGTTCTCCACCACGCACGGCTTGAAGCCGCGGCGTTCCTTGTGGGTCACCATTTCTTCACCACTTCATCCTCAACCTCCTAGCTACCCAATGCACTCAACCCCAGCTCCGATCCGCCACCGATGAAATACATCCAACTTCATTTCTGATTTGGGCATTTTTTTGCACTTCAACCACCATTTACGCCGCCACCCACGGCCAACCACCACCACCACTTGCTTCACCAACATCCCTAAGCCCTACCCTAGCAATCTCGGGTCTTAGTTTGTCCCCGTTCAAAAGTAGGTTTTTGAGACACACGGCCACAGTGCATTTGGCACTGTTTTGTTGATGCGGTGCCGCTTCTAGCACTTCCGTGATCTTTCAAAAGTTATATTATAGCATTGTAAGTATTTTCTCAAAGAAATTTTGAGATTTAAATGTATTTCCGCGCTAACACATATTTACTGTGAATTGGTTGGTTGTGCCGGACTGAGTCCGAGGAGTAAGGGGTCAGTTGGATTGGATTATGGAGTTGTTGGTGTGATTGGTTTATGCTATGAGATTTGTTGGCTATTTCGGGGTTTAAATATTGGTGTTTTGTGTTTGACGTGGGTTATGGTGGTGGATATTGGTGATTTTAGGAAGTGATGATATATTTTGGGATTATGAAGATTTTAAGTTTTGAGGAATTAAAATAGGTTATTTAAGAAGCTTAGGCTTAAATATAAAAATCCGTGATTGATTGAAAACTTACATGATTATTTTGATAGGTGACGATTTATAGTCGACTCGACATTTTTTAGAAAAATTCTAAAAAGCTAAGTCGTCCAGGTAAGCGGGGTTCCTATGCTAGATTTGCATAAAAATAAAATGGGTTGAGATTGATTTTTGAAAATATGCATGTTTTGTTATGAAAAGAGATTTGAACTACCTCAGTTATTTGTTCTGCATTACTCATGAGATTTAGTTTTAGAATAAAGTATTTTCTGGCTTGACTGGTGTAGACATGAGCTATTTTGCATTTTGCTTATGAACTGTGCAAAAGAGAGCGAATATGAAAGTTTGTGGATAAAATTATGTTTTGTGATCTGATTCTGTTCTGTTCTATTCTGAAGATGTTCTATACTCTAATATGATGTGATTTCTGAAAACTTTTGACATGACATTCTAAATCGGGATGTGGTTTGTGGATGGTGATCTATTTGACCTACCACGGGTGCTAATAGTGGCTTCTGTTTGAGTTGGTATCAACTGTTCTGTTTCTGGTGCACCTGCTTTGGAAACAAAATGCTTTTTTTGGTGGTCTTTCCTATATGCACACTCGAGGCTCCGAGAATAAATAAAGGGAAGATTCACATTCTGTTTCTACTCGGTTAGCTACCGGGATTTGCACAACCCTACCACGGGGGTTAACCATGGCCTCTAATGTGATATGATGCTCTGGTACGATGGTGGTCAGTTATGCTATGCCAAATGAATTTGAATAAGAATATTTTTGTACTTTTGCTTTGATATTTTTTATAACATGTTCTGATTCTGCTTTCTTACAATAAAGTGTTTTGTTCTGCATTCTGAAATCTATAAATGTTCATGTTTGCATACTAGTATATGTTCTCTACTTACTGAGTTGTTGATAACTCACCCCCCTCTTATCTCCAATATTTTTAGATGATTTTTGGATATTTCAGCTGAGGATAAGGACTATGAAGAATTGTGTGAGATGTCTTAAGAATAATGGATTAAGAATAGAAAATTTTCGATGAGTATTGGTGATTTTTAATAATTATATTGTTGAAATGTGAGTTTAAGTGACATGTAGAGAAGTTGATAATTTTGAGGTTACTTATTGAGGATATTATATACGAATATGTGTGGTTAATTAAATCTAAAGTGTTTACATTTAATTTGAAGCTTTTGGAATAGTATTAGCAATGTTAGAGTTGATTATCAGGTAGTATGAGTTAACTCTCTGGACCTTCGGGGACGGGGCATTACACAGGGCCTCCCAATGCATCCGATTGGGCGAAGGTACAATTGTTTGTGAGGTTTCTTCAATTATTTCATGATGTAACTTTAAAATTTTCGGAGGGTGAATATGTAACTTGTAATGGTTTTTTCCCGGAGTTGGTTATTATTAAAGATGCCATTAACATGGAGTGTGAAGAATGAAACCCCGTGGTGGGATTAATGGCCACAAATATGAAGAGAAAGTTTGACAAGTATTGGGAGAACTTAGAAAATCAGAATTTGTTGCTCTATGTTGGTGTTGATCCTCACTGCAAGATGCGATATCTTGATTTTGGGTTGGAAAAAATATATGCACATGATCGTGCAAAAAAAATTGATTTCAGTTGGAAGGTGAAAAATACATTTATTTGCATCTATGAGGCATACAGGGAACATGAAGAAGGGCATTATCCTCAGTGCACAAGTTCCCAACATGAAGATGTAGCTCCTTCAGCTGACAAGGTGGCGAGTAGAAAGGCAAATTTGATGGCTGAATTTAAGCAACAGTTACAGTCTGAGGACAATTTGGAAAGTAAGTCAGAGGTTGATAGATATCTAGATGAAAGATGTGAGGATGAAGATGATAGTTTTGACCTTTTAATTTGGTGGAAGGTGAATTCAGTTAGATATCGTGTACTTTCAAAGGTTGCACGCAATGTACTTGCAATACTGGTATCTACTATAGCCTCTGAATCTACATTTAGCACTACAGGTCGTGTACTTGACCATTTCCGAAATAGTTTAAATCCAATGAGTGTTAAGGGTCTCATATGTGCACAAAACTAGCTTCGTTCTTCTTCTACTCCAATAAGCCTTAGGACTTTAATAGATAAAGTGGATGAATGTGAGAAGCAGCTGGATATGGATATGTAATAAAATTTGCTTTGATATCATATGTGGTTTATTTTATTTTATCTTTTATATTATGTAATTTTATTTAACTTGTTTTGTTTTAAATTTTTATGGATAGAACTTGTTGGGGATCCGAACTTTGCTGATTCTGTGGAGGCATCAAATTCAATGCCTATTGGCCCTACACCCAATGTTGATTAAATATTAAAGAGGTCAGAAGATTGTTGGTAAGCTAGGCTCTATTGATCTCTTTATGTGGGTTATGATTTATTAATCTGTCTATATTTGTTTAGTAGGGTGCATGTGGGGATGGGGTGGTTGGGTTTTGCTAGGGGTGGGCAGCAGGGCCCCGCCCCGCTTCTGCTCCTCCCCCGCATGGCGAGGCGAGCAACCCCGCTCCGCCCATGCGGGGGCGGGGCCCTCCTCCCCGCATCTAGGGCTGCTAGCATGGGCGGGTGGCAGGGAGGGCCCAACCCCGCCCCGCCCCCATTTATATATATATATTATATACATATATATAAACCTAAATATATATATTTATATTTTAGAAATTGTGTATATATAAATATATATTACAATTTGTTAGACTTGTTCACAAAATATGCATTGACAAATTTAAAAATTACATAGTTTAAAAATTAATACACTACAATTTACACAAAATATGCATTAGCAAATTTAAAAATTACATAGTTTTTAAATTATAGTCATATTTACAAAATTTAAATTTATAATTTGAATCTAAAAATGTATTTTTAATTACTTTTACACTTATAATTAATTCTTAAATCAAATAAATGTAGTATTTTTTTTTAAGTAAAAAAAGGGGGCGGATTCCCACACCCCGCCAAAAGGGGTGCCCCCGCCCCGTAGGGGGCTGGTAGCACCCCCAGGTTTTGCTGCTAAATGCAACTTCTAGCAATATATAACCTTCTCTTTCACATTATATATATTTTGTGTTAATTTATTGGGTTTTCATTTTCAATTGGGTTGGTTTAATCGTCTTGCGGTTGAGTTAATTAAAGTGTCATTCAGTTCTTCTTTCTTTTCCGGCAACCATTTCAGTAAAACATTCAGAGTCCAATAACCATTTCAGTAAAATATTCAGAGTCCAATAACCATTTCATTTTCAGGAGAAGAAGTGGGAGCACCAAACTATGTTGTCCCATTTTTGTCACCAAATTTCATTAGGAAAGCTATATTATATGGTGTAAATTACACATCAGAAGGAGGAGGAATCATGAATGCAACTGGAAGAATATCTGTCAGCCCTTAGAAGTTTAGAAATTACCCATTATATGTTAAGTTGTTAAGTTTTGGATTATAATTTGTAATTTGTAATAACTTTTGTATTATTATTTTTTTTTTTTGTTTTTCTAGTTTTTTATATAGCTTAGTTTTCTTTTATCATTGTATTTAGGTTTTTTTTTTTTAGTTGTTTTAGTTAAAAAAAATGTAAAAATTTTGAAATGGGCCGAAAATAATTGAAATTGGGCAAAAAAAAAAAACCAGATTTGGATGGGCTGAATGGTCCATTTTGGGCATGTCCAGACTGAATGGACCGACCCTGGACTGGACCAATCCTATACATTACTTGGTTTGGTACAGGGTGGAAAATACCTTAACCAAATAGGTCTAGTCTGGTCCGGTCTGGTACACAAAACCGCCAAAGATTGGATCGGACCAAACCGAGATCACCGATTCTTAGCTATATCTCTTCAGATGTAGTTGCTCTCTTATATTACTTATCCTCAGTGACAACTTAACTTTTACTTGAGTATAGAATACGATGCAAGCACCTGATAGACGTACGGACGATTATACCACTTAGCTTTACATTAATATTCGAACTCATAGAATAAGTAATGCATGGCTTATGCATCATAGTTTGATTACCTTAGCCTAATTACCTCATCCTCATACATCTGCAATAATTAATGCTAGCTTATTTTCTCCTGGTTGAAAAAGTGTGAATATTGGTCTGTTGAGTGCATTCACTTTGGTGAATTTCTTTAGAGAGAGAGAGAGAGAGAGAGAGAGAGAGAGAGAGAGAGAGAGAGAGAGAGAGAGAGAGAGAGCGACTGAGACAAAGACAAAGTAAATAGAGAGGGAAACGAATAGAGACATGGAACAAGAAGGTGAAGAGATGCTCGATACTTACCCCGTGCATATGGAGGATGATGGTGGTAGCAGCATGGAGCGTAAACTGGAAAAGGTATGTCCGTAGCATCAAGATGATGTGGTGCGGCTCATTTCGCAAGAGTCTAGGCAACGGCGTGGTGTTGGCTTAGGCGACAACAACACACAGTGGCTGCGAAACAAACACAAAGGAGAGAGAGAGAGAGCATGGTGTGAAAAAGACAGCGAAGGCGAATGGGACAGAAACGTAGATGGAGAAAGAGGAAGAGGAAGAGGAAACGAGTAATTAACGGCAGCGGAGGAGCATGGTGATGGCCTGTTCATTACAACTATACTCCAAAAATACAACTCAAAAATACAACTATACTCTAAAAATACTAATCAATATACAATTAGAATCCTATTAAATCATTATAAAGAGTAAGAATTTAGCTCTTTCAAACAAAATGAAATCACATATATATACTACCTATATACACTCATAAGTTAATAGTGAGTATCACAAACTATGTTATGTGTTGTACTTATCAAAATAAAGAAAAATACAAAAACTTGACTTCTATACCAAATATTAATTACATAACATATAACATACTACAATCAGGCGGGGAAAGGAATGGAAAGAGTTCTGATTATAACATTATACAATTCAAGTTGAATATGATGCAAGCGTTCGACCATCTGTATATTCGAAGCCCACCACCTTGGAAGGAAAACAAAGCCCGTGAATTCAGCTTGGAATTAGGCCTGGGGTTATTGTAGGTAGAATAAAGAATTACGAAGTCGAAAAGTTTTTAACTTTTTGCTTTATTGAGAGCCCACGTACCTCCTCGATAATTATCGATCATAATTACGGTACAACCCATATTAATAATGACTTGATGGTGGTGGTCATGGTATTTAGTATATTTTACCTATTTCCGGAGTTTTAATTTTGTTCATCCCGTCATCTTCATCCTCATAATATCATTGTATATATAATTAATGGTACTTATAATTGAACCGAGAAATACTAAATTCGATATGAGGTGACAGTTTAAAAGGTGCAAATCTATACAAGAACAAAAACTGGAGAGGATAGTAACTGCCCGATGGTATTTATGGAATATTTATAAATCGATATAATAATATTGCTTGTGGTAGTGAATATAAAAGTTATTAATCGATATCATTTTCAGTAATCTTCACCATCCAAGGAGCAGACCAAATGCGGGGCCCAGCATTAGTTAAGCTTTTCGATATTTGTACATGGAAAAACCTACGCGGTATGCACTCCCAACCCAACATCTAGCCAGATACGTACACTGGGTCCAAAAAGACAGCTAACTAGGCCCATGCAAAGGAATTGCCATAACAATTAGGCACGTTCCAGTTCCAGCTCCCGTTCCAGTTCCATTAGCAACTTCAGCTGCACAAAAGTGTGCCCTCTTGCTTAGTTGAGCCTCTTTTTCCAACATCCTCAGCTCGAGTCTTTCCCGGCTGGGGACCAATGTTCTTTCTTTTTGCTCTTTCTTGAGTGCCAAGGATGCTTATTCTACGTTCATTTGGTTTGATACCATCTTTAAATTGAATATAGTATTAAGGAAGATTGCAATAATCATGCCAACAAAAATGAATCAAATCAAATCAAATCAGCCAAGTCAAAAGAATCAAGCTCCTAGCATTTTACCCGTTTCCTTTTACTGTAAATATTTTCATTTATTGTACATTCATTCTCGCATTACTTTGGTTTCCATACATTTGTAATTACCAAAAACAGCTCCTGGACTTGTAGATATATTTGATTTAGAAGTCAATAAAAGGATGAGGTGATTTTTCCATTGAAACCGTGTGATTTAAATCTTTATATGGTATCAAGAGAGCCCTACTCTCACGAGCAAACAACCTCTTCTCTACAATGGCCTCCTCTTCAGAACAAACATCTACCCATCCACCCCATACTCATCCCATCTCACCCACCGAAAATGCCATCATCCCTCTCAATATTTCTACACAAATTAATGAAAAACTGACACCCTCCACCTTCCCTCAATGGAGAGCACAATTTGAAACTCTCCTTATTGGCTATAATCTCCTTGACTATGTCAATGGAATTTCACAGTGTCCCTCCCCTGTTGGCACCTCCTCCACTGAGTTAAATAAAACTCACTGGGTTCGTCAGGATAAATTAATCCTGAGTGCTATTCTGGCTTCTACCTCCACCACCATTACTCCCCTCATTGCCACTGCCAAAACCTCCCATGAGGCTTGGAAGAAACTCAACCATATGTATGCAAATAAATCTAGAACCCAAGCCATGCAACTCAAGGAAGAACTTACCTTGATTCAACGAGGAACACATTCCATCCCTGATTATTTGCATGCGGTGAAAGCCCTTGCCAATGAAATCGCCCTTATAGATCATCCCATCTCTGATGATGATCTTACCCTCTATATTCTAAATAGATTGGGTTTTGATTTCAGGGAAATTGCAACGCCAATTCGTGCTCGGGAAACATCATTAGCCTTCAAAGAACTGCATGATATTCTTATGGGACATGAAGGCTACCTGCGGCGCTTGGAGATGAAAACCCAGCAACTAGTAGCTTCTGCGAATTTTTCTTACCGCAACAAGATGAAGTTTGGTGCTTCTGCTGGGTATCAATCAAATGGCCCTTATAAGGCCGTTGGGCCCTCTCGGTCTCAAGGCCAAAATCGCAACTCTCAAGGCCAACGCAATCGCAAGTCCTCTAATACACCCAATCAGCACCGCTATCAACCAAAATGCCAATTTTGTAACCAAATGGGCCATACTGCCAAGTTTGCCCCCAACTTCATTCATCTGAAGTCACGGTGAACTGTGCAACTACGTCAAAACAACAAGATCATAAGTGGCTTCTTGACTCCACTGCGTCTCACAATATTGCTGGTGACTTGGCGAATTTATCTATTCACTCTGAGTATGATGGCACTGATGAAGTTGTTATTGGTGATGGGTCAGGTTTGACTGTCTCACACATTGGTTCATTGACTCTAAATTACCCAAAATAGACATTTATTCTTTGTGATACTCTTTGTGTCCCAAATATTTGCAAGAATTTGATTTCTGTTCATCATTTCACATCCCAAAATAATGTTTTTGTTGAGTTTCACCCTTCTTATTTTCTTGTGAAGGATCGGATCACGGGGGTGACCCTACTAAGAGATGCATGTGAAAGTGGCGTTTACATATTTTCGAAATCACTGATAGGCTCCTCTTTCAACATGATGGCTAACATGCATGAACGGACCTCGTTTGATGGGTGACACAAGTGTCTTGGACATCCGTCATTTAAAGTTGTTCAACATCTTGTCAAAAAATTTTCACTTCCTGTTATGAATAATAAAATGGACTCTTTGTGTTCATCTTGTTCTATTAATAAAGCCCATCAACAACCTTTTCGGCCCACAAGTTTTCAAAGTCAAGCTCCTTTAGACCTTGTTTACACTGATGTGTGGGGACCTGCTCATTGTCTTGGATTAGATGGCTCTCGTTACTATCTGCTTTTCATTGATCATTACACAAAATATATGTGGTTCTATCCCATCAATGCAAAGTCTTGTGTTAAGACCATTTTTCCGCAATTCGAAAATCTGGTTGAGAAACGTTTTCAAGCAAAAATTAAAAGTCTCTATTCTGATAATGGTGGCGAATATATCAGTCTCAAACCTTTTCTCTCTCTCCATGGCATTAGTCACTAACTGCCCCTCACACACCTCAACAAAATGGTGTCTCCGAACGTCGTCACCGTCACCTAGTTGAGACTAGTCTTACCTTACTTCATGATGCCAATCTCCCTCTTTCATATTGGCCCCATGCCTTCCATACTGCCACCTACCTCATAAATCGTCAACCCACTCCTCTTCTTCAATATAGCACACCCTTTGAGGCACTTTTTGGTCAAAAACCAAACTACCTCAAGTTAAAACCCTTTGGGTGTCTCTGTTTCCCTCTTACTAGGCCTTATAACACACACAAACTCCAGCCCAAGTCCAGTCCGTGTGTCTTTATTGGGTATTCTACGACCCAAAACTCATACAAATGCCTTGAGCCCGTTACCTAGAAAATATACACTTCTCGGCATGTTATATTTGATGAAGCTCGAACCCTAGCCTCCCTTGGTTCCTCCCAGCCTTCATCGTCTTCTCCGTCTGTTCTGCCATCCACCCACGACGTCGTTCCATTCGTGCCCGCCGTTCCCTCGTTGGCTCCATCTAACGTCGTTCCAGTGGTCTCGAAAACTGTCTCTATCGCGGTCTCATCCCCTCCAGGTAATACCCGTACATCCCCTTCTCATGGATTTCTGGATTCTCAAAATCTTTTGGATTCTACATCTATTTTGCCTTTACTTGTGCTTGAATCCCATTATGAATCTGCTCCCATCAAATCGTCTCCTACCCTTTCCCCTGTTTTTAACTCCGAACCCACCTCTCCACGCCGCACACACTCCATGACCACAAGATCTATGAACAACATCTTCAAACCCAAACAACTAAATGTTGTCACCAAACACCCCCTTCCCCCATGTCTTGAACCGATGTGTGTGACCCAAGCTTTATCCATGCCTCAGTGGCGTGCCGCCATGTCTGAAGAGCTCACTGCTCTTATGAGACACGGCACTTGGGACTTGGTTTCTCCACCAGTTGGCTCAAATCCCGTGGGTTGTAAGTGGATCTTTCAGGTTAAATGAAAGGTTGATGGCTCGATAGATAGCTTCAAAGCCCGTCTTGTTGCAAAAGGGTATAATCAAAGACCCAAGATTGATTATACGGAGACTTTTAGTCTCGTTGTAAAACTAGCTACTATTAGATCTATTCTTACTATTGCTATTATGCAAGGCTGGGTTTTAAGACAAATGGATGTTAACAACACATTTTTGCATGGGGACATTACTGAGGATGTGTATATGAGTCAACCTCCAGGGTTCAAGGATCCTTCCAAACCCAATCATGTGTGCAAATTACGTAAAGCAATTTATGGTCTTAAGCAGGCCCCTCGGGCATGGTACTCCACTCTCAGGGATGCTTCTTTGTCTTGGTTTTCATAACTCCAAGGCTGATTCATCCCTCTTTATTTATCAAAGTAGCTCCATTATATGCTATTTTCTGGTCTATGTAGATGACCTTGTGCTTATAGGAAATGATTCCAACTTTGTGCACTCTATCATTAAGCAGCTTGGTGCTAGTTTTTCTTTGAAAGATATAGGATCTTTTCACTATTTTCTGGGTGTGGAAGTTATTCCAACCCGTGCAGGTTTTTTTTTGTCCCAACATAAATACATTCGTGACTTGCTGTCCAAAGCCAACATGGTTGGTGCTAAGGATATGTCAACTCCTTTATCTACAAGTACTTCTTTAAAATTGGTTGATGGTATAGCTTCTTTTGATAGTATTGAATTCAGACGAGTTATTGGAAGTCTTCAATACCTTTCACTTACTCGTCCTGATATATCTTTAGTCGTTAACAAGTTGTCTCAATTTATACACAAGCCCACAATTACACACTGGACAACAGCAAAAAGGTTACTTAGATACCTAAAGCAAACCATCTTTCACGGCATTCAACTCAAAAAGGACACTCCTTGGCATCTCAAGACATACTCCGATGCGAATTGGGCTGGAAATGTTGATGATCGGTCCTCTACTTTAGCCTATATCAGTTTTCTTAGTAACAACCCGATCTCTTGGAGTTCAAAGAAACAAAGGGTTGTTGCATGCTCATCTACGGAAGCTGAATACCGCTCATTAGCTAATGCAGCCTCTGAAACAATGTGGTTACTAGGCCTCCTCAATGAACTCGGATTTCCCCTCAAAGATCCACCTTCTCTGTTATGTGACAACATTGGAGCCACTCATCTCAGCTTTAATCCAATTTATCATTCTCGCATGAAGCACATTCAAATAGACCTTCATTTTGTCCGTGACTTGGTTCAAAAAGGGACTCTCCAGGTCAAACATGTTCACACTCAGGACCAAATTGCTGACTTGCTAACCAAACCATTGTCCAGGCAACATACTGAACTTCTTCGATCCAAGATTGGCCTTGCCGATGCAAGCCCTATCTTGCGGGGGCGTATTAAGGAAGATTGCAATAATCATGCCAACAAAAATGAATCAAGATCAAATCAGCCAAGTCAAAAGAATCAAGCTCCAATATAGCATTTTAGCCGTTTCCTTTTACTGTAAATATTTTCATTTATTGTAGATTCATTTTCGCATTACTCTAGTTTCCATACATTTGTAATTACCAAAAACAGCTCATGCACTTGTATATATATTTGATTCAGAAGTCAATGAAAGGATGAGGTGATTTTTCCATTGAAACCGTGTGATTTAAATCTTTATATATAGATTCATATTATGTGTTTATTTATTCGTGTTAATTTGATCTTGAAATTGAGGTAATTTTAATAATGATAAATTGAAAAAGCTTAATTTGGAAGCCAATTTAGGGATATCAAGCTTGTTAGAGTATTGAATCTTAGTCAATTTATATTGTACATTTGAGTGCTTGATAAAAATAAAGAGATCTATCGTTCTTTATTTTCAATGTTTCATTGAAAGTTAGCAAAATCGAAAAGAGTTAAGCATTTTCAAGCTTGATGCTTATAAGGTAGGATTTTTTTTCTCTATAGAATTATGAAGAACAAAGAAATATGAAATTTTAGTAATATGATGACACTTCTATGAGGATATTTGTCCCACAAGTTGGTGATGAACAAAGGCAATTGAGTGAGTGCAATTGTGCACCAATGACCATATTTATAGGTCATCACGCACCGTCGGCAAAGGGCACAACCATTGATAACTCAATGGTTGGCAAATGACACAACCTTTTGACTAGGTTGTGTCTTTTGACACTTCCTTAATCATCACCCCTCATAGGAACCATCATCATGGAGAGGATGTCATTCCAAGGGGTACACCATTTGGTGATCACATCCCTTAAAATTATATCTCATAGTTGATCACACAAAATTGTGATGTTCTAGTTGAATATTTTACATCGTTACCAATATAAGCTTTCCACTACTCAACTCTCATCTGCATATTCTTGCAGATCGGCCTCAAAGCATGACAAGCCTCTACATGTACACGTTTTTGCCATTACCTTATCTGACTGCACCATTTACCATATGTGCTCCCACTGATCATATATTAGGGGTGACTTCATTTCGCTAAAAATTTAATGAACAGCATCAATTATCCATCACTGGATCAATAATCAAAATTCTTGTTACAATTGACGACTTTAGTTGAATACATAACACATATATCGACCTGCATTGAATTTGCGTTAAGTACTTCCTCTAGAAGCTATCCCTAAGGCTTTTCCTAATCACCTTATCAGCGACTTTATAAATTATCAACTAATTATTTGGTTAATCAACTTGTACAGAAATTTTATTAAGTACTTACCCTAAGATCATTCCCGATATTTTCTTTAATCACCTTATCAATGACTTTACAAATGACCAAAATTTTATTTGGGTATTATCATAATTCCAATTTTCTAGGCATCCCAAAATGTCATGAGTTGTACATGTTGACCTTGAGATTGCTTTACCTAGGTTTCTCTCAACCTCATTCTCGTCACATGCTCTCTAAATTCTCCAGAAACAATCATTTGGTCATTGGATCTGCTACTATTTTAGTCGAGGAAATAAAATTAATATTGACCTCACTTCTTTTCACTATATCTAAAATATAGTGATAATGCACATCAATGTGTTTTCCCTTAGAACTCTGTATTACACATTTTATCAATGAGATGGCAGACTGATTATCACAAAACACATTGATTGGTTATGTGGATGTACCCAAATTCAAGTTTTGGCAAAGTGTTTTATCCACACCGTATTACTCACAACAGTACTACAAGTAATATATTTTGTGTTGTTCCACCAAATAGAAATATATATTCAGTTGTAGATTTTTTATCTTCTACATCACTTCCTAAATTAGTATCACTATAGTCGATTAATTCTAAATCACTGATCCCAAAGCACAATTTCAAATTTTTGGTATCATGTAAATATCTTAATATACGCTTCATTGCTTACTAATATTCCTTAGGATTGATATTTGCTTACCAATCATACTACATAACAAATATATGGTCTTGTAGTTGTCATTGCATACATGAGGCTTCTCACAGCTTGAGCATAGGGAACTTTAAGCATTTCGCTTATTTCATTTTCATCTTTTGGGCACATACTTTTATTTAAAATATGACCATTGCAAACAGTCGTACTTAAGGATTTATAATTTTCCATACCAAATCTTTTAAGCACCTTTTCTAGATATTTTTTTTTATCTAAATATAATATTTTTGAATTTTATATCTAGAAGTTCTTATACCAAGAATATAGGTAGCTTCACCCATATCTTTCATTTCAAATTTAGATTTCAAGAACTCTTTTGTTTCATTCATCATATCTTGACAATTATCTACCAGTAATATATCATCAACATATAATGATAATAATGTTAATTTGTTATCTTCTTCCATATATATATACAATGATCTAGTGGACTCATTTCATATCTCATTTCCAAAATGGTTTGGTGAAACTTCAAATACCACTGTCTTAAAGATTATTTTAGCCCATGCAGTGACTTCTTCAATATGTAGACTTTCTTTTCATGTTCTTTAATTTGGAATCCTTTTGGTTGAATCATATAGATATCCTCTTTTAGTTCATCATTAAGAAAAACTGTCTTTACATCTAACTGATGTAATTCCAAATTCATCCTGCCAACAATAGAAATGATGATCCTTACAGATGTGAACTTCACCACAGGCAAATACGTGTCCACAAAATCTACACCTAGTTGTTGAGTATATCCCTTGGCCACTAACCTTACTTTATATTTTTCCAAACTAACATCAACTTTAAATTTTCTCTAAGAACCCATTTACAACCAATAGTTTTTCTATCCTTTGGAAGATTTGTTAAGTCCAAAACATTATTTTGTTTATCGATTCTATTTCATCTTTAATGACCTCAGACTATTTTTCTGAATCGATACTATTGATTGTCTCAGAAAAATTTTTAGGATCATTTTCTAAATTTTTCAAACTGATATTTAGTGTATAATGATCTTGAAATAATATTGACGGTCGTCTGGTTCTTTTACTCCCACTGTCTCCAACATCAATACTTGAAGATTGATTTTCATCTGATTTTCTTTTATTTTTATTATTTTGTATTTGAATAATATCAGAATTTTCATTGTCAGACTCTGTAGAGAGCTATTGATTTTCTAAATCATTTAATATTTCTATATGATCAACTGGAGTAATAATATATGTATTTTCCAAGAAAACGGCATCCCTACTTTTTTCAATCCTTTTTTAGAATGATAAAATTCGTAATCACTTCCGGTTTCTACATACCTAATATTAAACCTACATTCCCAGATTTTACTTTTCAATTTATCCCATAGTGACCTTGAGATAAGCACTTGTACCTTATAACCCCACATTTTAAGTTTACTTAAGTCTAGTTTATGTCCTGTCCATATCTCGTAAGGTATAAGAGGTTTTGCTTTGGTTTTAACTATATTTAATATATATGCCGCAGTCAATAATACTTCACCCAAAAAATGTGTTGGTAGATCATCATATGTTATCATCTATCTCGTCATATTCAATAGAGTTCAATTTCTTATTTCTGCAATGTCATTTTGTTGAGCTTTATATGGCATTGTATAAATGCGTCTTATATCATTCAATTTGGAGAAATCATCCAAAGCTTCAAACTCACCTTCTTTTTCATTATTCCAACCGTTAATGGGCTTACACAACTAGGTTTCTACTTCTACTTTATATTTTTTAAATTTCTCAATTGACTCAGATTTATGTTTGAGTAAATAGATATGCTCATATCTTGAATAGTCATCAGTCAAAGTAATAAAGTATTTCATTCATCTATGAGTTTTAGTTCTAAAAGGTCCACACACATCAGAATGTATAATTTCAAGTAAATATGTGGACTTCTAACTTTTTGAAAATGATTTACTACTCATTTTTCCTTTTATACATAGTTCATATATATCAAAATTATTTGAGTTTGTTTGTGGTATTAATCCACTTTTACACATTCTAATCATCTTATTTTTATTAATATGGCTTAATTTTAAATTCCATAAATATGCACAATCTGTAGATACATTCAAATAATCAGAAATAGATACTTTATTAATATTAACATTCAGTACATACATATCGTGATCTTTCATGCCTTTTACTAACACATTACCCTTACTTATTATAATGGTTTCAAATTTAAATTCAACTGTATAGCCTTTCTAATCTAGTATAGGCACTGATACTAAATTCCTACAAATATTAAGTACATATAATACATCACTAAATAAAATAATTGAACCATTCATTTTAAATTTACATGTATCTTCCCAAAGACATCGCAGTATGTGTTGTTGCTCGTATACACTATGTTCTCTCATGTTTGTTTATCTTCAACCCACCATAAATCTGACACTGGTTCCACTAACATTACTTATGAGATTGTCATCACAATTTCCTTGTTTTCTTGTGTTTTTCCCTTATTAAGATATTGTGATTTGTAATACCCATTATTTTCACACTTAAAATAATTTTCAGTAAATGGTTTACTTTATTTTTTTTCAACCATTTTTTTTTCTTAAATTGTTTTGTCTTCATCTTGTTCTGTGTAGAACGCTTGTCCTGAGCCATTAATAAATTGGATGATTCACTATCTCTATTTCTCATTTTCATCATTGCTCCTTCAAGTACTAAAACTACTACAAGCGATGTTATTGTCATTACATTTTCACTGTGTATTAAAAAAGTAACAATGTGATCCCAAGATGGAGGAAAACTATTTAGTATGGTTGTAACTTGCATTTTATCAGTGAGAGGATGACTAGCATTATATAATTCTCATTTTCATTTGAAGTACATGATCGCCAATGTCATCATTCTCTTTCATACAAGGTCGGTTATACTTATCCAATAAAAACTGTATATAAATATCTGACCTTAAATCATACTTAGTCTCAACTGCATCCATAATTTTTTTAGCAATTTCATAGTCTTCAAAGAGATGAATGATATGATCATTCATACAATGCAAAATTAATGATTTTGCCCATGCATTATGTTCTTCTCATTTATCTTCACTTGGTTCGCTGCTCTCATTTCTATTCAACCCATTTTCTACACTTTTTGATGGCTTTGGTGTTGTTAATGTGTATAAGGTCTTTTCATGGGTTAGAAGAAAAGTTATATGCCTTTCTCAAGCCCGAAAATTTCTTCCATTCAGTTGTTCTATCCCCGATGGATCAATACTTTTCTTCGATACCGTAAATAATAAACCTAAAAAAATGAACAACAAAAAGAATGTAAAAATAATAAATTTGTTCTATTGTAAATAAATTAAATACAATAATTCAACTGTAAAAAATTAAAAGTATTACAAATATAATAGTAATAATAATTCTTGAATTTAATACAATGTGGTAGCCTTAAAATTCTCCTATTATATTTTAAATAATGAGAATAATGAAAGTGACGCCCCGTTCGATGATTCCTACGAACTTTTCTTGATGTTTCTCCCTTTTATAAGAATTTTTGGCGAGAATCTCGACCAACAGGTACTCTGTATTGATTTGGCACGAAATTTAGAGCACAACGGTATTTGAACAGACCAAACCGGGCTTGAAATGACCCTGAACGACCCGAAATACCAAATATGACCCGAACCGATTCAGAAAATCGAGTCAACCGGTTCAGCAGGTTCAAACCAGGTCCAAGAGAAGAAAATCGATGGTAAGCGGCTCGGTCAGTGGCATGATGATCAACGGCCTGGTCAACGGCTCGGCTTAGGGATCAGCTTGCAGCTCGACTTACGGCTAGGCTAGAAGGGGGGGGGACGATACCGTTCGAAGAGGACCGTTGCTTCTCTTCAGTGGCCAAAACGACACTAGTTGTTCAGCCCAGACAAGTTTGAATTTTGAGGACCATAGTTTTGCCGTTTCATCCAGGGTCTTCTTCCTCGTGCTGGGCCTCTTCTGAAACTGTGAAACTAGTATCCTCACTTCTATCCGACGAAATGGTCATCGGTGTTGAGGATTCCAACGTGCTCCCAAGGTCCACGAAGTCTAGCAGTGGTGATGAACTCCGGCGACCCCCTAGAACAGTGATAGTGGGTAATGAAAAATTAGAAAATGCATTATTTCTTTGTGTAAAAATATTCCAAATTTTTTTTTCAAAATAATAAGAACTTACTAGATTTTGAAAATTCCCAGTATACTCTAGGCCTCCCACTATGATTTGAAAGAGTCTCTCTCTTTGAAAGTCTCCGAAGATGATTATAATATGTAAGTGTGGTTGTCAAATCAAGCACTTGTCTATTTATCTTCTTAATGCACAAAAAAATTCCCTCTGACATGACCTGGCTCTTGATACCGCTGTAGAACTATGAAGAACAAAGAGACGAAATTTTGGCAACATTGTGACACTCCCGTGAGGGTATTTTTCCTACAAGTTGATGATGGACAAAAGGAATTGAGTGAGTGCAATTGTGCACCAATGATTCCTATTTATAGGCCATCATGTACCGATTGGCAAAGGGCACGACCATTGGTAACTTAATGGTTGGCAAATGACACAACTTTAAGAAGTGACACAACATTTTGACTAAATCAAAAAGTTGTATCTTTTGACACTTCCTTAACCATCACCCCAATGGGAACCATACCATGGAGAGGATGTCATTCCAAGGGATACACCGTTTAGTGATCACACCCTTAGAATTACATTCTCCACCAATTACTATACAAGAATGAGGAAATTTAACACGTACTTGCAATTACATTCCTTTACATAGCAAGATTCATATTTGCAATTAAATCAATTGATGCATATCCATGTTAATTTGCTTGTTAAACAGCTAGGCATCCAATTTCACCATATGAAGTAGAGTATATATATTAAAGAAGAAATTTTAGCACTCCCAATGTAAATTTGAGAAATACTTTAGTCACAAAGAAATTTTACAAAAATAAACTCTCAAACTAACGTGATTTGATATGGTACGTCAAATTATAAAGTTATTTTTATAATAAAGTTGATCTAATGTATCGTATAAAACTATGTCAATTTGTAAGTTTACTTTTGTGAAATATTTTTATGCCTATAACACTTATTTAACAGAAAAAATACTTTAGCCACAATAAAGGGATTACACAAAAGTAATCTCATGAATTGGCATGCAGGCTTAATGTAATTTGTCAGATTATAAAGTTCATTTATCGTACAATAGATTTAATGGATCACATAAAATTACATCAATTTATAGGATTATTTTTGTATAATCCATTTCATGTAACTGTAGCACTCCACTTCTTAACATGAATATTAGACTTTTAAAAATGTATTTTTGAAGACGCAACTTTCATGGGAAGGAGCTAGTAATTCTGAACATGGGTGTGGCACAACATGATGAGTAATCACTTTTGGAAATTGGAATGCAGAGAACAGGGTTCGACAAACCCTAACATGCATGGAAGGGGCTAGATTAAAGTGTAAAATGCATGCCAACATGAGTAGTACTACAGTTACTGGAAGTTTTGTCAAGTATACGTGATTAACTACAACTAGATCTGTCCAATCCACTAGCTAGCATGTGATCAGTTTAGGGCATCAGAGGGGGATCACAAACGTTCATCTCCTTTCAAAGGGAAAAAAATAAATAACTAATTAATAAAAATAAAAAAAATGAATCTATTTTAATTAATTTCGTCCTTTCATCATGCGTAGGAGAAATAAAAGTTATGATGAAGCTCTTGCTTTCTTCTTAATCTCTCATTTGTTTAATGACTGATCAGTGAAGCAACACACTTCATTGTTGGGATGATAAACTGAGTACTGGGAATGTACGCAAAATCACCTTTCGATCTTGGGCTATGTAAATATATGATTTCCTGATGATTGACACCTGGCCATGTTAATTCGCATGCAGTTGGCCAAGTGGTAAATAAATTTGACCTAATATAAATTATTCTTGGACTTGACGTCTCCTTAATTCAAGGGCGGCCACAGTAGCGCTATCATAGTCATATCGAATCTTATTGGTTTGAGAAATCACAATCACGTGGGCTAAGCCAATGGCAAACTGTGTTTGGAGACAGGCACGCCAGACCTTAATTATGATTATCGGGTGCAACAATAACTTATATACATATTTAATGCAAAAAGTAAAGCACTAAGATCACTTGTATATTAAATTTATATACATGGTAACACTTTCCCTGTATACCATAATATTGCCATTTTCTCATAAGCAGCTTAGTACTCTATTTTTGGCCAGACAATAACTCGCACGTACACCTACAGCTTGCAAGCACGCAGTACTACTGTTTGCCATTGGGCTACTAAGCTCGATAAAAGCGTGGGAAGACGCCCCTCGATTGACGGATGGTGACTCTTCTAGACCTCCATGTGTGCCAGTACTCAATCTCATGTACAATGGCACATGCCGCTTACATGTCTACCGTGAAGTGACTTTTTAATACGGCCTGATCTAGATATAAGTTCCTGTTTTGGCTTCACGTCTTTCCTTCCAAAATAATTGTAGAATTTAATCAAAGGGTGTTCCACTGAGTAAAACTTGTATTTAGGGGTGACCAATTGTAACGAGCAGCACTTTGGTAATGGATTCAAGAATGAGTGCATGGTTAGTTTAGGTCTCGTTTAAATAGTGAAATGAGATTAGATGATCTGTAAATAATAGTAAAATTATCTATAAATAGTAATACTGGAATGTTTTGCATTCATGAGATATTTTATAGAATTTTGAGAAATAAGAGAGAAAAAATTGAATAAAAATATTATAATATTATTTTTGTTTTGTGATTTGAAAAAGTTGAATTATTTTTTATGTTTTGTTTGGAAGTTGAAAAAAGTTATAATGATTAGATAAAAAATTTAAAAATTTGAAATTAAAAAGTATTTGTATTTATAGTATATATTTCGATATTGAAATAACATGGAATGAGATGAGTTCTTGCTACATGCAAAGCAGGCCAAAGAGTAATTAGATGGTGAACCTAAAAGTTAAGGATTTTAATATCCAAGACTTGTAGGACTACTTTTGGAACAACTACTGATCTATGCCGATTGGCAATTATTATTATGAGTTTAAGTCATGAAAATGTTAGAACATAGACCTATAGATTTGTTTAAAATGGCCTAGTTTCTCATTAGCCTCTTCTCTCTTCTCACTCAATCCGATCCCTCCTGTTGTTCGACCCCCCATCTCTCAATATCATCTCTCTTTTAAATCTCCTCCTTTGGTGTTGGCCCAACCCCGCAGCAGTGCAACACAACTCCTTATTCTTCTCCTCCTCGGCCTCCTCCTGATCTTCTTTCTCCTCTCCTCCCCCTCCTCTTCACTTGTCCTCCTCCATTTTTTCTCCTTCAAGGTAGTGAGATGTCCATAGGTACTTGAGGTGTGGCCGTGGGGCTGAGTAAAGAACCACAACCATGAATGTCTATGGGTTTATGAAGAGAAGTGTTAGGTTTACAAAGAAATCAACAAATCAAGCCTCAAATACATAGATTCAATAAAAATAACCTTAAAAAAAATAGAGCATCACAATGATGCAAACCACGGCATGTCCATGCTAGTGAGAGGGGCAGGGTGGTGGCTGACTGCCCACCCCTAGGAATTACGGATAGCAGGCCTAGCATTGACATATATAATATTTAGTCAATGAATACGAATAGACAAGTGGAATGGTCATAAAAGAAAGCGCTATCATTAGATCATTGCCTATAGAATAAAGACATCCCCGATGCATATCATTTTAGCATGCATGGTACAATATTACGATCTAAAGTTTAACCAAGTTATTAATAATAACTAATTAGCATAAATGTTAATTAATTAAGATCCGATTTGGTGTTTGGTAGGAAAATCTACCAACCATCTAAGGTGTTAGAGGCAAGGAAATTAGAAAATGAGATATGGCCAATGCATTTGGGATTTGCAAGAATTTGATTATAATTTTCCGTACCACAATTCGGCTAAGGAACTTTAGTTTGTCAAAACCAAATTTCAGCCTCTCTCTCGATCCAATTCTAACCTTTAGTTGACAAGGACCCAAATTAATTCTATGGCTATACTTAGTTATTACCATCTACAGTTCAGCTCTTCTATATTGCAATACAAGAAATATTTGGTCCACAAAAAAATCTTGTAAAAGTAAAATTCCCATATTGATGTAACTTGATCTGAAAATTTTAAATCTACTTTATAGTAAAAAAAGTGTTAGAACCCAATATACCATAATAAAACATATCAATTTGCGAGTTTCTTTAATTTTATGAAATCTTTTTGTAAACCTAGCACTTCTCTTATAATAATCTTATTGCAGTAGTGAACATACTTAAATTACAAGCCTGGAGAAATGAAAATAAAGCCATAAAGCCACATAGTACAAAATCCCTCCCTTTGTTATATACTTAACTACAAAAGTGCATATCGGTTGAGATTTTGCTCAACTTGTTCATCTACAAAAGTGCATATCGGTTGAGTTGTTGCTCAACTAGTTCATCTTTCCAATCCTACTACAAATTAAGGGAAGAAAATATTAATTAATTTGCAGATTTTAATCCCAAGTTACATTCTCTCTTTGCTTGATCAATTTCAGAAAACATATCTATGACTATTATATAAGTGGCTATCAAATGGCCATTAAACGGAAATTCTTGTTTTCCGTTAACATTTCGTTAAATCACTACTGCAGCTTTGGGAACAGTGATTTTTTTGTCCTTCAATCAGCTTTTACTTTTTCACATCTTTATCCGTCGAGTGTTAGGATGTTTTGGGTTTATTATTTTTGTCCTTTATGTTTTGCTGGTTGTGTCAGCTGAAAGAAAAAGCTTTTAATTTCAATTTTGACCCATTCTCTTGAAGCTTCTCCCCTCCCCTCTCTCTCACTCTCTCTCAATCATTTGTATATTCTTCCCCTTCAGACCTACTCTCTCTCAGCTCTCTTCGTTTTCACCGATTCTCTCTAACCCTCAACCTTCATCTGCTTCTCTAACCCTCACACACTCAGACCTACTCTCTCTCACTCTCGGTAGCCGCTAACGACGTCATGCGTCTCCTCCAGCCACCAACGTAGCCACCCACAATAGCAGCGCTGCCAAACGCAACCCCCCAAACCATCGAAGCCGTGACACCCAACCACAACGCCTCTCTCTCGCTCTCTCTCTCTTGAATTCTCAGAAACCCCCACTCACTTTATGCTCTCTCTCTCTCTCTCTCTCTCTCCCCTCCTCAAACTCACTCTCTCACACCTCTCTCTTTTGTAATCTATTTTTCGTCGAAAATTAGAGGTCTCTCTCTCTGTCCTCACAATTTTTCAACTGTCTGTCTCTCTCTCTCTCAAATCTCCTCTCTGCAGACGTTTCCCATGTTTGGTCTCAAATAAAATGAAGAAAACTATAGCCTAGGTCTGCTGACGAAGAAAATGGTTGTTCTTCATGGGAAAGGTGGAGTTTTTTTTTATTTTCTTCTTCTGATTTGAGTTTTTTCCTTTTTTTTTTTTTTTCTTTTTTGCTTCTTCAAATCTGAATGTAAGATTCTTTGAAATCTGAAGTTTTTTTATTTTTTGTTTCTTGTTCAGATTGTGTATGTTAACAGTTTGCACCTTGTGATGTAATCTGGGCTAAATGAACGATGGAAGAAGCAGTAACAACAGCGCACAAAGGGTGTTCTTGTTTGGCTTTCGTGTATATGGATATAGTGTTTTAGAGATTTTGTAGAAATTTTAAAATCTTAGAAATCTATCTACTCAAATTGGTGGGGTTGATTTTTTTTCTTTTTTAAATATAGGTGTAATGTTCTCTACTGAAGAATTTTTGTAATTGTTCTTGTTTCTATATTTACATAAACTACAGTTTCTAATTTCCTTTGTTCTTGGGCATTTCTATTTGCTTCTCTACAGCCAAACAGGGTTTTCAAACAGCTGTAGCTTGCTAATAACAGTTATTTTTTGGTTCTCAGGAATTAAATGAACCAAGGGCCAAGCTGATTAATAGAATTGAAATAGGTTACTTTCGTGGGAATAATGGTTGTTAATTTCTTCAATTTGGTTTCATACATTTCAGTTCTAACTGTGGACCGCTTTTTATTTTTATTTTTTTGAGCTAATTAGGATTTGCAAAATTAGAGATCAAAGTTAGAAGTTAAGGTCTATTCTGATGTAAGTGTTTGTTGTGTATCACAAAACGTGGTTGTATATTTATTTTGTTTTGTTTTCTATATGTGAAAATTATGTGCATGACTTTGGATGTATTTTTGTTTTTTGAATTTTTGATATATAGTCATTTGTGCTTGAATAAAGTATCTCGTTTACATGGGTGCTTGTTCTGTTTTTTAGAATTTTCAAGTGTTGGAATTGATATTTGGATATTATGCTAGGTTTGCCCACATTTCTGGTTGGGTATTGCCATTAGAAACATCATATGTTTGATAAAATGGTAGTCTTTATGTAAATAAAACAACTAATTTGAGATTAGGTTGACAGCTATGCTTGTAAATAGATATATAAGGATATTAGTAGAGAATGTATATCTAATGTGTTCCCTTTGGTGTTGTATTATGCTAAATTTTGTTCATCGATATCTAGTTGAACATCTAATTGGCATACCCGAACTCCCTTCATCAAATAGGATATATATAGGTTGGTGTTGTATTATGCTGGATTTTCTTCATCGATATCTATATTCAAGTCATGTAACTAGCATGGATTCAACCTTCTGTCACCTAGAAAGGGGTGAATTGCATACATGGATAATAATATATAAACTCTTTTTTACTTGTGAATGGTTCAGGCAGTATTTGACTTTGTTCTTTTCTCTTTTAAAGATCTGCTTGACTATAATTGATTTATTAGGTTTGAAGTAATGCTAGTACTCCGATACTCCCAAAGACTTGGTGCTGCTGTATCCATTAGCAATCATTTTTGGATGTTTAATAGCTATAACTCATTAAGAAATCAAGGGAAAAAGGTTGAAAACTTGAAGAATTTGAGAGAGAAAATTACTTGCTTTTGTCTGTTACAATTTTTTATGCTCTGTTTTGATTTTCATGTTTACATGATCCTTCTCTTAGTATTGAATTTTAATGTTAATGTAGAAGTATGTTCTTCCTCCTTAATTACTAGAAAATGAGGAATTGGAGGGGGTCCTAGGTTGAGGTTGAACTAGGACGAGGGATGATGGAGAGCATTTGCTCCAAGAAGTCGTCGTGGGAGGTGGGGTCGAAGTGGGAGTTCTGGACCTGGTTGTGAATCTCAGAGCTCTGCATCTATGACTATTGTTGTTGGCCATGATCAAATAGATATGTTTCGAATTATCAGTGTAAAATTAGTTGAAGATGTACTATGTTGTTGGATCATAATAACCCTCCTGTCATAAGATGATTGTTTTAATTTAAAGTACATATATTTTTATTGAACATAAAGTGCTGGTGAGACTTTTTTTTTTCTTTTTTTGATAAGTAAGTGCTAGTGGGGCTTTCTTATCGGTTACTCTTCGAGATTGATTTTTCTTTCTTGAATGGAATTATGTATCATATGTAGAGAATTATACCGTGTTTACTATATGGCGAACACATAAGTATTTTGTAAAAAAATTGTTTCACCCTACTAGGCATACTTGCCTTGCACTTACATCAGAATATACCTTAACTTGAGTGTCTAACTTTGATCTCTAATTTTGCAAATCCTAATTAGCTCAAAAAAATAAAAATAAAAAGCAGTCCGCAGTTAGAACTGAAATGTATGAAACTAAATTGAAGAAATTAACAACCATTATTCCCACTAAAGTTACATGTTTCAATTCTATTAATTAGCTCGACCCTTGGTTCATTTAATTCCTGAGAACCAAAAAATAATTATTATTAGCAAGCTACAACTGCCTGTTTGGCTGCAGAGAATATCGGGAACACAGATCATAGAAACAACAAATAGAAATGCTCAAGAACAAAGGAATTTAGAAAAATGTAATTTTCATAAATACAGAAACAAGAACAATTACAAAAATTCTTCATTAGAGAACATTACACCCAAATTTAAAAAAGAAAAAAATCAATCTCTCCGATTTGAGTAGGAAGATTTCTAAGATTTTAAAATTTCTACAAAATCACTAAAACACTATATCCATATACACGAAAGCCAAACAAGAACAAAGCCAGAAACAAGAACATCCTTTGTGCACTGCTATTACTGCTTCTTCCATCGTTCATTTGTATTTCCCTTAGCCCAGATTACATCACAAGGTGCAGACTGTTAACATATACACGATCTGAACAAGAAAAAAAATAAGAATAAAAACTTCAGATCTCAAAGAATCTTACATTCAAATTTGAAGAAGCAAAAAAAAAAAAAAAAACTTAGATCATAAGGAAAAAAAAAACTCCACCTTTCCCATGAAGAACAACCGTGTTCTTCGTTGGCTGACCTAGGCTGCAGTTTTCTTCATTTTCTTTGAGACATCTGTAGAAAGGAGGTTTGAGAGACACAGTTGAAGAATCATGAGAACAGAGAGAGAGAGACCTCTGGTTTCCGACGAAAAATAGATTAAAAAAGAGAGAGGTGTGAGAGAGTGAGTTTGAGGAGGGTTGAGAGAGAGAGAGAGCAGAAAGTGAGTGGTGGTTTCTGAGAAGTCAAGAGAGTGAGAGTGAGAGAGAGGTGTTGTGGCTGGGTCTCACGGCTTCGATGGTTTGGGGGGTTACGTCTGGCGGCGCTACTGCTGTGGGTGGCTACATTGGTGGCTAGAGGAGACCCACGACGTCACTAGCGGCTATCGAGAGTGAGAGAGAGTAGGTCTGAGTGTGTGAGGGTTAGAGAAGCAGATGGAGGTTGAGGGTTAGAGAGAATCGATGAAAAACAGAGAGAGCTGAGAGAGAGTAGGTCTGAAGGGGGAGAATATATAGAGGATTGAGAGAGAGCGAGAGAGTGGGAGGGGGAGAAGCTTCAAGAGAATGGGACCAAAAACTTCCGTTTGATTGCCGTTAAAACAAGAATTTTCATTTGTACCCATTTGATAGCCTCTTATATAATAGAGATATATATATATATATTTATATATATATATATGCTGGAAAATAGAGGAAGTTATATATGGTTATAAGTATGAGGAAAATTACAAGAATGGTATATTTTCTTGAAAATTATAACAAAAGCTCTAGATTTAGTCGATTTCGCACACCCTTGCGCACGAATTGACATGGCATGGCAGTTGGAAAATAAAACAATGTGTCTTGGCATCAGGAGAAGGACTGGGTTGTGGAATGGGTTGGGTTGCCATCTGATGGAATCTCCAATAGAACGTCATTCTCAAGATGTCCAAGCCTTCAAGGTTAGCAATGACCACTGAGGACTAGTACTCAAATAGCATGGGATATGTACATATATATTATATGTATGTTCATATATAGTAGTTGAAATTAAAATTTCTAATTCAATTAGCCCCATTACCGAGAGATGGCTAGCTACATACAACAAATTTCATTTTTAGAGACGAAATTTATTAGGGATAAATGTAATTTCATCCCTAAAAGTACTTATTTAGGACTAAATTTAAATTTCGTCTCTAAATATGAATGAGGTTCAAAAGGCGTTCAAATAAATAAATATCCATTCGAGTAAGATCTTCTTTGATGAAATATATCGTTTCAAAAAAAGAAATACGTTTGAACAGGTAAAACTTTGTTCGGACAGAGAGTTAACACCTGTTCGAATGGTTTAGTCTCTATTTAAATAATAATCTTCACATTTTTTGGTGGAAAAATTTGGCAAGATGGTTGCAAAACAGTTTGAACTAATTCGAACACCACATTTATTCATTCAAATGACTTGTTTTGTGGAAAATTATAAAAAAATTGGCAGGAATTTGATTCAATACTGTTCGAATGGAAGTGGCCGGTTTGAATGGTAGGAACTTAGTTCGAACCCAAACTAGATGTTCGACCGGGATTGTTTAATTATAATAATTTATTGAAAGGCATCCAAAATACGTTAAAAGTAAATATTTTTTTAATTTATTAGTTATCATTTTCAAAATATAGATATATTATATAGTATTATTTATGGTGAATTAAAATATTTCATATTCATAAATTAATTTTATGTAATTAATTTAAAAATATTTTAATGAGTTCTTTTATGTTAAATAAGATTTTTAGTTAAATAAATATTACTTTAGTAAAATAAGAAAAAATATTTTTGACAATAAACAATCTAGCAAACACCAAAAATAAAAATCATACACTAATTAAATCTTAAAAATATAATGTTTGATACAACATAAAAAAATAAAATAAAAACTAAAATTATCTAACTGGTAAGTAGCTCAAAATCCTCCTTTAAGGAAGATATGCGTCCCTCCATCTCGTGAACCTTCCCCATGATGGGCTCAACCATCTTCTTGATCAAAAGTCGGTGATGCTCCTCGAGCAAAGATCATACCTCATCCAAAGTAGCTACAACAGACTACCTCTAAACACCAGCAGGAGTAGAAACTAGATCACTCGTCGTGTCATTATCTTGTGCTGTTGGAATAAAAACCATTAACTTGCCCTAATTAAAATAATATAAACTAACAAACCAATTACCTATAAAGAATGCACAATTATTTGCATAAAATGCAATAATTAAATACGTTGAAATACCTATTAATTTTGAACTCAAACATTATGAATAATTTGCATAAAATGTCCAAATTCAAATAATATGAATCATTTTCATAAAATACCAAATTAAAATATAAACCATTAACTTGTCCTAATTAAAATAATATAAACTAACAATAAAATTACTTATATAGAATGCACAATTATTTGCATAAAATGCAATAATTAAATACATTGAAGTACCTATTAATTTTGAACTCAAATAGTATGAATAATTTGCATAAAATGTCCCAATTCAAATAATATGATTTATTTCCAGAAAATACCAAATTAAAATATAAACCATGCATTAACTTGTCCTAATTAAAATAATATAAACTAACAAACCAATTACCTATAAAGAATGCACAATTATTTGCATAAAATGCCCTAATTAAATACATTGAAGTACTTAATTAACGTTTGAGGAGTTGATGTCCAATGCATTTTGGAGGTACAAAGGTCAATGTCATGCATACTATTAAAAGTTCAGTACTGCAACAGAGGCGTGTCAAAATCCATTCTAAGCAATGCCACCAAACGAATGGTAGAAGGTTTGTGATATATTTAAAGATCATGCTTATCAGTAAGCACATAATTTCTCTGCTATCTCTTTTTTATAGTATACGTTGGATGTATTAAACATATAGACATAATGTTTTTTTTAGTAACGGAGTATTGAGAACAAAGCAAATAGATCAAATTTAACGATATACCATCATGCAGGTTTTCAATCTTTACATTGTTTATCTAAAAAAATGGTAGTATTATACTAGTCCCCGTTAAATATTAACATATATATTTTTCGAACTTAATATAGAATTCCCTTTTGCAACAAGAAGAAAGTCATACTGATTATAATCTGACTCAATTGTATGCTAAAACACATAAAAATCGTGAGGTGTTTAGACCAATCCCGAAACATAAACAAATTATGTAAGTTTCAGTTTTTTTAATTTAATTTTCTAATAATATTTTTATTACTTGTACTAACTTTAATTTTTTTTAGAACAATATGATATCACTTAAGGAAACTACTACGGATCCATCAAATGAATCATCTGTCAATAAGGCTCAGATCTTTTCTCAAGTTCTTGGACCACGTTCTGGATATTTGATGGGTTTAGAACGTTGCATAAAGTCATCATCAACTTCATCATCCTCTTCTCAAGTTAGATCAAATGACAAAACTCAGGAATTAGAGGAAGTAAGGCTTGAGATAAAACATTTGAGATACAATGAAAAAGAGTTGCTGATCCAATTAGACCAAGCAGCGGACTTAGAGGCGAGATTAGAACAAAACATGCAAAAGAAGCTAAAGATTCAATCCCAAAAAATGTTTGAACAATGACAATCAATAATGTCACAAAACTTTATGCCACCACCACAATCCTAGAACTTATTTTTCTTTAATTGTCTTTTTATTATTCTGTCATAGAACATTTGAACAAATGTGATGTTTAAATTATATTATTTAATATTAGTATCATATTTTTAATTAAAATCAATTTTATATCATGAGTACCGTTCGAACATAAAATACCCAGTTCGAATGGTAAATCTTTTTAACTTGCGTTCGAACCAGAAAACAAAACAATTCGAACAACCTCAGAAAAATCTAGTATGTTCGAGCTGCAGAACCTAGAGTTCGAACGGACTTCCGTTCGAACAATCGTTTTATATTTGAACTGGCAGCAATCGTTCATATTAATTGTATTCGAACAACAATTTGTCTATTCAAACAGACCCAATTTGTTCGAACACTTAGTCCATTCAAACATGATCAAATCTATTCAATCTTTCAAATCAAGTTTCTATATTGTTCGAACTTATCAGAGTTGTTCGAAAGGAAGGCTTTCCATTCGAACGGGTTTTTAGGATAAAAATGTTTCGTCTCATAAAGTAATTTCGTTCAAATGCCTACGACTGGCTCCATCCACTTTCGTCCCTAAAAGTAATTTTTTGGGATGAAAATCAAATTTCGTCTTAAAAGACCTTTTGAGATAGGCTTTTTTACGCCAGACAGAATAATGATTATTTTGCAGGCTAGTTTCAACAGATAATTCACAAGAAATAAAAAAAGAGACTCGCCCAAAAACACAGAGAAAGCATCTCTGATGTTTAATTCAATTACCAATATTCAAGAGTGACCAAATCAATCAACAAGCCTGGCTGTAATAGCTGAAAATCGACTGTATTGGAATTTTACCAAAAATAGCAAAATCTCAATAATCATGTCAAAATTAAATACATAAATAAAGAAATAATATGCCAAAAATCTGGCCCAAATCGAGTTTGAATCACTTCCAAAACAGTAAATGAAATATTACCATAAAAGGAAACAAATAACTAAAAATAAGAAATCAAAGGGAAAATAGTGGAATTCAATGTCGAAAATGATGCACACCGAGCATAGCTCGGTGCCTACGACGTGCGCGCCGAAAAGAGCTTTCTAAATTGGGATCATATATATGCTCGATTCTGATACTCTTAGCCAAAATTATGGCCAAAATACCGAAACGTGCCCAAAACTACTGTCCCAATCAAGGAAATATCACGATTTCCTGCCAGTTTTGCATTGATCTGCCACCTGTAAGTATTTCAGTGCAGTCAACATACAGTTAGACAACTCAGCATTATCTTACTCAGATCCGCCTACATCACTTTTGAGACAACTTAGAGATGAAAATGGGGTTTTTACGAAAATGAGGTTTTTTGGGACTTGTAGGGCTAGCTAGTACTTTTCTTTGGACACGAGAGTTTTTGTCTCGGTAAAATTCCATTATATATAGCCCTGCTTGCAAATTATTAGTGCTTCCCATACGGCCTCGTCCTCGTCCACGTCCATGAATTAACTTGCATGAGTTCCAAAGTTGCATCAAGCAGCTGCTCACCAAAGGATGTGGAAAAGGAAAGCTGAAAGATCTAAAAAAACAATTGAATATATATGTGCGAGTGTCATGTGTGTGATCACCATATTAATTAAAAAGTGATTTTTTGTGGCTGATAGTTTTTGTTAATTAGGTAGGGCACATTAGACTTTCCTGGGATAGTAACCCCTTTGTCCCACGTGTCATCAGTGTCTAATAGTACCACAATCTACACCGCGCGACATTAAAATACTTGTTTCTTTTTTGTTTTTCTACTCTCGCCATGAAAATACTCGAGTAAATTAAGGATGAATATACAGCACCCCATTTCGTAATTTTCTAATATATCTCGAACCAGTCCTCTAGGTCTCTATATATTAATACATTCATTTGGAGTTATCATCTTCAATTCCTACTACCAGTCCTGCAAGATTTTCTCTTCTTGATGGGAGAAAATGAAAAAGATGCAACACAAATCTCAATCACCAATATAAACGACCATCAGATCAATGTTTGCTCAAAGTGTTGAGCTGCTCAAGTACTAAGTAAGCTTTTCATTAAATCCCATTCAGCCTTTACCTGTTGATTAAGATTAATGATCTTTAAATAATTATTTGTCAAGGGTACTGTTGTTGCAGGAACCCTAATATATATATAGAAAGCAATAGCAGATCAGGGATGGGGAGAGGGAAGATCGCCATTCAAAGGATCGATAATTCAACGAGCAGACAAGTTACCTTCTCAAAGCGTAGAAAAGGATTGATCAAAAAGGCAAAGGAGTTAGCAATCCTGTGTGATGCTGAAGTTGGCCTTGTAATCTTCTCCAGCACTGGGAAGCTATTTGAGTTTTCAAGCACCAGGTCTGGCAATTTTTTTTTTTTTTTTTCCTTTTTTCATTTTGCAACACTCATGTTTGTTCCTTTGTTCTGGTACTTTCTTTATCATGATTTTAAGCATATCCATTTCATTTTCTTTTCTGGACAAAATCCTTTATATATTGCATAATACAGAACATTTTCTGCACCTGAAGCTTATATTTTGCAGATAATGTAAATATATATCTCTTTCTTGCGATTCCTTAGTACTTTTCTATCTTCCAAGAACTTTTCATCTGTCCTCTCCTTCAAAAAATATATGTATATATGTTAATCAATATTATCCATTCAGGTGTCCACTATATATATACATAGTCTGCATGGCAGTAAATGACAAGAGACTAGGAATCTTGGCGCGTGGTCTGTAGATGGTCCTAAGGATTGGCCGCACTGCATATGCTTGAATCTACACAGCTTGATCCAGAGAAAAATCATCTGCTTTCAGGCCATTCGTAGAGCAGGATATAATTAAAGCCATGGCCTTAATTAATTAGGATGTTGATAACTTTGGGGATATTACATAGGGGAATCAAAAACAGAATAAAGGGACTCTTAATCCTAATTAGGATGTTGACAACTTTGGGGATATTACATAGGGGAATCAAAAACAGAATAAAGGGACTCTTAATCCTTTTATCTCACTGCATGGGTATAGCTACCCTAGCAAGTCTCCCCGGTAAGAAAATCTAGACAAGCTTTGACCACGAACTCTCTATAAATAGTAGGACTCCTTTTCAGTTTGGATAAGAACAAGTTAATTAGGTGAAACAGAAATGATGGTGAATTATAATGAATGTGTTTCCGGGTAAGTAGGAGACCGATGATGAAATGCATGCGTTTCTTATATCATAACCCCTCTCCTAGATCGCTTTAGTCAGTACTCGATCTCTTTTGTATGGAGGTTCAAAATGCAATAAACAAGCATGGCATCCATTTTAGATCATTTTCTTCCAGTTCTCTTAAGTCTCGTTAAATATATTTCAGTCAATACCTAATCCTAGTACAACTATTTTTAGATTACGAATTTTCTAAAAATTAAAGCTAGTTAAAATAGTGGTGTGTGGAGAGGTACTAGATTTGATAAGAATCTACAGATATATATATATATATATATATATATATATTATATATAAATATATTTATATCGCGCGGCTGTGCAAAGTAATTAAAAGAATTTTTTGATTTTATTTTCTTGGATCCAATATTAAGTTACAAAGAATGGGGGAGAATTAAGTAGAAAGGGTGATACTTAAATAAATAGATCAGTAATAAGTTGATGGATGAAGTTGCTAGCTAGAGAAGATCGGGGGGAATTAAGTGCTAGTGAACCGTTATGGAACTGAAATATCTATATTTTTTGGGTAAGTTTTTAAGTAGTATATATATGATGTTATCATTAATCTATAAGCCAAAGTATTACTTGTAACGTCCTCAATTAATTAACCTATACAAACACCAAAGTATATACTATATTTTTTTTTTCTTGAAAACTATTGAATCTAGCTAATTGGAATAGTTTTCTCCCATTAGGGTATTGATCTCATGGAAGATAAGTTGTTAAGACAGAGCATTAATGAAATGCATGCCAAAAGGGTTGTTTAGCAAAATTACCAAGACCTTGTACGTTTTTCAGTTTGTAGTACTCTAAATTAGCTAAATTGTAGTCGGAGACTTAATTGCAGTACTAATATCTTTGATCATGAAGTGCTCAACTAGCTTCTTATAGAAAATACCATCCCAAACTTAGGTGTACGAGATTACGAGTCTCACGGCCAGTACTGGTAAAATATAATTAGGGCAAACAACACAGAAATATTAGTAAAAGACAAAGAACCTTAGGGGAAATATATAGATGGGAAACATATAAAACAGCATATATATATATATATATATATAAGGTCATGAAACGGATCACTACTACAGGAGGTTTAATTAAATCCTTGATACCATAAACACATCAATCAATCTCTTAAATGATCTATCTATTCAATATTATGATCATTTTGAGTTTTTTGTTCAATGGATTCTCTTAGCTACTTATAAGTTAGCCACAATTTTTATTAGCTTAGTGGTAAGATGTTTATGATTCTAGAGATATGTACGTACATGATTATGAATTTTTAATCTATATATATGTACACACACGCGCGCGCACACACACACAATAATTAAGGCATGATCAAAAGCATAATATTATGACCCTACTTGATGCCAGACAAAATTTAGATTCATACTGGTGGTTAGCCTCAACAGATATTTGGAATAGAGAAGACAAGAGATTCACTCAAAACACAAAGGAATTAAACAACTCTGTTTTCAATTGAAAATTTATCAAAACTTAGAATCGTCCAACCAATCCACAAGTCAAGCTGAAATAGCTGTAAATTCGAAAATATCATAATTTTACCAAAATTAGCAAAATCTCAATGAACATACCAAAAATAAATTCGTAATTAAATAAACAATCTGTCAAAATCTGGCCAAAATCAAGTTCAAAAACACTTCCTAACTGATAAAAGAAATATTACCATAAAAGGTAAAAAAAAATATCTAAAATTGGAAACTTGAAGGGAAAAATAGATGAGTGACCACGTCATGCGTGCCGAAAAGAGCTTTTCAAATTGGAGTACTTATATGTGCGAATTTGATACCTGTAGCCAAATTTATTGCCAACATACTAATACGTGCTCAAAACTACCCCAAATCAAGAAAAAATACCGTTTACTGCTTGACTTGCGCTGACTTGCCGTCTCAATGTAGTTTAGTGCCATCAACGTGCAATCTGACGGTTTAGCATCATCTGACTCGAATCCCTCTGCATCACTACCACTATTAGAAGTTCAAATAAATGCTTTAAATTGATGAATACCATTCATTCATGAGTTGTAGCACTCAACTTAGATGGTTTCAGCTCTTTGATCCTCTCTTTATTTCCTTTTCCAGTCTTCACAATAGAACTTTCTTTCTATAACTAGCAAAACACTACAGATCACATATGTGTTATACTATAAAAGGCTTTCCAAACTTATAAGTGAAACACTATATAATCACTTGGAGCTTTAACAACCCAGTCGATGTATTATAATCTCACCAACTGAAATATTTTACATGCTCCTCTGGGATTGAGTTGTGAAGTGCCTTCATTCCACATGGCATTTCTAAGACATGATCTAATGTACCATTTGCCACATCCCATAGAAATACTAACCACATTTGCACTAGACCTAATGGACCAGTACTTATATATAGCTTTTGTTAGAGTTTTATTGAATCTCTTATTTCCATTTACTAAAAATAAATGTGGGACTTAGCTAGCCCTAATACATCACCTTCACAATCTCTTCACTCAAAGCAAAACTTTCACAAAGACACATAATTGGAGGTGATATCTACAAGTTTGATTGGACACCATTAGAAGACAATAAATCTAAAACTTCACAGTTGCATCATCAATAGATTATATAAAGGAGGAAACCAAGGTTTGGTCATTTCCCGATCTCAACTTCCTGGTCACATTCTTTCCTCTCTTGTAGTTAATAACAAAGGAAAAAACAAAAGCCAAAAAACATATGATAACATATGGTGCCAGTGAGAGATGAACATCAAGAGGTCAAGGCCTCGTTTGTTTTTGCAGATCATAAGATGAGATGAGTTCAGATAAAAATTAAAAGTTGAATAAAATATTGTTAGAATATATTTTTTTAATATTATTTTTATTTTGAGATTTGAAAAAGTTGAATTATTTATTTTATTTTGTGTGAAAATTTGAAAAAGTCGTAATGATTAAATGAGATGAGATGAAAAATTTTGTGAAAATGAACGAGGCCTAAGAGGAGGCCTACTCATCCTCATGAAAAATTTTGTGAAAATGAACGAGGCCTAAGAGGAGGCCTACTCATCCTCCCCTAGGTATCGATAGTGAGAACCTCCCAAAAGAGGTGGGTGAGCTGAAGGCCGAAACCAATTATAAGGACAAGCAAAACAAAAGAAGAGCCATGGATGCATATGTCGAGTGTGGCCACTAGTGGAGAGGCTTTCTCTCCCTGCCAAGAAGAGAGGGATGCAAGGTTGTGCCGCAGAGATAAGAGAATAGAAAGGATCCTAAGACAAAAGGCCAGTATGGTTATAATGGGGTGAAAAAGAAGAAGACAATAGGGTTTCAGTACAAGGGTCAAAATAGCATCATTTTTGGGAGCAAAATAGCATCATTTTTGGGAGCAAACGAAATCCTTGATGGGTTCTTTGCAATGAGGTTGAGGTTGTTTTCCACTTTGCAGTCTTTAATTTGACACAATGGGACTTCCTCTCATTTAATACACATATTTCTTTTTTAGTAAGGAAATTGTCTCATTATCTTTTATTTTAGAAAAAATATATTTTTCATCCTCTAATTGAAAGGAATCTCACTCTAACGTAAATCACTAGGACAAACATGTTGCACGCTCAAACTACCAAAAGTTAACAATGCACATTTTTTGGTCGACAGATTTGATTGGCAAATGTGCCTTGTTATAACCTAATTCACATGATACTTCTTTCTTGATGACCAGATTTAAGTCCCGTTTGGATACAGAAACACTCTCAACCCATCTCATCTCATCATTACAATTTTTCTAAATTTTCATACAAAATATAAAAAACAATTCAACTTTTTCAAATTCTAAAAATTAATAATATTAAAAAATAATATTCTAACAATATTTTATTCAACTCATCTAAAACCATTTCATCTCATTTCATTATCTAAACGAGCCCTAGACAATAGTGTCATTTGACAATCAATATCTGTTGGAATACAATGTACTGTAGGTTACCTTGCAAAGTATAAAATCCCAAAAGTTTGAGAGTGAAAAAATAATTTTCCCATTATGTTAAATAAGCTAACAAGGATATTGCATACCATTTATAAGGGTGTCTCATGGTTGCTCCATTTTCATACTGATACATAAACCAGTATTTACAGTGCTAAATCTAATTATTCTAATTATTTTCATCAGCATCAAAGCAGTAACTGAAAGATACAACAAATCAAAGGAGGAACATCTGCAACTGCAGAATCCAGCATCAGAAGTCAAGGTATGCTTCGCAAAATATTCAACGCTGCATGCATCTACTGTAATAGCTTGTGTTCTGAAGTAGAAACCACTGCAGATTTTAAATACTACCAAAACATATGCAGTAGACTTCATTTACTCGTGAATCAATGAGCTAGGTATATATACTAAGTAACCCAATGGTACACTGTAGTACTCAACTGTAGGCCAGAGTTGTCATAGCATGGAGCGCCTCAAGATAGGTTTATACTAATAAAGCATGCACAGTATCATATCAATTTCTCACAATAATGCATATATAGCATGTACATACATATATAGTGCAACAACATTGGTCTATTACACCTGCAAGATCTGAAAATAGACTAAAACTGTTTTGCATAGCTTCATCATAAAGATACATGCAAGCAATACTATTGCCAATGCTTTATGCGTGCAATCCATCATCCTTTTTCTCTGTGAGCGTTAATAGGACATGCCAACTCAAGAACTTCAAATGCAAAATGACTTGAAAGTATTACTGCTCATTACTTGGAATGTGTTATATGCTTGTATGATTCCCTGAAAGCTTAACCTTCATGCTCCCTTCTCAACTGTTTCTTTAAGAATACACTTCTAGTGTTGGTCATTTAAACATGATGAATTGCAAAGAACTATCACAGTGACCGATAAAATATATCTAAACTATCAAATTTTACTTTTCAATATCAAACCTCATGCCTTGTGCTGTAATAGCCTTGTCTTAGCATTTCTTGTCTACCATGTCTAACCCTCCCCTGTGCCCATTTGGACACATGCACAACCCCTCCTACTACAACATATTTGTTGTACACAAATATATATGCTTGCAAAAGACTGAAATGTACATCAAGACACCAACTACAACATATTTGTTGTTTATGCATCGATACAATATCACAAAGCTTTCAGCTGAAACAACAATCTCAAGTTCTTAAGCAACCAAAATAACTCAAGTACCACCCTATGTATCAGACAAAGGAAATGTGATATTCTCTTCCTACTGAGTGTTGTTGGCACTCCAATAAAAAGGCATCCAACTCTCAGTTAATGGTCACAAACCAACTGGAGTGTCATCAAACAATTAGTATCACAATAGTCTAGCATCATGCTAGGTCAAGTCAAACGAACTACTTTTTAATGGAATTATGTTTCAAGGAAAAAACATAAAAAAGATCTTAAAGAACAGAAGTTCTTTAAACTTGAGCATCCAAGAGCAATGGTGTTGCAAGAATACCCTACAAGCATAGCAGAGCTCATCCATTTCCTTGGCTGAGAGCCTCAGACAATTAATCAACATAATCATTGTCATTCTAGTTAAATAGTTCTCATGCATAAAAAAAGTACTTAGAATTACAACTGAAGAAGAACATGATTTGAAAGAGATAGAGAGACATGAGATCAGAGAGAGTGAGAGAAATTTTCATGGTTACATTTGACATTCTAAGTTATGACTGCATACCTTTGCCAATGTCATAAAACCATTTTTCGCTTCATTTCAGGATTAGTAATGATTATATATAAATATATATATGTACGAATGTATGTATATACACACAAGCACACAGATATTTAATCTGTGTGAATGTGTCTATATATATGCATACAAATATATATATTTCCTGCTAAATACACTAGATGTTTTGTTTAATGAGTTGCTCTATGCATTCAGAACAGGAAGAGAATATCAGCAATATCAAAAATTATGTCTAGTCTAAATGCAAAAGCATTTACGTAGCACCCAATGCAAATGTCATTAAAGCATAGTTGGGTTAAGCTCGTATAATCTGCTCCAAAACATAGTTCAAATTACTTCATCTAGTAACATTATAGCCTTCACATCAGCCAAGGATATGAGCTACAACCTATTTGCTTGCACTTACAAAATCACAAGCATTATCCGGCTAACTAATACATATTATCCTCCAAACAAGCTCTTGATGCTTTTGCAATGTTTTGACATAATTCCATTATAAGATAGTTCGTTTGTCTTGACGATCGAAGCAGTATCAGTACAAGATATCAAGTATTGAACTGTCAAACTATGATGAAAGTTTGAATTATGTAATTGCTTCAGATTGCAGGATGTGGTTGTGCATACTTTCTCAAATTAGTGAAACTATTACATGACTAAGTTGGATTAGCTAATCCATGGTATAAATCAACCACACTGCTACAACAACATATTTCTGTTGTATTGTCCAAATTATTTGGAGCATACATGCATTTGAGCCAGCCAACCAAAATGGACATCCTAGATGTTTCCATTAAAGGAAGAGCTGATGAGGCAAAAAAAGCTTAGAATATATTCATCATTTTTCCTCTCCACCCAATAAACAAAAACTTTTTTTTTTAAATAAAGAAACATGTGACACAACTAGACTCCCATAAACAAAACTGAGTTGACCAGTTTGCCTTTTACCCTCAGATTAAGAGTGCATGCATGCACAGTATAACTTCAAACTTCTTAATAAAAACCAGCTTATCACAGATCAAAAGGACATGTCTACATTGTAACAAAAATCAATAGGATCTTTCAATCAATGTCAATGCATGCCCATATCTTTTACTGCCACTATTGGTGTCTCTGAAAACTTTGTTTTTTAAATACACATTAACACAGTTGTGAACCCAATACTTCAATTGCTTTTATAAACCTTCATTCAGGAAATTCACAGCTAAGCCGTATTATTTACAAGTCGGCCTTCAGTCAATCGTTGACAGATAACTCTTAATTAGACATGATGAATGCACCTTAATGATTACATACATGCAAGTAAAAAACTAAAAGATTGAGCTACGGCCAATTTTTTAGTGTTAGCCATTGCATAAAAAATTATGTCATGATAGTAATCAAACATATCAAAGAGATTAGCAAGCTCATTCACACTCCAATTAAACAGCGTTGATTTAGTAGCTTGGATTTGAACACATTCAAATCAGCATAAGATCATAGCTAAACTTCTTTAAAATAGCTGGCAGGCTAATCTTATTTTTAAATAGTTAATGTTCATGGACAGATTTTTCATTCTCTTAGTTTTCTTTTTAGTCAAGATGAAGAAAAGAACTTTGCAGTTTTGATGCAATTAACTTGTGCTTCTGTACTTGCTAGTTCTTGCAAAGGGAGGTAGCAATCTTAAGGCAAGAACTGCAGAACTTGCAAGTAAACCAACGGTACCATCTATGATCTCCTTCAGCTTAAATTACATAATATTTCACTGGGAAAAATAGGCGATTAACCGGGCCTGTACAGGAAGGTTGACCGTTGCTCAGCCAGTACCAAAAAAAAACGTTCTATAAAGGAAAATGTCAGTATGACTTTTAAATGTGTCCACTAATATATTTTTATTTATTTTTATTTTTTGTAATGATTAAGAAAGTAATTATTAATGAATTTATATTTATATTTTATTTTTTAAATGGTTAAGGATGTTTAAAATATGCTTAAAAGAAAAAGGAAAAAAATTATTTGCACTAGTGTGCATATTTGGAGTGCACACTTGGTGTCCACCCTGACATTGTCCATCTATAAATTACAAGCATGTATCCAAAATTAGATTTTGAGAAGTTTATATATATAGTATATGATAAGATCCAGATAATGGTGGACTCTGTAAATCACCACAAAAACCAGCTTGATTTACATGTCTTTCCAACATTATCACAATAGTCATGCAGTTTAACCTTCTCCACAATTATATAAACCATATAGTAGCAAATTATATTTATTATTAATATTTAATAGATATAGAATGCAAAAGTAACCCAAAATGATTGGAGTAATGGTACAAATTTTAAATATATAATTTTTTTTATAAAAATGGGGTCCTATAAAAAAATTAAAATTTTCATACTTTTTCATAACAGAATCTACTTTTTTTTTTTTTAATAAAAAAACTTAGGACATTTAACTTTGTATATATCATTTATCAAATGTTCATTCTACGTTAAAATGTCATGATAATACAGGCATATGATGGGACAACAACTTTATGCTTTGGGTGTCGAAGACCTACAAAATCTGGAGAATCAACTAGAAATGAGCTTGCAAGGTGTACGACTCACAAAGGTCAGAAACCTACTCCCTCTGGCCCCTTTTCTGTGTGTGCATGAAGTACATGAATGTTCAAAGCGACGCACCTGCATGGCACTAAACATGCCCTTTTAACGTCTGCAGGAACAAGCCTTGACTGATGAAATACAGGAACTAAGCCGAAAGGTTTTTGCAAAATGCACTCGTTCTTCTTTCTTACAGTTTTCTATCATGAATCGTTTCAGCTATAAAAAAACTACTCTTTTTTATCACAGAGCAATCTTGTCCATCAGGAAAATATGGAACTCTATAAGAAGGTAATCCTTGTACGCCAAGAAAACATGGAATTATGCAATAATGTATTCTGGTTTATAATTCACCCAAACTCCAAACATTCCCAAAGAAATGAAAATTTATCGTTACATGTTTTGATATGGTAAGCTATGAGGCTAGTAAACCTTTTGAGCTTATCAATCCGACCCATGTCTCAGGTTTACAGCACCAGGCACATGAATGGAGCAAGCATAAGTTCTTTCATCCCATATGGAACTAACCTCAGAGACGACTTGGATGTCCCTCATGTCCATCTTCAGCTATGCCCGCCCGAGCAACAAAATTATTAGCCAGCAACAAGAGAAACAGAGTAAAAAAGTAAACTTTTCTCATCCCTTTTAAAAACTAATTGAAGAATGTTTTCGTTTTTCTATTAACGAGTTGATCCCTGCAAGTACAACTCATGAACTGCAGGAGATCAGTACGTCTATATCAAAGAATTGTGAGCTGAGGATTTCAGAAAAATGTTATTCAACTTACTCTGGGCAAATAACAAAGCGCTTCTTGGTGGGAATGAGCTAGATAAAATCCCATCAGCATGATGAATGATTCTTGTGATATTGTTTGTGAAATAAACTACATATTCAGTTAAGTTGAAATAATTAAGCTATTGTACTATGTAAATTGAACGAATCGGACAAGATCTGAATGCAGGTTTTTGGGAACATAATTTTTTATTGGCTCCGAGAAGAAAGTTATTTTTTCACAAGTAACTGATCTGTAAAGAAACTTATGACAGCTAAAATCACGTTTTTATTATTATTGTTGTTGTTATTTTTTTGTCATCGTTTCATTTGTTGCTAACTGTTTTTTCCCTGTTCTTCATGGCATCAACTTTGTCATGAATTCCTTCGAAGCCTATCATGTATGCGTTTCTAAACCTGTTTTTGGCCATTAATTTATTGCCATTATTAGTTTTAAATCATACCAATCTCTCATGCAAATTAAGATTTGTTTTATCTTCATTTTTGTGGATACCCAATTAATAAAAACAAACACTCAGAACACTCCGATGATGCATGGTGGCTTACAGCTTCAGTATTGGATCATCCTAATTTCTATGCTTTCCGCATCAATTTTACCTCGTATATATTCACGATAACTAATTGTTTTGAGCTTTCGGCTCATAGAGTAAGCCATAGAAGTCCCGAAAAAAGTTATTTAAGACAAAGGTCTTATTCATCAGAAACTTATAATGAACCAGAATACGTACGGCGTGTCAGTTCTATCCAGAATATGCCAAGAAAAAATAAATAAATCTGAAAGAAGAATAGCAACAAGAGTTGTAATGGATCGATCATAAATGCAACTGCAGCAAATTTAAAAAGATTCAACAAATTATGAACAAATTCTAAAGTTGGAAGCTAACTCCAACATCATTTCAACTCATTGAACTCCCATCTAACATGTTGATGAAACTCTATGGAATGTCGTCCAGGCACTTGATCATTTCCAAAACCCTCATCAAAATTCTGTGCATAGCTGACAGCATCATAGTGGAAAGACAAAGGTTTTGGCCCATATAAGTGCTTAGTACTGTCTCTAACAAACCTCCTCAAAAGCTTTCTCCATCTCCAGCTTCTTCTGCTATGTCTGCAGCTATGGATGCGAGAGTACCCCATTTCTTCCGACACTGGAAAGCACGACGGTGACATCATGCACCCAGAGACGCATGAGGATCGCCGGTGGACGAGATGCGTCTCCATTAAGTTCAACACAGAAGTCTTGATTTAAAATTAAACCAGTTGCTCCTGCTGTGCTGCCTAGCCAGCAACATGTGCAAGTGAGAGGAGGATCGATGCATTTCTCTTATAGGTACCAAAGCATATACGTTGTAAATCCCTTTTCTGTACAACTTTTGTGGGCCTTACCCATGTCGGCCTTTGTCATTTTACCCGCAACTTCGTCATCCTGATAAGAGTTAAGAATGACAGGTATATAATATGTCGGACAGAAATCACCATATCTTCCAAATTATATCAACTTCCATAGATTTCATCACCGACTGTTAATGTGACCTCAGTTAATCAGTCAACTTTCTTTGGCCCTAACAGTAAATTCGCATAGATTGGCTTGACTCACAGCTGGGTGATTATTCCATAGGATTTGGTGGTAAGTCATAAGATCGACAACATTTTATTGATTGATTACATAACTAGGATACAAATCAAGATTTACTCCTGCACTGTTTAGAGCTTATAATTGGCTTGATTTAATGAAGTTATTATAACTTTGATGATTTTGATAACCTAGCTAATGTTTACCATTAGGTAAATCTGTAACTCGAGGACTCCTATAATGAAGCAAGAAATTCTATTCACTATCTTTATGCGACATTAAATGATTGGATGATAATTAATAAATGATAATACTTTTACAATCATTTAATACCACGTACATTAAACTATATATGATGGGAGGATTGTGGCAAATTAAATAGATGATGAATAGCACTTTTCATATATAAATATATAATTTACGGACTAATAATATATGGGATATAATGTTATAAATTCCGAAACATTCCTACGTACCTAAGGACAATGCAAAGTACGATCGATGATTTCTTGATTGAACAGCTGGATCGATTTTTATTTCTTAAATAAGATTGATTAAGTTACGTTTGGTTTCACAGATGAGATGAAATGAATTGAAATAAAATATTATTATAATATATTTTTTTAATATTATTTTTGTTTTAAAATTTAAAAAAAGTTGAATTATTTATTTTATTTAGTGTGAAAATTTGATAAAATTGTAATGATTTGATAAGATTATATGAGAATAATTGTGAAAACAAACGTGGTACGTACATAGTAGTTGTCTAAAGAAGTAATAATTGACAACTCTAATATTTGAATGTGAAAGATTCTGACAATAAATTAAACACAAAATGATAACCCAACAACTATATAAATTATATATAGATCACCAAATGTTGTTACTTGAACTGTAGTGTGAATGGTTTTTAATGCAGATAATCATAATAATCAACAGATATATTGGTTTTTTGAAAAATTCTATCTTTGTAACTACGCACCATCAATGAATTAAAATGGTAGGTGAACTGCATGATCAATATGAAAAGTTGACAGACAATGAACAAAGCACATAAATACAAAGTCTGCAAAATGAATTAGAAGTAGTACTGCCAATAGCAGAGAGAGAGAGGAAAGAAAATGATCTGAGCATGTGAAAATGGAAAAATCACACCTTCACTGGACACACTCACCGAAGCTTGTCGGGACTTGCTAGCTACTTGTCGCGTTTCTTAAATCTCGCACGGAAAGAGAAGAAGCGGAGGACATGCAATATGACATGCACATGCAGACATTTTAGACCCTAGGGTTTGGAACCCACATATCAATGTCTTGCTTCTTATCTTGTTCTGACCCTTCTTGGATTCCTTTATCCTTAGCCTGGAAAGTGGATCCAAAACACTAACATTAGTACTAGCGTGTCTTATCTTTTATCAGTTAAGTGAAGGACTTCACCATGGCCCATGGCAATGTTATTCAGAAAGTGGGAATTGAGTACTTTTGTTCTTCTGGACCGTGTCTAATTAATTCATCTTGATCTAGCTGTGATATTTAACATTATTTGTACCTGTAAATTATGAAGAGACTAATTATGACCCATATCTAATTGGCACAAGTCGAAAAGCATTTTTATGGTGATTTTGTATGAAAATCCCTTGTAATTAGCCACTGTCCCACTATCTTCTCTTTCTATATATTGAGAGACTGGATGAGAGTCAAGTGCATGTTCTGTTTGATAAAAGTTGATGAGTATGCTCTTCATAACATGAGTACTGTGGCATCAGCATCATATAATAATATCATTTCAAGTTAAATGCTTTTCGTATCATTGACTCTTCAAACACTCATCAGATGCCATAAATCTTATGCTTCTGCAAACTATCAATTATATACCTGTCCCACCTTCTTTATCAATACGTGACATTAATGATGTGGGTCCTTATAGCTTTATCATAGACAATATCCCCTGATATGTTCAGACTCTGTAAAGTTAAATCATATTGCTGTGAGAGAATTTTCATCCAAATTTTGGTAAAAACAGATAAAATTAATATTGATAAAATATAAATAAAGGAAGTATTTGTCAACAAGCTGGAATAGCTCAGTTGGCTAGAGCGTGTGGCTGTTAACCACAAGGTCGGAGGTTCGAGCCCTCCTTCTAGCGTTCGTTTTCATTTTTTTTTCTGCATCCTGTTACAGGGCCAATGGGCTATTATCTCTATCATGGGCTAGTGCATTAAGCCAATACAGCCCAAAAGCCTGGATCCTAAGGACCCACAAGGGGCAGCTTCTATCTGTGGACCAGCCCAGTGGGCTGTGAAATAGGGAGCCCATGCTCATAATTAATGGCAACAAAGCATCTCCAAGAAAATGACATAGATAAGGTCTAGTTTTGAGGTTGGTAGAGGCCTTGTATTGGAAACTACTACAAAATGGCTTCGGTGGCCAGCTTCGTCTCTCAAACATCGCCATCCTATCATGTTATATCCTCGGGGGATCACTTTTGTGGCCAACAAAATAGCAACTTAAGGATAGCGTTTTTACGGCTGGTTTTTGTGCAATGCGCGCATGCATCTCTGCTCCCCACACTTCTAAACATTAAAAAATTAAAAAAATTTAGTAGAGTTTACGTGTTAGAAACTTAGAATTGTGAAGTATTCTGCTACGTATATAGGACTATCTTGCACATATCCTAGAGAACGATACTTCAACACACAGAGAGAGAGAGAGAGAGAGAGAGAGAGAGAGATGGCAATGGCGATGGCGCTTCGTAGGATTGCCTCTTCCCTTGACAAGCCCGTTCGACCTCTCTTCAATGGCGGCTCCCTCTATTACATGGTTCTCTCTGTTTGTTCTTTCTTTCCTTCTCGTCCCTTTTCACATTTTTTTTACTTGCCTACAGTTATAGTTCCTTTCTCACACTAGCTTAAAAATGATCATCTTTCGTATTCTTCTGTTTCAGTCATCATTGCCTAACGAGGCTGTGTACGAGAAGGACAAAACCCGTGTCACAGTGAGCTAATTCATCTTCTTTTCTTCATATATATTTTTTATATATTGCTGTATTCTCTGTGCGTGTGCGTGCATGGGATTGCATATATGTTATAAACGTTCTTTTTCTGTAATAGTGGCCGAAGCAATTGAATGCTCCCCTCGAGGTTGTGGATCCGGAGATTGCGGACATTATAGAGCTTGAGAAAACTAGACAATGGAAGGTGACTCCTGCTCGTTTTCTGTTAAAATTAGCAATTGTTTTCGTCGGAGATTGTCAATTACATTGACTAGGATGGGATGGTTTAATTCTCACAGAATCGAGAGATATTAATAGAACAAAGTAATTAACGTTCTTGGCCTAAATTTTGTCCAATATGTTAAAAACTTCAACTCCTATCCAAGAAGTAATTACATTTACATTTCCATCGTTTTCTTCGTGATTGGGTAAAGCATTACAGGTTTCTCTACGGCATGCATGTATAATCACAGTTTACTATGTAATATAATATCTTATTGGAATTCATTGTTGTGTTGGTAAAGGGGCTAGAACTTATTCCCTCAGAGAACTTCACTTCTGTCTCTGTAATGCAAGCAGTTGGATCTGTCATGACTAATAAATACAGTGAAGGATATCCTGGTGCTAGATACTATGGTGGAAACGAGTAAGTCGACTAGATCTTGAACTCTTCTAATGCTTGTCATGGATGTTATTGCAATTAGCATGGCTTTTAAATTTTCATTTCTAGACCATGCGATTAAATTTTGATACAGAGCATGGACCTCTCTCGCTTTTCAGGTACATTGACATGGCAGAATCCCTATGCCAGAAGCGCGCTTTGGAAGCATTTCGATTGGATCCAGCAAAATGGGGAGGTAAATAAGTATTTTTGTATGGTAATGAATCTGGAGCTATTTTTTCTGTACTGCCCTGTTTCTTTCTTTATCTGAGGATCGCTGTTGATTCTTGTTGAAAACACATATATGTGCGTAGCATTTGTCGAAAATCTCTCTCGATCAAGTACATGGTTACCCATGAATATCTGTATGCATCCAACCTTGTCAGCCTGGTGGACATAACTAGAATCTCTCATCTGCTTAGACATATTGTTAGCCTAATGGGTTTGAATGTTATTAGAATGTGATCATTTCCGAGCTTTCCTAAACTCAATATCACCTTTGACATTGCAGTGAACGTGCAGCCTCTATCTGGGTCTCCAGCTAATTTCCATGTTTACACGGCATTGTTAAAACCCCATGAGAGAATCATGGCACTCGATCTTCCTCACGGAGGGCATCTTTCTCATGGCTATCAGGTACTTAAATCGCATCTAATTTTATCCTGAATCCTGATCCTTGTAAATCCATCATGTTCTCCTTCTTATAAATCTCTCATTAGTTTACCTAAGTAGTACTAGATTGTATATCCTTTGAACTTGAAGATATGTAGGCATCATTTCTATAACATTTCTTCATAACTGGGAAGTTGTCATATCCATATAGAGAAATATTTGATTCAAAATTTCATAAAAGTAATCTCACAAATTGGTGCAGCTTGTTATGGTACATCAAATTGTTAAGGACTTTTTACTATACAGTATATTTAACATATCATATCTAGTCTCATCAATTTGTGAGCTTACTTTTTGTGTAATTTCTTTGTAAACCTAGCACTTCTCGTTTGTGTATGGCATTGATAACCACGACATTTATATTGTCAAGGCTTGTAACAAATTTTGATCAACTCTCCTTCTTTATAACATTGCTTTTCGGTTTTCTCATATGGGAATTACATCATCTCTTTTGCTATTATGCAGACTGACACCAAAAAGATATCCGCAGTGTCTATATTTTTTGAGACAATGCCATATAGATTGAATGAGAGCACTGGCTATATTGACTATGACCAGGTAGCTAGCTTTGCAGCTCAACTCCGTTCATTTTTTCCTTTCAAATTCCCTATCTATGTATAAGCAGAAGATTTGAGTGACATAAAAGCATGTACATTGCAGATGGAGAAAAGTGCCACACTCTTCCGGCCAAAGTTGATAGTGGCTGGTGCTAGTGCTTATGCACGTCTGTATGATTATGCACGTATTCGCAAGGTAACCTCCTTTAGATTTGATATCTAGTAACAAGCCATCATGTACTAGTATAGGTGGTTTTTCGCCAATGTGATGCTCTCGAGGATCCAAAGTTACATTTGTTTTGCATTTGGCAGGTGTGTGACAAACAGAAAGCAATCCTGTTGGCAGATATGGCACATATTAGTGGGCTGGTGGCAGCTGGTGTCATCCCATCACCTTTCGAGTATGCAGATGTGGTGACCACCACAACTCACAAATCACTTCGTGGGCCACGAGGAGCCATGATTTTCTTCAGAAAGGGGGTAAAAGAGATCAACAAACAAGGGAAAGAGGTGAGAGAAACTGTTTTTAAGCATTTTTTGTTGGCTTTTTTGTTTTTGGTTCTCATTTTTTAACTACTATTGAGAGAGATTGTTTGGTATAGCTCAAAATTTTATACTTCTCCTGTAGATATTGTATGATTATGAAGACAAAATAAATCAAGCAGTATTTCCTGGACTTCAAGGTGGCCCGCACAACCACACAATTACCGGTTTAGCAGTTGCACTGAAACAGGTTTGTCTGCTGATAAGATTATTGTTACCATTTTTCAGCTATTATTTATATCATCATAGCTGTTGTTACAATTGTTTGTGGCAGTGTTGCTGACTATTTTAGTTAGGATTGGGGCTTGTTGTGTTGGATTGTGAGCACACCCCCAAAAAGGTTGTTGCAGACTACAGTAGACATTAAATCAGAAGTAAATGATTTTCTAGTATTCTTTTTATTTTTCCCTTTTTTCATATTGTAAATGGTCTTTCTTAATTAGTAATATATGATGTGTTGAGTAGAGCAGTTGATACATGCTCTGGTCATTATGGCATGAATTGTGCTTTGCCCAAAGCCCTTGGTATAATTTACAATATCAACAGAATGATATTGAAAATGCCAAATGAAAAGAACAAGCATAGTGTAGAGGGCAGTGCACAGAAGCATTTTCTTGAAGATTGACTTCCATTTTCTCTACATATGCCTGCCCTTTTAGATGACCTATATATGGATCATAACATATCCCCTCCCAACCCCAATGCAGCCATGAAGAATGTTCTTATCAAATTACCAAAATGAGCTTGCCCTTTAAGTTGGGCTCTCGTCAATGTTTCAAATTGCAATCTTTTTATCTTCTTAATGTTTTCTGGACGCAGGCTACAACCTCTGAATACAAAGCCTATCAAGAGCAAGTTCTCAGTAATTGCTCAAAATTTGCACAGGTATAAGATTAGTTAGATGTAGCAAATTTTGGTCGTGTAGAACTCTAGGAATTTCAATCAAATGTCTAATTTATTTGTTTCCAATACTGAAATCATTGAATAACTTGGGCATTTATGCAGACTCTCGTTGAGAATGGCTATGAACTTGTTTCCGGTGGTACCGATAACCACCTGGTATTGGTGAATTTGAAGAACAAGGTACTAGGGAACACTTTTTGTTTTGTTTTTCTTCTCTTCACTGTAATTAAAAACCTTCCATGATACGGTTTTTGTCTTGTCGAATCATCCAACTCTACCAATTATTTGTTCTTTAGCAACTACTTCGAAATTAATCTGTTAAGAGTTCTGGTTGAAAGACAATACCAGGTGTGCTAGTAGAATGCGTCAGAGATGTTAGCTCTCTCTGATATGTAAGATTAATAATTAGAACAACTTTTTCTATAGGGAATCGATGGCTCTAGAGTTGAGAAGGTGCTGGAATCCGTTCACATTGCAGCCAACAAAAACACTGTTCCTGGAGATGTCTCTGCCATGGTCCCTGGTGGCATCAGGATGGGTAAAGGCTTTTCCTTGATCAGAAAGTCCTTATTTGATTTCTGTGGAGTATTTAAGCCTCATAAATTTTTGTGCGCTTCAGGAACTCCGGCTCTTACTTCTAGGGGATTTGTTGAGGAGGATTTTGCTAAGGTAGCAGAATTCTTTGATGCTGCTGTGAAGTTGGCTGTGAAGATCAAGGCAGAAACTCAAGGTGCCTATATCTTTGATATTTGTAATTTCCTTGTCATTGGGAGTGTGTTTTTTGATATGGGGAAAACCCATTTGCTCAAATCTACTAATACAGAGTAAATTGTTATGTGTCTACCAGGAACAAAGTTGAAGGACTTCTTGGCCACAATGCAGTCTTCTCACTTTCAATCTGGAATTGCTAAGCTCCGACATGATGTTGAGGAGTATGCAAAGCAGTTTCCTACAATAGGGTTTGAGAAAGAAACAATGAAGTACAAGAAATGAGACAGAATTTCTGTTCTGTAAGGTTAGTTATAACCTGGATCTCACTGGAGTCTTGCATTTGTGCTGATGAGGCTAATTTTGTTAGGGGTTAAATCCTTTTATTTTTTCCTACTTTTTTTCTCATAAAGACTAAACTATCAAGAAAAAATTTTCAAAGCTTGAATATCAAAGAATTTCATATCTGACAACTATGATATCCCATATGATAAGGATAATGATAGGTGGTATATAAGATTCCATATTGCTTAGGAAGGAGAAGTTCTTGCTCTTTATTAGGTTCTAATAAGACTCTAATTGTATCATTGACTAGTCCTTTAAAGTATAGGCCGTGTAGCTTAGGACTTCCATTGGGCGTTACAACAACTGACTGATTATCAAGTTTGACCTCCTTTGTCTGACACTTGAGAGTTATTAGCAGCAACTTCTCAGTTGCATTAGGGAGCACAGTATTATATTTTTTATTGTTTAATTTCTTTATCTGATGCATGCATAAATCGTCCTAATGTAAAATAATCGTTTGGGCTTCAAAGCATCATGTATTCTGTAGAACAGACATCATGTAGTAGAACTTTTTTCATTAAATCCAAAGAAAGAATGATCTTTACATTGGAAAGCAAATGATCTAATCAGTCCTTTTTTTTATCTTTGGGAACAGGAACTGTGAGCAAAAACCAAGTTAGTTGTCCAAGTTGGGAAAAGAGAAGGGCCTTATGTCAAGGATGTGTAGTTACAACTTCTATTGTATAATCAATCAAACCTTGATTTGGACCTTCACGAATGTATATATTCATATTAAGCGAGGATTTGCAATGTAATAAACTTGCCTTGATCTGAAGAAATGCAACTACTTTATCCCTATGCTGTATTCAGCAAGGCAGATGCTGGTAATGCTCTGCCACCATTGAGAAATTGCATGCCTTTACAACTGAAAATGGCCAATGTAACCATTTGTTAGTAGCTTGTACAATACTTCACTGGAAACGATTTTATTGAGGCTGGAACAAATCCAAGTCACACGTACCTATACTTTAAAAGGATCAATCAGCAGTATAATTGGAGTTCATTGAAATCACCGAATCATTAAAAAAGACAAGAACTTCTTCCTCCCAAACATTAATGTAGGATCTCATTCATCAACTTTCCTATAGTTCTTATATTCAATACGAGGTAGAAAGGTCTCCGCTCTTAACAGAGGACATGGGTGAGTTTCAAGAGCTTTAGCAGGTAGATCAGCACTTTTATACTGTTCATGGTGTGGAGGAAATTGAACCATCTACAAAGCAGATTCGGACTAGGTTTAAATTAAAATAAATTAAATTAATATAAGAGCAAAAAAATTTGAAATATAACCCTTCGTATTCTTGTCAAATTACATATCATTTAGCACCACTTCATTACTCATCTCTTGTACTTCTCATGATCTCTTCAACTTCTCATGATCAGATATGATTTTGTTCATTATAATTTATTAATTCCATCCTTTAAATCCTGCCTTCCTCTTGCACTTCTTCTTGTCTCTTGCACTTTCTATTTGTTTTCTTGGTTATTATTTTTACCATTTATTATCACTTCATTACCTGTCTCATATATATCGTTATGTTATCTCCTTTCGTCTATAGCATTTTGTCTTGTTTCATTTACCTTATATATTTCATTAAAACTAATCATCGAAAAAAATCATGTTTAAACAAATTAACACAATAAAGTCATAAACAAAATAAAAAGTAAAATAGAACTGAAAATTTAATAATATCCCGCGGATCAAGCAGGTTTATGAACTGAACTCGGAAATCAAATCTCATACTATAAGTGATTAAACAAAAACGAGAATACAGATAATTTTGCCGGCGCTCTTGATTGGCATGCTGTAGAAAATCATAAAGCCATGTTGAATCGTTAAAAGCACTTGACCGCGTACCTATACTCTTTTATTGATCACCGTTGAATATAGGAGGAAAAACAAATAAATCAAACAAGAGAATATTTGGAATTACAAATAATGACCATTGACTTCAGTCTTTGTTTATAGATTCATAATCAGATATATGAAATTAATCGCCGGCCGATCACTGCAACTAGCACACACTGTCTGTCTCTGACTGATTCGCCTTCAAACTGTCGTTCGGCAAAACTATTGGGCTGTTTAAGTTATATATGAAGGAGATGCCAATTTGATGACATATGGATGAAATGAGACCACAATTGCTTTGTTAATTTATATTCGGCATCAGTGCGCTGACGCCATTGTTCCGACTGGGGAGCTGCATGAAGTCTCTCTCCTCGCCATATTAACTTGTCTATGTACCTGGTATGGGTGCAAGTGAAACTGCATGCGCACGTTAACTGCTGATAATGTGCCGGCTTGCCAGGGAGCTGCATAAAGTCTTACCTTCTATATTTTATTTTGAATGAAACTCCACCAGATATAATAATTACTGCATACTGGTGGCCGGTTGAAACTTGTGCATCGTTGAAATATTAACTCTTTTAAGTACAGATGCAACTTCCACACATTCATGCCTCTCCAACTTGTTCGTACTGATCTCTCTCTCTCTCCCCACCTTTCAAGCCGCAGCCTCAGCTCCTCCGATCTAATTAGGACATAGTAATCATGTTACCTCTTTTCTTCTTCCTTCTGCTGCTTCCCAGTACTGTTTATTCAGTTTATTTCCAAATAACTAGATTTTATCCCAGTTCCACCGACATGCTATATATGGGTGATGCTGTACCTTCTAATGGAGCCATTGCAATGAACCAGCTTGATGGTAATTATTTTTGCCGAATTGGTTGGGTCGTCTATGCTAGGAAGGTGCCGCTCTGGGACTCTGAAACGGGAAAGCTCACTGATTTTACCACACATTACTCGTTCACTATCACGACTCCTCCTAGTCCACTTTATGCCGGTGGGCTTGCATTCTTCCTGGCTCCTGTTGGCTTCGAAATACCACCAAATTCAGCAGGTGGATTTCTAGGCCTATTCAACACCACGACCAGTACTTTGTCACAACAAAACAAAATTGTTCTTGTTGAGTTCGATTCATTTGTGAACTCTGAATGGGATCCTGAAGTTCAGCATGTGGGGATTAGCATCAACTCCCTCAAATCTGTTAATTATACTGCTTGGAATGCTAGCTTGCATAGTGAAGATACTGCTGATGTATGGGTTACGTATACTGCTTCTACGAAGAAGTTGAGTGTCTCCTGGAAATACGGAACAACCTCTAATGCTGGGGAGAATACCAGTCTTTCTTATGAAATTGATCTCATGCAGGTTCTTCCTGAGTGGGTCACAGTTGGATTTTCAGCTGCTAGAGGCTCGAGTATTTTAGAGCGACATACACTTCAATCGTGGGAATTCAACTCAACTTTAGACATAGCGGAACCAAATGGAAAGAATGCTAGAAAAATGACAATACTGGTCAGTATAACGATATCAGGTGGCATTCTGATAGCTGGGGCATCATTAACATTTGTAATACTGCGGAAATGGAAGGGAAAGAAAAAGAAAACTCCAGAGACGATGAACTTAAGATCAATTAATGACGACCTTGAGCGAGGGGCAGGACCAAGAAGGTTTTCCTACGGAGATCTTGCGTCAGCCACCAACAACTTTTCAAATGAAAGGAAGTTGGGTGAAGGAGGGTTTGGTGCTGTTTACAAGGGGTACTTGATTGAATTGGACATCGCAGTTGCTGTTAAGAAAATTTCGCGGGGGTCTAAACAAGGAAGAAAAGAATACTTAACTGAGGTGAAGATCATTAGCCGACTGAGGCACAAGAACCTGGTTCAACTCATAGGATGGTGCCATGACAGAGGTGAGTTCCTACTTGTCTACGAGTTTATGCCTAATGGTAGCCTTGATGCTCACCTCTTTGGTAAGAGGAATCCTCTCACTTGGGCACTGAGACACAAGATAGCTACTGGGTTGGCATCTGCATTACTCTATCTTCATGAAGAGTGGGAGCAATGTGTAATACACCGGGATATCAAATCAAGCAATGTCATGCTTGATTCTAGTTTCAATGTGAAGCTTGGAGACTTTGGATTAGCACGGCTCATGGACCATGAGGCGCTGGGTCCTCAGACAACTGGGTTGGCTGGTACTTTAGGCTACATGGCTCCCGAATACGTATCCACTGGTAGGGCTAGTAAAGAGTCAGATGTATATAGCTACGGGGTGGTTGCCTTAGAAATTGCTACTGGGAGAAAGCCAGTTGATCTCCCAGATAAGGATTCTGCAATGGGATTGGTAGAGTGGGTTTGGAATCTTTATGGAAGCGGAAGGCTTCCTATGGCCATTGATGAGAGAATGCGTATGGATTTCGACCTGAAACAGATTGAGTGTTTAATGATTGTAGGACTATGGTGTACTTACCCAGATCGAAGTTTAAGGCCATCAATAAGACAGGCAATTAAAGTTCTTAATTTTGAGGCAACAATGCCAAATCTTCCTATGATGATGCCTGTTCCTTTTTATCACATACAAACCCCGTTGGTCAGCTCTGGTGAACCTTTGATAACTACAAGCCTTGAGCATGGTCGTTGAAGATGTGAACCAATATTTACTTTGTAAAACTACTCATACAAATTAAGATCATCACCGGCACTTTCTTCCCTCTCTAGTTTCTCTTATTGTTGCCTTATCAACTTCAACAGCAAAAAGTGATCTCTTTGCCGCTTTGTTTACCCGCTTAATGTGTGTCTAGCAGTCTGCAACCGTTGATAAGAACATTCTGGCCGGGCGTGTTTGGATTTAATAAATTCCTCCGATGCAAGATAAGAGGATCATTTTGGTCTTAATTTCTTTGGCTATAGTGTGAGTGCAGAGTTTTTGTGCTAGTTCAAAATTTATTGAATTTGCGAGCTTGATTATCTTGTGGAGTCATATAACATGTGATATGAACCTGCGGGAATGAAATCTCTTGAACCCACAATCAATTTGAAAACTCTTCAAAAAAGCCAAAATCAAGTCAATGGATGGAGAATCTGGACCCGATGAGTAGGAGTGTCAATATGTGACACGACCTATTAACCCAACACGAACACGATACGATAAAAGTGGGTTAGGGTTTACCCTTAACGGATTTGGGTCAAAACAGATTGACCCGTTAAGACACGATAGCTTAACGGATTGATAACGGGTCAACCCGTTATGACCCGTTAAGAAATTTAAAATTACAATTATACCCTTATACCTAAAAAATAAAATTTTTGGGATTTTAATTTCGATATTTTTATTATTTAGATTGTAATTTTAGACTTGTAGTTAGTTTTATATTTTTTTTATACATATTATGATTTTAACATTTATATAAAATTATGCTAAACTTAACTAAATTAAAGAGGTTAATTTTGGGTTTGTTTCAATCTATTTACATAAATAGGTCAAAACGGGTTGACACAACACGACCCGTTATGTTATTGGGTCGTATTAGGGTTTGAGATTTTGACACGATAAGCTTAACGGGTCGGGTTAGGGTTGACCTATATAATATAATATATATGTCTTGACACGACACGAACATGACCCGTTAACACGATTTGACACCCCTACCGATGAGAACTCGTTTCAAGAACCTAGATTATATTAAAATCTAGACACGTTGAAGAACCCATGTAACATTCCATATTTTAGTGTATTTTTAATGATTCAGAATTTATTCTCTTGTTTTAAAATTATTAGATTTTTAATTGGAATGTTTTTATGATTTTTAATTTATGAAAAATATTTTTGAAGTGCTTTCCGTAAATTAATTATTGTTATGCGTTTAAATTTCTTCTCAAATTAAATTAACTTATTATTGGGTTTAATTATTATTAGTGTTTTATTTTATGTATTTTTTTTATGCTGAAGAGTTAAATTCCGTGGGAGTAACAGAACACGTCGCATGATTCCTTTTTCATGCATACATTTTCATCCCCTTTCCTCTGGTTTTCCGTTTACTATTTATATCTTCTATATATATATATATATATATAATACTTATATGGTTAAGCAACTTAACCCTAGACTAAGTGCCGCTCGGTTCCCTCTCACAGAAGACCATTGTTCTCTGTAAAAACACCAAACCAAAGCCTCGGTCTGCAACAACAACCGCCACCGTAGAGCCATTTTCGTACAGCAACTCCACCATACACAGTCTGCCGGTACCTCAGCCACCCTGAGTCCACCACGCCAACCGTGCCCAGCCACACGAAACTGCCGCCCAGCTCCCTTGAAGCCTCTGTTTCAAGCCTTGCCTTCCTCTGTTTTGGTAGCCGAAAACAGAGCAGTTCAGCCCCTCAAGCAGCCGAAATCTCCTCCTCCGGAAGCTCCTCCTGGTGGTGACCCCACCGAAACTGCCGGCGAGGACTCCCCAATCACCCTGGTCCGCCACACACCGCCTCAGTTTTTCCCACGGTATGCTCACGCCACTCCTGTTGGGGGTTCTCTTCTCTCGATCTCTCCCTCTTTCTCTCACCGTGTGTCCCTCTCTCGTCTCTCTCTCTTGCTCTCGCAGCTAGTGACCAAGCGCCACCCTCGTCCGCCGTAGCGAGCCCCAGCTCCACGCCGTCGTGCTCCCCCCCACCTCTCTGTAAGTGCTTCCGCCGCACTGTGTGAAGTATTTTTTTTCTGTGTACTTACATATATATATATATGCGGATGTATATGTAAACCCATTTTTCTAGTGTATATATATATATATGTATATATATATACGGATGTAATCAATTTTCTGGTGTAAATGTATATATATATATATGTATATATATATACGGATCTATACGTAAATTATGTTAACTTAATAGTAGGAAATATGTGGGGAATAAACCTTTGATGTTGCTGGACTCTCAAAAGGGTACAAGTTTTTGGCGGATGATTGTTAGAAATATTCCTACAGTTTTGAGTAATTCTAAATGGAAAATTCAAGAAGGTAATGTATTTTTTTGGTATGATAAATGGTTGGATCAGGGGCCTCTTGCTGATAATGTTTTGGTAAGTGAGCAACCTCTTTTGAAGATAAAAGATTGTATATTGGATAGAGGATGGGATATGGCTCGGTTAGAGAGGCTTGTCGGGTCTGAGGCTGCAGAGAGGGCCCTAGAGGTTATTGCAAATTGTTAAGAAGGCAGTGATTTGTTAATCTGGACTACTAGTGAAAGTGGAAAGTTTTCAACAAAATCAGCTTGGGATTGTGTTCGTGTTAGAGGTCAGAATTTTAAGGGGAATAAGTGGATTTGGAATAGCATTCTTCCAAAAAAAATTTCAGTATTTATGGGGAAGGCTTGGCATGGAGCTTTAGCAGTGGATGATAAAATTCAGAGAATTGGTATTCCTTTAGTCTCAAGATGCAACTACTATATTCAAGGACAATATGAAGACTTAAATCATGTTTTATTTGCTGGTGAAGTGGCTACTGAAGTCTGGAAAAAAATTGGAGTTATGCTTGGGCTACCTATTGGAAGGAACTGGTATGAAACATGTCTTAGTTGGTTTCGGAGAGCTTCTAATGCCTCTCAATCTGGTGTCATTTTGGGTGTTTTACCTACAGTGATTTCGTGGAGGCTATGGACTAGGAGATGTAAGGCCCGTATGGAAGGGAAGATTGAATCTGGTCAAGTTGTGTGGCAATCTATCAAACAGTGGGTGGGCGTTATCTGTCAAGGGTTTTCAAAGCCTAAGACCTTCACATTCTTAATTGTTTTAATCTACAGCAAGTTCCAATCAAACAACAACAGATTAATTACATAGCTTGGTCTAAGCCGAAACAAGGTCGTGTGAAGCTAAACACGGATGGGAGTAGTCTTGGGAATCCAGGTGTGTCAGGGGTAGGAGGTGTGATTCGGGATATGCATGGTAATCTGTTGTTAGCATTTTCAAAGAATATTGGATACGGTAACATTAATTATGCAGAGTTGAGAGCTCTAGTGGAGGGTGTTAAATATTGTAAGAATTTGAATTTCACTGCAGTAGATATTGAATTGGACTCTAAAGTGGTTTTGGCATGGTTAGATAATAAACGATGTGGTAGCTGGTATTTGGAGGATTTTTGGGAGGATTTGCAACTTCAGCTCATTAATATGGATATACGGTTTATGCACATTCATAGGGAAGGAAATGGGGTTGCGGATTGGTTAGCTAGAAGGGGGGCAATCGATGGTGATGTGGTATGGCAGAGTATGGGTGAGGTCTCTCCTCTGTTACGGGGTTTGATTAGAGTTGATAAATGGGGATTACCTTCTGTTAGGCGGAAGAAATAGATGAGTCTTTGTTCTGCTTCTGGTTTTCGTTTCATGCTGATGTTGCTTCGCGGAAGAGTGGTTCGGGTTGGGGTATTGTTTTTGCAGTTATAAGCAGGTTTTTTTTTAGTTTTTGTTTTGCTGGTATGGGTCTGCAGTTTTAGGTGGCTTTGTATTTTTGGTTTTGGGTTTTGGTTTAGATACAAGGGATGGTCTGTATCCCGAGTGTCAGTTTTGTTACCACGGTTTTCCTCCGCCATAAGTGAGGTTTATTAATAAAATTGGGACGGGGTCGCTAATGGACAGGTGGCTTCCGGCTCTTCTATAAAAAAAAATAGTAGGAAATAATATTGTTTTGTTTTTATTTTCTGTCCTCTTATAGTACGCCTCCAAGGTTAGTGTTTAGGGTGTTAGCTTAATTAAGTTTATGTTATGTACTTCGGATTTGAAATCATGAGTATATTGCGTGGGTTGTAAAGTATGTTTTATTTAGGCGTAGACGCATGGATTTATTTTGTTAAATGGGTATTTTTTAATAGGGCTTATATTCTATTGGAATAGTTAGTAAGTAGACTGATAAGTAACACTTAAAAACAATATTTTAAAATATCCTTTTAAAATAATATCTTTGTTTTATTATTATTTAAACAAAAGTATGAGTTTCTAATTATAATGATTTTCTTATAGTTATGTTACTTTGTATTATAAATTATAGTAAGATCTCTTTCGTAAATAAGTTAGAATTAAATGTTTAGTCGAAGTTAGATATTGATGAGTTTAGAAAGAGATGTGGGTATTTTTGAGAATAATGAGAAGTTTGAGTTTGAGGAATTAAAAATGGATTATTTTAGAAGTTGTAGGCTTGAATATCAAAATACGAGATTGATTGGAAATTTATGAAAATTTACGTGATTATCTTATAGGTGACAATTAATTTTGTTCGGCATTGTTGAGGAAATTTTTGAAAAGTTAAGAAATCCAGGTAAGCGGGGTTCCTATGCTAGATTTGCATAAAAAGAAATGAATTGAGATTGGTTTGTAAAAATGTGCATGTTGTTTTAAAAAGAAAAAGTGAAAAAACAACCTCAGTATATGTTTTGCATTCCCTCATGAGATACGTATGAAAGAGAAAAGAAATGTTTTTGACATGAAATGTGTAAACATGAGCAATATTTGACATGTTTCTGAAATATGCAAAAGAGCGAATATGATATCATTGAAATTTTTATGCATGTGATATGAAATGATTTGGATCTGTTTTTTATCAAATAGAAATGATATGAATATGTTTCGCACGTGTTTTGATATGATATGGATATGATAAAACTTTGGCATACTAATCTGTTCTGAATATGGTTCTGATATGATGATACTATTCACGTGATATGGTTGGTACCACCATGATATGATATGAGTGCACCCACTTTGTAAACAAAGTGGTCTTTTTACGTGTTCTTTCCTGTGTGCACACTCGGGGCTCCGAGATTGAAAAAGAGGAAGTTCACCACATGATACTGCCTAGTTTGGCCACCGGGGATAGCACAACTCTACCACGGGGCTTAAACATGGAATATGATATGATATGATAAGATGAAGATATTCAGTTATGTTATGCCAAAGCGTTTTTGAATGTCAAATGGATCCTTAAATATGAATTGTTGATTTTGAGTATGAAAATATTGAAAAGTCGCTCTAATTTTCTGATAACACGTTTTTCTAAGATCTACATATAAAAATAAAATATTTTTGTTTCTGCATACTGAACTTTCTGAAAATGCTCATGTTTACATGCTAGTATATGTTCTCTACTTACTGAGTTGTTGATAACTCACCCCTTATCTCCACAATATTTTTCAGATGATTTGAATGTTTCAGTTGAGGATCAAGGATATGGAGCATGGGTGAGAAGAGTTAAGAATGATGGTTTAAGCATAGAAGGTTTATATGGGTATTGAGGATTTTCATTCAGTAAGCTTGTTGTGCTCTGATGATGTGATTTGTTGGGAGATTGATGTTTATATTAAATTTTGTATCGTCTTAGAATAGTTATTCTGGAGTAATTGATTTAAATATATGAGTATTTTGTGCGATAGAGAAAAATAAGAATATGTACTATGTGGAAGGAAAATGATTTTTAAGTGACATGAGTTAACTCTCCGAACCCTCGAGGACGGGGTATTACAACCCGTCTCAAGAACCCAGATTACAAGGAGGAACACCACAAAGGTTGTGATTTATCTTTGATAAGTTCAAGAGTTCAATCAAGAACAAGAGGAGTAAACTCAACTCACAAATAAAATTCAATATTGTCTGCCTCTTCAAATGGGGCTACAAAGAGTATTTAAACTCAAACCTAATCAAAACCCTAACTAAAATAAAGCTCATTTTACCCAAAATGACCCTAGATGAACAGTGTCTGGCTACAGTAGTCGCAGCTACAGTAATGCTACAGTAAATTCATGAAACCCTAGTTCCTAAAAAATAACTTTCCAAATAAGCTCTTGGCCAAAATGCAAGGCCTACCAAAAAACCCTAGTTCATAAGAAATAAGAGACATATGTGGGCTAATCATCCTCATGCCCACTTATTATAAACTAATAAAATAAATCATTTAACCAATTTGGAAGCCTCCAATAACAATAGGTCCTATCTTTAGGTCATGTCTTCCACAGCTTGAATCAAGTGGATTAAAACTGGTTCTCCTTCTTTCAAGCTCATCTTGAGTGTTAGGCTCTTGTTAGCTGCGTCCCAAGTAGATTGCACCAATCATTGCATTGCTTACTTGATCTTCTTGGCTCTTGATCTTATAATTGGCTCATCTGAAACTTTCAAAAGATCTTCAAGGGCAGGCCCACCCTGGTTCCCATCATTCTTGATTATCTTGTTGAGTCATATAACATGTTTTGTATTTTTAGGAGAATCAAAAGTTGATGTATGTATTGTGCTACAAATGATCACAATCATGAGCTGTTGCATTTCTTATTGTGTTACATCACATAATCACAATCTGTTTAATCATATTGAGAGTGGGAAGTAAGTCCCTTAGCCCCTTTAGAAGCAAAGGTCCCCTTTTTTTTTTTTTTGAAACTGGAAACCATTTTATTACTGTGAATTGGAGATTACAGTAACTCATTGTTTACTACATGCTAAACACAAAGAGGAACTTCCTAAAGTTCATACAAATCCTCACTAATGAGGAGCATTTTGTGCTAGAAGGTGGGCTGCTGTGTTGCCTTCCCGCTTGGTGTGAACTGCAATCCACTCTGCAAAAGCATTCATAAGTTGCTTGGCATCCTCAATGAGAAGACCACCATAGCTCCAGTCGGTTTGGGGTGTATTTAATAAGTTTACAGCCTGCATGGTGTCGCCCTTAAGGACGAATTTTGTCACACCCACCTCTTTGCAGAAGATGGAGCTCATCATCATTGCATAGGCCTCTCCATGATAAGCACTCAATTTCAGGCGCCTCTTAGCTTGGATGGTGCCAATGACCTGCCCATGACTATCCCATAAAATACCTTCAATGCCAAGTAAGCCCTCTTCTTCATTGAGGGTGGCATCCCCATTCATTTTGTACTTGCCTACAGGAGGTCGTGCCCATTTGGCAGCAGCATGAACATTAGTGCTTGGTATGCCTGGGTCCTCACTATTCTGGCTGTAGTTGAATAGATCCAATTCCCTCTTGGCTATGCTGATGAGTAGGTTTGAGTACATAAAACCTTTGCCATGAATAAAATCATTCCTTCTGGACCATAGTAGTCGTGTTATCATAGCCACCTCCGTAAGCAAATTTTCCTGCAGGACAGTGACCATATGGTTTTAGATTCCTTTGAAAGAAGGGAGTGTAATACTCATTTTCTAAACCGTTCGACAACCTTGGCTCCATACATGTTTAGCAGCCTCGCAATTCCATAGGACATGTGCTGATGTTTCAATTTCAGATTGACAGATTGGGCATGTGTTGTCTTAAACCACTTTCCTTTTCAACAAGTTATCCAAAGTAGGCAAGCTTTCATTACAGGCCCTCCACACAAACATTCTTACTGCATTAGGAAGTGGAAGTGTCCAAATGCCTATGTGACTTAGGACAACTAACATCCTCTCTCTCTCTCTCTCTCTCTCTCTCTCTCTCTCTCTCTCTCTCTCTCTCTCCCCTATGATAGAACTAGGACCTAGGACCTAAGCTCTGACTCCAACGGAGTTGAAGTAGTCGTTTCCGACCTCCATTGGAGGAGAATTTTCACTTCGACTCCGATCGGAGGTTGGAGCTTCGACCGTTTATTGGGCTAACTCAAGGTCCTTTTTTGACTTCTGGGCTCACCAAAGCCTAATTACGAACCTATAAAAAAATACTTAAAAAATAATAAAAAAATCTAAATACAATAGTTCAAAAACTAAATAACATGTAGCCATAAGTTATAATAGTCTCATTTATTACAACACTGAACACTGACTTAGAGATAACTACATAAACACTAAACAGTAAACACTATAAACAGTTAATAACATGTGCACTTGTGCAGCAAGGATTTCACTCAATGGTCATACATGAAATGAAGATAGAAAGTCGTAATCAATACAAGGAAAAAAATTGATAATGAAAAATCAATTCTACTAGGTACAACCGACCATATGGAACCGAGATGCAACAGGCTAACACGTCAACATCTATCTCAAAAGCAATCCTGTGGCTTTCTTCTCCCTCTAAAAAGCATCTATCTCTCCTTCTCCCTCTCCATTTTGTTTTCTTCTCCCTCTTCCTCTCCATATCATATCCTAAAACCCTCTTCCTCTCTATATCGTATCCTAAATCCATCGCTCTCCATCTCCATATCACCTGCTTTTTCTGCTTTTAGGTGTACATGGAAAAGCTTTTGAACTTTGTTTTCTCTGTTTTCGATGTTGTTATTAACTCTGACTTTGGCCTCTTGAATATGAGAACTTGGAATATGGGAGAAGATTTTAACAGAGCAATCGGGGGCTTGGAGTTGGGCTCAATTGGGAGGATTTTTCTTCTAGAAATGCTCAGCTGTTGAATGAGATTTTGGTACTTCTTAATGAGCAAATTTTTAGAGACATTTATTCATGGCCCGGATTACAAAACTATATTATAGTGAATGCTAGTTTCGTGGAACCAGAGTAGAATACATAGAAAATTGAGTTAGGGGGAGACAAGAGGGAAAAAAAAGAACCTGAATATTCAATGATCTAGAAATGATACTCTGTCTAATAGCGACAATGGAATTAATAGCTAAAAATTGGGTCTTCTTCCACTAACTGAATGGACGGAACCAAAGAGGCTGTACAATTTACGCGCAACGGGGACTTCAGATTTTCTTCAAGAGGAAAATTAATGGAAAAAAAAAACCAAGGGGCTGTAAGATTGTCGTCTATATTCTAGGAGGTTTAGGGCATGCAAAGAAGAAGATGAGAAGAAGAACTTGTTTTCATCTTCGTGTTCTTCTATAGGAAGATGCGTTCGTCCATGCGAAGCTGTAACGCCTCGTCCCCGAGAGTCCGAAAAGTTAACTCATGTCACTTAAAAATCATTTTCCATCCAAATAATACATACTCTAATTTTTCTCTATCACACAAAATACTCATTTATTTACATCAATTACTCCAGAATAACTATTCTAAGACAATACACAGTCTTAATATAAACATCAACCTCCCAACAAATCACATCATCAGAACACAACAAGCTTACTGAATGAAAATCCTCAATACCCATATAAACCTTCTATGCATAAACCATCATTCTTAACTCCTCTCACCCATGCTCCATATCCTTGATCCTCAACTGGAACATTCAAATCATCTGAAAAATATTGTGACGATAAAGGATGAGTTATCAACAACTTAGTAAACAGAGAACATATACTAGTATGTAAACATGAGCCCTTTCAGTAAGTTTAGTATGCAGAAACAAAACATTTTATTTTTATATGCAAATCTCAAAAAAAAAAAAGTGTTATCCGAAAATCAGAGCGACTTTTCAATCTTTTCATACTCAAAATCAACTATTCATATTTAAAGATCCGTTTCATATTCAAAAACGCTTTGGTATAACATAACTTAACATCTTCTTCTTATCATATTATATTGTATCATATCATATGCCATGTTTAACCCTCGTGGTAGGTTGTGCTATCTCCGGTGGCCAAACCAGACAGTGTCATATGGTGAACTTCCCCTTTTTTAATCTCAGAGCACCGAGTGTGCACACAGGAAAGAACACATAAAAAAACCACTTTGTTTTCAAAGTGGGTGTACTCATATCATATCATATCATGTTAATACCAACCATATCACGTGAACCAGTATTATCATATCAGAACCATAGTCAGAATCAAATTCAGAACAGATAAGTATGCCAAAATTTTATCACATCCGTGATATCAAAACATGTGCAAAACATATTCATATCATTTCCATTTGATCAAAAACAGATCCAAATCATTTCATATCACATGCATAAAAATCTCAATGATATCATATTCGCTCCTTTGCATATTTCAGAAACATGTCAAATATTGCTCATGTCTACACTATTCATGTTAAAACATTTCTTTTCTTTTTAATACATATCTCATGAGTGAATGCAAAGCATATACTGAGATTGTTTTTCACTTTTTCTTTTTAAAACAATATGCACATTTTTTTACAAACCAACCTCAATTCATTTCTTTTTATGCAAATCTAGCATAGGAACCCCGCTTACCTGGACGACTTAGCTTTTCAGAATTTTCCTTAAAAAATGTCGAGTCGACTATAAATCGTCACCTAAAAAAATAATCACGTAATTTCCGTAAGTTTCTAATCAATCACGTATTTCGATATTTAAGCCTAAACTTCTAAAATAACCTATTTTAATTCCTCAAAACTTAAAACCCATATAATCTCAAAATATATCATCGCTTTCTAAAATCATCAATATCCACCATAACCAACGTCAAATTCAAAACACTAATATTTAAACCCGAAACAGCCAACAAATCTCACATCATAAACCAATCACACAAACAACTCCATAATCCAATCCAACAGACTCCCTATTCCTCGGACTCAGTTCGGCATAACCAACCAGTTCACAGTAAAATGAGTTAGTGCAAAAAGACATTTAAATCTCAAAAGTTATTTGGAAAAATACTTACACCGCTATAACATACTTTTCGAAGGATCACGGAGGTGCAAGAAGTGGCGACACAGTAACGAAACAGTACAAATGCACTAGGCCGTGGGTCTCAAATACCAACTTTTGAACGGATACAAACGAAGACCTGAGATTGCTAGGGAAGGGCTTAGGGATGTCACCGAAGCTAGTGGTGGTGGTGGTTGGCCATGGGTGGCGGCGTAGAGGGCGGTCGAAGACCACAAAGCCCAAAATCGAAATGTTGATGAATGTGCTTCACCGGTGGCGGATCGGAGCTAGGGTTGGGTGCATTGGGTTGCTAGTAGGTCGAGGATGAAGTGGTAAAGAAATGGTGGCCAGTGGTGGCTCGACGGCGGCGTGCGAGCATAAAGAATGCCGCAAACGGCGGCGCGGGAGGAGCTGAGATTGGCGGCGCGAGAGGAGCTGAGATTGGAGCGGTGGGGTCGCCTGCCCATGGGAAAGGCAGTGGGCTGGGCGGTGTCGTCGGACGGAGGCGCACGACGGCGGTCTGGGAAAGGAAGGAAAATGCACGAGGAGAGAGGGGAGGCGTCGTGCACACGCGGGGTGAGAGGAGAGAGTGAGAGGAGGAAAAAGAAATGGGGCGAAAAAGAAAAGGAGAAGAAAAGAAAAAGAGGAAAAGAAAAATGGAGGGAAAGAAAGAGGTTCAATCATCACATCTTGGTTCACACAAATGATTCAACGAAAATTTATTTCAAAACATAAAGTTAAATAAAATAATTTAAATGTAGTGAATAGCTTAAATAAATAATAATAAAATCCAACAATAAATTAATTTAAAATAAAGATCATTTTATATAATGAACAATAATTAATAACAATAAAACACATTGAATTTAAATTTCACAGTTAAAAGTCATAAAATAATATCACATAAATCATCTAAAATTTAAAACAAGTCCATAATCATAAGAAATATAATAGTTACGTAATGAAAAAAAATATGTAAATACGGGGTATCACATCCTCCCCCCTTAAATAAAATTTCGTCCTTGAAATTTGTGAGGTCAATCATTAATGCCAAAGTAGGATACAAGATACAACCCAGAACACGCTCGAGACAAACATACCATTAAAAACTCCCAAACAGGCATGAGTAATGCTCTCTCAAGTATACTCCCAAAGGCAATTCCATCATACTCTCATTAGTCCCTTAGTGTCACATTACGCCTAGTATTCCTAGGGCGACTATGATATCCAAAATCTCATTTTCCACAAGAGCCTTAATACAACACCCAAGGAATCTCAATGATTAATAGCTCCATTCAATAATCTGTACTAACCTTAAACGACTCCTAATTACAACCAAAATATCATGCTCCTGCTGCGCACTTTGATAATTTGCCACATACATAAAATTTATGTCCTCATAAAAACAATACCATCGAGCACAAGATTGAAAACAGTATCAATCAAGTTCAGCATCCCAAATTGAAAACAAGTAATATCACCTCAAAATACACCTGTCTCATCTAAGATAAGGAACATACATACCCTAAAAAGGCTCGAATCCAACCCGGCTAACCAATAAGAGCGCCTATAAACTTCTACCCGACAACCTAAACCCAAAGCTCATCAACTGAATTCTGAATATCATCTAATCTAGCGGTGACTAAACTCACTACAAACTACCATTGACTTCACCAAAATATTATCAAAGCTTTCTTGGTAACTCACCCACCTACTTCTACTCCTATAAGCTAGTATTAGCACAACTAGTTCCTTCAATAGCACATCACTATTAGACCTCAAGTTAAGCCATACTGCTAAAATTTTTAATCCACCAAAAACTATTTGCACAACACCCATGGATCCTAATGCTTTATTATCTCACATATTTGATTATGTTATCCACCGCTGATGCCTAAGCTTCAACTTCCAAGATTTTATCATACACCATACATGGCGACCCAACAATTTCTCTTCAAGTTAAATAACAATGCCCATAATTTTCTCGACTAGAAGCTCAATCTCCAAAGGAAAAGTATACCCTCACAATTTAAATTCCTATGTGTGCTCAAGTCACAATTAATTCCTGAAGGTAAACACAACAATTATTGCCAACCATCATTCCATTGAGTAACCCTCTTCGTACACTTCAATCATCTCATCAAAACTCAAAGCCAAGGTCTTTTGAATTTAATACTATTGTATCTACTCCTCCTCAACACCTACCAAAGCCACTTCTTCTAAGCCAAAAATGAGACTAGGACTTGTTCTCTCCTAAATCCATGTACTCTCACCACTACTGCGCATCGATCTCATGCACCCTTAGTCAAAACCAATAATCCTCCAAATGTGCAAGTGATCCATCACTACCATTTCCATCACCTAGACCTATATCCTCGAAATCAAAAAGAATCATTTCCTAAATCTGCACCATCTATTATCCTTAAAATTAATATGGATCAAATCATAAACCTGCCACTGTAACCTCGAGCTAAAAACAATCATTTTCTAAACTAGATCAACGTCTTCAATCCTCAGAAAATATACAAACTAGATCATTACCTTCCATCTCCAAAGATATTCTCTCCTGAAAAATTCTCATATCAGTAACTCAACTCTGATCAACCCCATTTTAATGGTTACAACCTAATCAGTCTCCAAAATAATTCAAGCTAGCACACCAAGCTTGCGGAATTAAAAACTATAATCTCATTATAAATCGGTTCGTAAGTCTGCAATTCTAAAATCTTAAACTATATTAGAATCACTTTCCGAAATCTGTAAAATCGATGAACTTATTTCCAATCCTTAGCTACATTGGAATCGACTCTTCCATCAAAGGTGGGCGGATGAGTTCGATTAAATTGCTCGAATGTGCAGGCCCTCTCATGTTGTTTTCGTTCAAATCTTCCGGGTTTCGTACTCGAAGACGAGCAGCCATCTTCAGATCTTAAACTCGGTTAAACGTTCTAAGGAAAGAAAACAAAATATGTATAAACAAAATATATGTACCAGTTAAAATATTTAAAACAAGTTAAAGACAAATAAATGACTCAATAAAATCTTGAACTTGTTTTACACATTCTTAGCCATATCTTTAACCAACTCATATAGTCATTCCTACCATCTATAATTGTAAACCCGACATCGCTCTAAACTCTCGTACATCTTTAGAATCTAAACCACACCAAAAAAAAAAAAAAATCTAAACCTTAAATCCTATAAAGATTATCTCTTATAGTCCACAAAGTAAGCTTGTCGGATCTAAAATCCCTAAACTTCAAAACTCAACCATAAAGTCTGCAAAATCTAAAACCTTAAATATCCACATTATCATCTCGTATTCTTTACAAGTCTACACCTCAAATATGAAATTCCTTCCTAAACTCACGGATATCCAAACCTCAAATGTTTATAGTCTATAGAACCTCAAACCTGAAATATTCCCATGATCATGTCTTAGTTATCAAATTTCTATACATATCAAATATGAAATTACTTCAAACTTATAGTCTGTAGAACCTCAAACTTATCGTACAATTGAACTTATGTGCACCTTCAAAAATATAAACCTTACATCTTATAAAAGATCCTTACCTATAGTCAACAAAGCACGCCTACCTGGTCTAAAACCCCAAGTGTAAAGAAAGTCATTTCTTAAAATCTGAAAATAAATAAATAAATCTAAAGCCTTAGTTCTCTTCAGAATCTTCTTTTTAAAACCCACAGCATCTAAGACCTCAAACATCCTAGAATATATTCCAAAAGGTTGCCGGATTCTAAAACTTTAAAAACAAATAAAATCATCTCTTATAATCTACAAATTTCCATACCTCCAATCTAAGTTAACTTCCTAGCCCACAGATATTCAAAACCTCAGATTTCATAGTCCACTCAACATGAGTATGCAAAAGCTCAAACCAAATATCTTTAAAATCATGTCCTAGTGCTTTCAAAATTCTAAAACCTTAAATGTCATCAAACCTCTTATTATAGTATGTAAAACCTCAAACCTGGCTTTCGCTCAAACTTATGTAAACATCGAAATCTAGACCTCCAAGTCATGTCCAACAACCTTCAAGATGAGCCAATCAAATCTAAAACCTTAAATTCCAACAACCTAAATCCATAAAGTCTGCAGAATCTTAAACCTGACTCTGATGCCAACTGTAACAGCTCGTCCCCGAGGGTCCGGAGAGTTAACTCATGTCACTTAAAAAATCATTTCCCATCCAAATTGTACATACTCTAATTTTTCTCTATTGCACGAAATACTCATTTATTTACATCAATTACTACATAATAACTATTCTAAGACAATACAAAGTCTTAATATAAACATCAACCTCCCAACAAATCACATCATCATAGCACAAAAAGCTTACTGAATGAAAATCCTCAATGCCCATATAAACCTTATATACTTAAACCATCATTCTTGACACCTCTCACCCATGCTCCATATCCTTGATCCTCAACTGGAACATTCAAATCATTTGAAAAATATTGTGGAGATAAGAGATAAGTTATCAACAACTCAGTAAGCAGAGAACATATACCAGTATGTAAACATGAGCATTTTCAGTAAGTTTAGTATGCAGAAACAAAACATTTTATTTTTATATGCAGATCTAAAAAAAAAACGTATTATCAGAAAACCAGAGCGACTTTTCGATCTTTTCATACTCAAAATCAACTATTCATATTTAAAGATTCGTTTCATATTCAAAAACGCTTTGGCGTAACATAACTAAACATCTTAATCTTATCATATCATATCGTATCATATCATATACCATGTTTAACCCCCGTGGTAGGGTTGTGCTATCATCGGTGGCCAAACCAGGCAGTGTCATATGGTGAACTTTCCTTTTTTCAATCTCGGAACCCCGAGTATGCACTCAAGAAAGAACACGTAAAAAGATCATTTTTTTTCCAAAGTGGGTGCACTTATATCATATCATATCATATCATGTTGGTACCAACCATATCACGTGAACCAGTATCATCATATCAGAGCCATATTCAAATCATATTCAGAACAGATAAGTATGCCAAAGTTTTATCATATCCGTATCATATCAAAACACGTGCAAAACATATCCATATCATTTCCATTTGATCAAAAACAGATCCAAATCATTTCATATCACATGCATAAAAATCTCAATGATATCATATTCGCTCATTTGCATATTTCAGAAACATGTCAAATATTGCATGTCTACACTATTCATGTTAAAAACATTTATTTTCTTTTTCATACATATCTCATGAGTGAATGCAAAATATATTCTGAGATTGTTTTTCACCTTTTCTTTTTCAAACAATATGCACATTTTTTTACAGACCAACCTCAATTCATTTCTTTTTATGCAAATCTAGCATAAAAACCCCGCTTACTTGGACAACTTAGCTTTTTAGAATTTTCTTAAAAAAATGTCGAGTCGACTATAAATCATCACTTATAAAAATAATCACGTAATTTCTGTAAGTTTCCAATCAATCACGTATTTCGATATTTAAGCCGAAACTTCTAAAATAACCTATTTTAATTCCTCAAAACATAAAACCCTCATAATCTCAAAATATATCATCACTTTCTAAAATCATCAATACCTACCATAACCAACATCAAACTCAAAACACCAATATTTAAACTTGAAATAGCCAACAAATCTCACATCATAAACCAATCACACAAACAACTCCATAATCCAATCCAGCCGACCCCCTACTCTTCGCAGTCAGTCCGGTATAACCAACCAGTTCACAGTAAAATGAGTTAGTGCAAAAATACATTTAAATCTCAAAATTTATTTGCGAAAATACTTACACCGCTATAACATACTTTTCGAAGGATCACGGAGGTGCAAGAGGTGGTGACACATCAACAGAACAGTGCAAAATGCACTAGGCCGTGGGTCTCAAAGACCCACTTTTGAACAGGTACAAACGAAGAGTCGAGATCGCTAGGGAAGGGCTTAGGGATGTCAGTGAAGCTGGTGGTGGTGGTGGTTGGCCGTGGGTGGCAGCGTAGAGGGCGGTCGAAGACCACAAAGTCCAAAACTGAAATGTTGATGAATGTGCTTCACCGGTGGCGGATCGAAGCTTGGGTTGGGTGCATTGGGTTGCTAGGAGGCCGAGGACGAAGTGGTGAAAAAATGGTGGCCGGTGGTGGCGCGACGGCAGCGCGCTAGCACAAAGAACGCCACGGCTTAGTGTTGTACATGGGAGCAAACGACGGCTTGGGAAGAGCTGAGATTGGAGGGGTGGGGTCGTTGGCCCGTGGGGAAGGCAGTGGGCTGGGCGGTGTCGCCAGACGGAGGCGCACGATGGTGGGCTGGGAAAGGAAGGAAAACGCACGGGGAGAGAGGGGAGGCGTCGTGCGCGCGCGGGGAGAGAGGAGAGAGAGAGAGAGGAGAAAAAAGAAATGGGGGAAAAAGAAAAGAAAAAGAGGAAAAGAAAAATAGAGGGAAAGAAATGAGGTCCAATCCTCAGATCTTGGTTCACACAAATGATTCAACGAAAATTTATTTCAAAATAGAAAGTTAAATAAAATAATTTAAACGTAGTGAATAGCTTAAATAAAATAATAATAAAATTCAACAATAAATTAATTTAAAATAAAGATCATTTTATATAGTGAACATTAATTAATAACAATAAAATACATTGAATTTAAATTTCACAATTAAAAGTCATAAAATAATATAACGTAAATCATCTAAAATTTAAAACAAGTCCATAATCATAAGAAATCTAATAGTTACTTAATGAAAAAATACACGTAAATACAGGATATCACAGAAGCTGCGACCACTTGCTCTGTTCTGTGGCAAGACGAAGGGAAAGGAGGGAAGAAATGATACGAGGTCGTTTGGTGTATATGAAAAGCACAGTTTTATTTGTACACATAGGCGTCGGGTACGCGGGGGCTCCCCCACCCGGTTGCAAGAAGAATTTTTCATAAAAAAATTAAACATGGTAAAAGTAGAATTTAATTTTCACCAATAAAGGGGGTTCTCAACAGTCCATAGTTCTCAACTCTTAAGGGCGTCCGTCTCAAGTGTCATCGGTAATTATATTAGGGTTCACAATTAGATCTATAAAATCATAAAAACTATAAGTTAAATAAATAAAAAATAAAAAATAATTAAATAATTATTTAAAAGTATATAAAGTTACCTGATTCAAACCTATAGTTCTCAACATCAACGCCAATAGTATCTATTTCAATGGGCATTTCACTTATCTAGTTCTGTATGCAAATGAGAGCCTCCACAGTTGACGGTGACAATGAACTCTGATAAGCATCCAACACGCGACCTCCAGTGCTAAATGGAAATTTCGAGGCAACCGCAGTGACAGGAATGGCTAGCACATCTTGGACTATACGAGAAATAACTGGATACTAGGCAGAATTAACCTTCCACCAAGGTAATAACTAAAATACACCACTTGGTGCCTCGACAGCTTCCATAAAATTTCGTTCAACCTCATATGTACACTGCAAAATATTCCTCGTTGCAATGAGTTGATGATATTGTTGCACAATAAGATGGCATGTATCCTCCCCAGATGGGTCATGATCATCTAAGGAAGATGTCAACCCCGTCGGCCTTGAGTGTGAGGAGCTACCAGCTGTGGATGAAGGTTGACCACTATTACTGTAGTGACTATATAAGTCATCATTATCATTTTTTAGCAATCTAATACACTGTGCAGCCTTCACTGCCCCGAGGATGGAATTTATCCAAAATTCTATAACGGTCAACTTATATCAGGGGTCAAGGATCACATCCACAAGTAGTAATCTATTTATTTTCTCAATATTTATCATATTTGGTCTTCATCCTAGTAGCCCTAGCAAATAACAATCCTCTAAAGTCAGCACAACTATTTTTCAAGTGGAAGTGAAGCCCCGAGAGCTCGCTGAAGTACAAGTTCGCAGTCATATATTTTGATCTAGATATTCACATAGTTATGTCATAAAAAATTTTCAAAAATTGAACAAAGTACCTCATACTAATCCAATCATATGCATCAGGCGCATCGAGCCCTTATCTTGCTCAATGTTGTTAATATCGTACCATACCACTGGTACGACAAATACATTGGGCCGGTACAGGTACTATATATATTTCGTAGGCCTGTATTTAGGCCTTTAATTTTTTTTTTCATTTTTTCAAACTACAACCTCATTTTTTTACCCTCAATTCAAACTAGGTGATTTATAATTTATATATATATATATATGTATTTATATATAATTTATTCATATATCGACTATCCTGAAACGGTACCGATATCAAAATATTTTGTTCTAGTGCCTTGACCGGTACGGTATTCAAAACACTGATCCTGCTGGCTCCAACAAAGCATATCTCAGGCCCCCCATCCTCTACCTCCATCCACTCAAATACTTTTGGTACTTCTATCCCACATCCAACATCATGTACGTAGAGTGCCATCAAGTCGCAACATTCACGTACAACATACTAGAATATCCAATCTAAAGTTGTTTTGCTATTACCTTAAACTTGAAAAGCATTTGGGGGGAAGCCTTCACATATCGCACAATGCTGCGAACTCTGGTAATGGAATCATCAACCTATTTTAAGCCCTCAACAACTATAAGGTTGATGATATGAGCACAAAATCGAACATGAATAAACTTGTGCTGATGAATGACATCATCTTTCACCGTCTCATTGTCAACTGTAATACATAACACTTTTTGAATTCCTCAATCCTTTATACAATCATTCATCTCCGCCCCAATGGATGCACTGTAACACCCCGTATTTTAGTGTATTTTTAATTGAAAGAATATTTGTTATTAATTTAAAAATTTATTCTCTTGTTTTAAAATTGGTTGGATTTTTAGTGGGTTTATTTTTATGATTTTAATTTTGTGAAAATTATTCTGAAGTGCTTTCTTATATTTGATTATTGTAATACATTTAAATTGTTTTTCATATTAAATTAGCATATTATTGGGTTTAATTATTTATTTTCATTTTAATCGCTACGTTTGAATTATTGAGACTAAGGTTGATTTTCGGAAAACTTTGCATATTTTTGTGATGAAATGAGAACTTGGGAAAAACAAAACTAACCTCGGTCGTTTATTTGCATACTCATGAAATCTGTACGAAAAAGGGAAAAATATGTTCTGACATGTATTGTGTAGACATGAGCTAAATTCTGTCATATAGTTTCTGAAATCTGGAAAAAGAGCGATATTGAGAATATGAAAAGTTGTGCATTTATTTAGAAAGATGTTCTGGCTTTTGTGTTCAGCGTGTGTAAACTGTCTGATTCTGTTTTGGTACTCTGTATTATTTTGATATAACATCTGAAAACCTTTGGCATGGTGTACTGGTTTTCGTATCTGACTCTGTCTCTGCTTTGTTCTGCTCTGCTCTGTTATGCTCTGCTCCGTTTGGGTTGGTACCAACTTCTCTGTCTCTGAGTGCACCCACTTTGGAAACAAAGTGGTTTTATTGTGTTCTTTCCTTTATGCACACTCGAGGCTCCGAGAAGAATAAAGGAAAGATTTCACCTCTGTCTCTGCCTGGTTTGGCCACCAGGGTTAGCACAACCCTACCACGGGGGTGAAACATGGTCTCTGTTCTGTTTGATGCTCTGTTTTGATCTGATGATGATACTTAGTTTATGTTATGCCAAAGTATTATGGGTTTTACGTGTCTTAAAACCATCGCTCCGTTACTTTTGAAAATATGTTCTGTTCTGCATGATAACTCTAGAAAATATTTTGTTATGCATGCTATACTTTATAAATGCTCATGTTTGCACGCTAACATATGTCATCTGCTTATTGAGTTGTTGATAACTCAGCCCCTATCTTTATAATATTTTTCAGATGATGTGGAGAGTCCAGCTGAGGACCTGGATTAGATTGGTAAGAATGATTAAGCTGGGAGAAGATGTTAGAAGAAGGAATTCTGATGTCCTTTAGTTTTAATGTCTTTTAGATTTAATTATATCTTGGGCTTGGGTTTTAGTAAGACTTATGAAAGTATTAGTTTGGTTTGTTATAACTATCGGGAGATTTTGGACTCCTTAGTTTATTTTGCTGCAGTAATGACTTTGTAGAGTTTCCAATGTGGTTATTTAGAGTACATGAGATTGAGTTTTGCTAATAAAGTTTTGGAGTTTTATTTTAGTTGTGTTGGGAAACATGTTCTTAAGTGACAGGTAGTAATTCTCCAGGCCAACCGGGTTTGGGGCGTTACATTTGGTATCAGAGACAGGTTTGAATTCTGCATACTATAAACCTTGGAGGTTTAGATTTCTGTGGGTTCTTAGGATGTAAAGATTTCAGTGTAGGAACTTGAGGAATTTAAAGATGATCATGTGGATATTTAAGTTTGAGATTCTAAAAACCTTTTGATTGATTTTGATGGGATTTGAGGATTTAGATTTTTCAAATTCTAAGAAATGATTTTTATAACATATCAGGTTTTAGATCCAGTAAGCTTATTCTGTAGGATGCAGGACATGACTTAAAAATGATCTAAGGTTTAACTTTTGAAGTTGACCTAAGTTTGACCGAAGGATAGGTTTGAGGTTCTGCAGACTAAAAACATTTGAGTTTTGGATATCTGTGGGTTTAGGAAGAAACTTCAGATTTGAGGTGTAGATTTGTATAGAATAAGAGCTGATTTTGTGAATATTTAAGGTTTTAAATTTTGCAAACTTTATGATTGAGTTTTGAGATTTTGAGGTTTAGAGAGTTTAGATCCGACAAGCTTACTTTGTGGACTATAAGAGATAATCTTTATAAGATTTAAGATTTAGATTTTAAAGATGTACGGGAGTTTAGAGCAATGTCGGATTTATATTATTAGATGGTAGAAAGAACTATATGAGTTGGTTAAAGATATGGTTAAGAATGGGTAAAACCATGTGTGTAGTACCAGAGAAGTTTAAAGGTTTAATTGGAAATTATTATTGTTTTTATTTAAATTGAATTTATTTGGTTTTATTTGATTTGATTTTATTGGAATTGAAATTATGTTATTTTATTTATTAAGTTTATTTTATTTTGTTCGTTTCGTTCGAAGCTGAAAAACAGGTTAAGGATTAAGTTATGGCAGGAAGATGGTACGACTGAGACCGCTATTGTTATATTTAGCAGAGTAGGCTTGAACTTTTATCGACTTGGTGTGCTTTTACAATATCAAGGTTTAAAAGGAACAACATGGTCCGGGTGATCTATTTGGGGAGTAGAATATCTGAGGTTTTCGATTTCATGGATGTATGACACGAGGCTTTGGAATAGAAGATTGTAAGTTCAACAAATTTTAAGGATAGATTTACGGGAATTTCACTAAAAGTTTAAGGTTTTGCAGACTTTAGGAAATGATTGTTATCATTTAATATTTTAGATTTTGAAAGCTTCGGGAGTCGATTATTTTATTATTGGATATAAGTTCATCGATCTTACAGATTTCAGAAAATGATTCTGATATAATTTAAGGTTTTAGAATTACAGATTTGAAGGAATGATTTGTAATAAAATTTAAGTTTTTTTTTTAATTTCCCAGGCTTGGTGTGCTATCTTGATTCATTTTTAAGACTAATTAGTATGTGACCATTAAAATGGGATTGATCAGAGTTGAGTTATAGATATAGGGATTTTCAAGGAGATTGCTTCTTTGGGGATTGAAAGTATTGATCTAGTTTGGATAATGATTGTTATTAGTTCGGGGTTTTAGTGGCAAGTTTTGGGATTAGATCCATATCAGATTCAAGGATAATAGTTGGTGCAGATTCAGGAATGAACTCTTGGTGAGTTTGAGGAAAGTGTGTAATAGTATATGGTTTTAGAGATCAAGAATTTTCTACCAAATGCCATAAGAGTTTTCTGGTCAGTAGGTATGGAGCCACCTTGTACTCGATGGTATTGTTTTATGAGGACATAAATTTTATGCATGTGACGAATTATCAGAGTGCGCAGCAGGAGCGCGATATTTTGGTTATAATTAAGGATTCAAACCTTGTGTTGATCTTAAGGAATTATTGGTAATTTGAAATTTGATAAAGATACTTGTAATTAGAGATTAAACTTTTGGTGGTGCGGAATTAGGATATAATTCTTGTTGATTTTGAGGGAATAGGTCTGGATGATGGAAATGTTTATTGATGGTTAACTTTGGAAGTGGCTAATAGGTTACCAACTTGTAGACTTCAATGAAGGTTTGTGAGTTTTAACATAGGAGTCGATTGAGGTTAGCGCAGATCATGTTACGATAATAATAATTATTGAGATTCCTTGGATGTTGTATTAAGGCTCTTGTGGAAAGATGAGATTTTGGATAGCATAGCCACCCTAAGAATACTGGACGTGTTGTGCCACTGGGAGACTAATACGAGTATGATGGAATTGCCAATGGAAATAGACTTGAGAGAACATTACTCATGCTTGTTGGGAGTTGTTGATGGTATGATCCGCTCAAGCGTGTTTTGGGTTGTATCTTCTATCCTGCTTTAGCGTCATGTTTGACCATACAAATTTTGGGGACAAAATTTTTTTTAAGGCGTGAAGGATGTAACACCCCGTATTTTAGTGTATTTTTAATTGAAAGATTATTTGTTATTAATTTAAAAATTTATTCTCTTGTTTTAAAATTGGTTGGATTTTTAGTGGGTTTATTTTTATGATTTTAATTTTGTGAAAATTATTCTGAAGTGCTTTCTTATATTTGATTATTATAATACATTTAAATTGTTCTTCATATTAAATTAGCTTATTATTGGGTTTAATTATTTATTTTCATTTTAATCGCTGCGTTTGAATTATTTTATTTCACTTGCTGTTTTAAAATCGTTTCTGTTGGATCATTTTTGTGACCCAAGTTGTGGGGATTGGACCTCATTTCTTTCCCTACATTTTCTCTTTTCTCTTTTCTTTTCTTCCTTTTTTTTTTCTTTTTCTTCTTTCCTTTTTTTTCTTTTTTTTTTCTTCTTTCTTCCTGGTTCTCCCACACGCCGCATGACTCTCCCCCTCTCTCTCTCTCCGTCCGTTTCTTCATCCACCCAGCCCCGCCGCCGTGCGTGACACCGCCCGGCCCACCGTCCTCCCCAACCACCGGCGACCACCTCCCTGTAATCTCTGCCCCAACCGCGCCGCCGTTAGCTCCCACACGCATCACCAAGCTGCGGCACTCCTTGCGCCGCTGCGCCGCTGCGCCGCCGTCGTGCCACCTCCGGCCGCCATCTTCTCACCACATCATCCTTGACCTTCTAGCAACCCAATGGACCCAACCCCACCTTCGATCTGTCACCGGTGAAGCCCCATCATCAACATTTCCGTTTTGGGTGTTTTTGCACTTCAACCGCCTATTGCGCCACCACCCACGGCCAACCACCACCACCACTAGCCTCACTGACATCCCTAAGCCCTACCCTATCAATCTCGAGTCTTCATTTACACCCGTTCAAAAGTGGGTTTTTGAGACCCAAGGCCACAGTGCATTTGGCACTGTTTTGTTGCAGCATTGCCGCTTCTAGCACATCCGTGATCTTTCAAAAATTATATTATAGCATTGTAAGTATTTTTTTCAAAGAACTTTTGAGATTTAAATGTATTTCTGCGCTAATTCATATTTACTGTGAATTTATTGGTTGTGTCAGACTGAGTCCGAGGAGTACGGGAGTCGGTTGGATTGGATGATGGAGTTGTTAGTGTGAGATTAGTTTATGCTATGAAATTTGTTGGCTGTTTCGGGTTTAAATATTGGTGTTTTGGGTTGAACGTTGGTCATGGTGAATATTGGTGATTTTTAGGAATTGATGATATATTTTGAGATTACGAGGGTTTTAAGTTTTAAGATATTAAAATAGATTATTTTAGAAGTTTAGGATTAAATCAAAATCTGTGATTGATTGAAAACTTAGAGACATTATGTTATTATTTTTTTAGGTGACGATTTATATTCGACTCGACATTTTTTAGGAAAATTCTGAAAAAGCTAAGTTGTTCAGGTAAGCGGGGTTCCTATGCTAGGCTTTACACGAATTATTGAGACTGAGGTTGATTTTCTGAAAACTTTGCATATTTTTGTTATGAAATGAGAACTTAGGAAAAACAAAACCAACCTCGGTCGTTTATTTGCATACTCATGAAATCTGTACGAAAAAGAGAAAAATATGTTCTGACATGGGTTGTGTAGACATGAGCTAAATTCTGTCATGTGGTTTCTAAAATCTGAAAAAAGAGCGATATTGAGAATATGAAAAGTTGTGCATTTATTTAGAAAGATGTTTTGGCTATTGTGTTCAGCATGTGTAAACTGTTTGATTCTGTTTTGGTACTCTGTATTATTTTGATATAACATCTGAAAACCTTTGTCATGGTGTACTGGTTTTCGTATCTGACTGTCTCTGCTTTGCTCTGCTCTGTTATGCTCTGCTCTGTTTGGGTTGGTACCAACTTCTCTATCTCTAAGTGCACCCACTTTGGAAACAAAGTGATTTTATTGTGGTCTTTCCTGTGTGCACACTCGGGGCTCCGAGAAGAAAAAAGGAAAGATTTCACCTCTGTCTCTGCCTGGTTTGGCCACCAGGGTTAGCACAACCCTACCACAGGGGTGAAACATGGTCTCTGTTCTGTTTGATGCTCTGTTTTGATCTGATGATGATACTCAGTTTATGTTATGCCAAAGTATTATGGGTTTTATGTGTCTTAAAACCATCGCTCTATTACTTTTGAAAATATGTTCTGTTCTGCATGATAACTCTGAAAAATATTTTGTTCTGCATGCTATACTTTGTAAATGCTCACGTTTGCACCCTAGCATATGTCCTCTGCTTACTGAGTTGTTGATAACTCACCCCCTATCTTGATAATATTTTTCAGATGATGTGGAGAGTCCAGCTGAGGACCTGGATTAGATTGGTAAGAATGATTAAGCTTGGAGAAGATGTTAGAAGAAGGAATTCTGATGTCCTTTAATTTTAATGTCTTTTAGATTTAATTATATCTTGGGCTTGCGTTTTAGTAAGACTTATGAAAGTATTAGTTTGGTTTGTTATGACTATCGGGAGATTTTGGACTCCTTAGTTTATTTTGCTGTAGAAATGACTTTGTAGAGTTTTCAATGTGGTTATTTAGAGTACATGAGATTGAGTTTTGCTAATAAAGTTTTGGAGTTTTATTTTAGTTGTGTTGGGAAACATGTTCTTAAGTGACAGGTAGTAATTCTCCGGGCCAACCGGGTTTGGGGCATTACATGCACCCTTATGATCAACAATTTCTTTGAACCCAATAATCCATTTATGCAAATTCCACTCACTGTAAATGTAGTGTACTGTGATACACATATAGCAAACGTTCTGTATGGACGTCCATGTGTTAGTCGTAAATGACACTCTTTGGTCAGTGGTAATAAACATCCTCTTCATATCTGCCTTCTCCTTCGCATGCCTCTTCATATAATCTTGCATCACCGTATACCGTGACAGAATTGAAATTCGTGGCTCAATAGTTTGTACAAACTTTTGGAAGCCACTTTTGTCGACTGTTGTAAAAAGGTATCTTATCAGTAATCATTATATCTACAAGCATTTCCATTAATATATTCTCACTATATTGAAGGATTACCAATTTCTTAATATATGTACTATCAGTGGCCGTAGAAGTTTTGTAACTGAGCTTGGTCTGATCAATGGTCGTCAATCAATTTCCATTAAGATGTGCTATAAATGCACTGGTGCATTGCTTCTTCAAATGGCAACCACAAAGTTGTCCACAATGGTGGCATCCTGCTTGCGGGTTTGCACGATAGCCAGGAATTTTGGTGAAATTTTCCTATAACACCCTGCCTAATACCATTAGGATTAACCCTTAAAAACTCTATATTAAGCTTATGATTTTGAGTTTTAAATATTTTATTATTATTTATTTTATTATTATATATTTTTTTTATTTGCTTACTTCAATGTTGATAGTGAGATTAGTTTAGACCTTGACATTTAGTATCTTTAAGTAATAGTTTAGAGGAGCAAGCCCATTAGTGTTTCTAGTAGGCATTTAGGATCCTAGAACACTTATGGGCCAAGCATTAGTAGCCTTAGTCTAAACCTCTTAGGAATTCAAGGCTCAGTAGATAGCTTTGGCCCAAATATAAGAAAGGCGTGAGGCCATTGGGCCCAACACTTAGTGCATAATTGACCCATGACAGAATTAGGTCAAGACAAACCCTTTCAAACCCCACCTTTGTGGACATGAGGCCTCTTTTTAAATGATTTTAAGTAGAAATTTAGCTATGAAATGTCTTAAGTATGATTTGATATGATTTATCATTGTCTTAGAATGATTATAGAAGGTTTAATTTTCGATTACAAGTATGCCATGATAGGCTTTAATTTTATCTTGTTTTGATCATCAAAGCATGTATCGGTTTTGAATACGTTGGAGATTGAGGATTCTTTGCCATGATTAAGTGTAAAGATGAACTTGATTATCCAAGAATTAGCCTTCATCATGTCATTAAAGACTTTAGTGATTGTTTGTGATTAAAGAAAATTTCATATGCATGCATTTATAGGAATCAATAGTTGAAAACACACTTAAGCATCAACTAGTGTGCATGCCACTAATTGTGACTGTTTGAGCTAGTTCCACTTTTATTTTTAAAATTCCAAGAGTATAGATAGTTTTATAATGTCAAAAATATGTAGTATATGAAGTTTGGCTAAATTTGGAGTTCGTCTACAATTAGTGAAAATTTAAGGCCTTAGCGGTAATTTTTTAAAGACTAGGGGTGTTTTTGTAAATACCCATTTTTTAAGCCATTTTTTATGAACCTCATCCATAGTAGTATTAATCCTAACTTAGTACACACTTGATTTCAACAGTTATGATATTTTTTTCGATTACTCAGGAAGTTTGTAAGTTGGCCTGTAACTTACACCTTGATATATTATTTATGAATTATTGATAAATGTTTCATTCATAATTCAATTATCATTTTGAGCATAAAATATCATATTATATGATACATTGAATGTATACTTACATGACATGTGATATTTTTTACCATTTTTACATATTGCATCTATAAATATCATTTTTGCATGAAAGCTTGCCACATATGCACATATCATGAAAAATATTTTTCAAGTATAGCATAAAAATATTTTTTGTCACGACTCCAAAGGCTAGGATGGGGAATTATCCTTGTAGAATTCCATTGTCCACTCTCGAGTGTTTAAGAATGTAGTGATAACCCCTGAGTTGACGAAAAAAGTCAATGGGTTTCGAATGGATTCTTTTTAAAGAATGCCGGAGCGAAGTCAAATTTTTATGACACTTAAGGCTAGCGGGTGTACACGTTACGAAGTTATAATTTTATATCATATTACCAATGCATTGAGAAAGAGTCTGCACACAACGTAGGTTCAACGTGAGTTGTATTACGGTCCCCGACAGGTACTCACAATGCACATGAGGAACTGTGATGATACAGCACATTATGATTAATTATGAATTGCTAATAATGATGAAATGTTATGATGTAAATATGTTTTTGACAAATGAGATAAAAATGTTATTTGAACAAAAATATGTATCTCTGTTTTTCTGAAAATGTTGAGAAATCTGGATGGGAGACGCACACACATTTTTCTGCATTTCATATTTATCATTCTTCATGCTTAATTTACTTTGTGCACGTTGGTTGTTCAACTTATTGTGATTTCGAGTAAATATCACCCATTGTGAGACCACTATCATTATGTTCGGAATGGTAGAATTTGTTTCAAATCTCGAGGAGAATGAGCTAGATGGAGCACTGGATCCGACTAATTGAGGAGGAGCCGGACCTTGAAAGGAGACTAGATTCGATCCTTATGTATATAGCCCAAGTCTTTCATGCTCTAGAATGCATGAAGCGGATGATTTGACTTTGACCTTTAGTTGTACTAAGATTATGCTACATTTGGTACTTTGAACTTGATTATCACTAATGAATTGGGATGTTTTTAGTTATTCTGGTATAAGTTATACTTTCACCTTTATTTTCGTTGTGACTATTGCATACTAGGATGCATTACATATTAACTGTCATGTATGGGGTATGTAACCTTGTGCTGTATGTCCCGACGCTCTAAGTCTTTGTTCCATCCCAAGCGGAGGTTGGGGGCGTCACAGTTCCCATGTCTACGACCTTTTTTTAGAAGGTCATGGTGGTTGATCGTGCTCAGTAGGCATCTCTTCCTTTTCGTTGAACATATCATCATCTTTTGTATCTACTGGGAGTCGACTACTTGCACAGGAAGTAGTTGCTCTAGATTTAGCTCTAGGGGTGGAAGTACCTACCGGTGTAGGAGCAATAGCACTGGCATCCACTGCATCCCCTTGTGGACGATCGTCCACTAGGTGTAGAATCCATATCACAATCAAAGAAGTTGAAAAAATAAATTAGAAGCAAAAAATTAGTTTCAAAAAACATGTACTGCATATATATATTTATATACATATATATATAATAGTTGACAGATGGATAATTCCATGCTTGCATGATGTTAAATACTGTGATTATTTTTTCTTTTTCCAACTTCCTTTCACAAAGCACAACTAGTACTTAAAAAGTATGAAGTGAATCATGCTTCTAATCCATATGAATTTGAAAGAAACCAAGACTTGATGCTTTGTAGCTAGCTTCATAGAAAAGTTTCTTCTAAGCATGACTTGTAAATGTTTAATAAGAGAAATCTTTGGTCTACAAAATAAATCACAAAAAATTATAAATATTTCTATAAATAACAAGTACCAATCTCACCCAGATTTGTGACATTTTTACTTTTACAGAGAACAGAGATTGGGAAAGAGAGCAGATTGAGGGCAATATACTGCGATCGATCGAACTTGTTTAATGGTTGAAGTTGGATATTTTCTCTCAGCCTCTAATGTGATACATGTCATCATGTATAGGTCAATATACATAACAGCTGCCTGAGTTTGATAATATATTTTTGAACGAAAATGATTGATGGAAAAAATAGTGAAGCTCGACTAGCATGTAAAGGAAATGGAAGAGTTTTGTTTTTACCAAGTTTGCAAAAAGTACACTCAAGAGAGGAAGAACAACGTTCTTTATTACCAAGTAAATCAGAGTTCAATACATGAAATAAGATCTAGGTATTGGGATGGCCTAAACGACGATGCCACCCCATACTAATCTAGAACATTATTACATGCAAATGACAAAATAGGAGAAACTGAAGAAAATGTTGGAACAGGCAAAAATAGTGGAAACAGGCGCCCTACTTTAGGTCCCTTCGTGATCGGCTTCCTCGTTATCTGGTCTTGCACAACACAACCATAACCAAAACAATTAACAGCACAATTGTTATCAACTAACTGACCAACAGAAATAAGATTCGTGAAAAATTGAGGAGCATGAAACACATCAGTGAACTTAGAAGAGACATCTCTGACACCAGTGATTGACAAGGAACTGCCATTGGCAGTTTGAATAGCAGATTGGCCAACATAAGGCCTAATTTGACACAAAGCTGAGGGATTATGCATCATGTGATTAGAGGCACCCGAGTCCACATACCAGTGTTTAGCAAAATGATTACCTTGGAATCCCTTTGTTGATAATGCCAAAATTAGCATTTGTTGCACCATTTCAGGTGTGTAGTAATTCATTGTAGGAGGTGCAGGAACATAAGAGTCACCTGGAGAAGAACCATGGGCCGTAGAAGTCGTTACTGAAGGTACAATAACAGAAGTCTGGAATGCTTGAGTCTAACGATTTTGAGGGTGGACAATTAGTATGTTGGTAGACTGCAGAGGCGGTCCTCGTCGTTGAGCAGCATAAGCCACAGGGGCTGACCCTGTACAACCATGAGATTGTGCCAGAGTTGTAACGCCCCATCCCCGAGGGTCCGGAGAGTTAACTCATGTCACCTAAAAATCATTTTCCATCTGCCTAGTACATACTCTCTTTTTTTTCTCTATCGCACAAAATACTCATTAATTCACATCAAATACTCCAGTATAATTATTCTAAGACAATACAAAGTCTTAATATAAACATCAACCTCCCAACAATCACATCATCAGAGCACAACAAACTTACTGAATAAAAATCCTCAATACTCATATAAACCTTCTATGCTTAAACCATCATTCTTAACTCCTCTCACCCATGCTCCATATTCTTGATCCTTAACTGAAATATCAAATCATCTGGAAAATATTATGGAGATAAGGGGTGAGTTATCAACAACTCAGTAAGCAGAGAACATATACTAGTATATAAGCATGAGCCATTTTTAAAAAGTTTGGTATGCAGAAACAAAACATTTCATTTTCATATGCACATCTCAAAACATATTATCAGAAAAATCAAAGCGACTTTTCAATCTTTTCATATTCATAAACCATCTTCATATTCAAAACTGTTTTGGCATAACATAACTGCACATCTTCATCTTATTATGTCAAATCGTATCGTATCATATCATATACCATGTTTAACCCCTGTGGTAGGGTTGTGCTATCCCCGGTGACCAAACCAGGCAGTATCATGTTGTGAAACTTTCCCTTTTTCAATCTCGGTGCCCCGAGTGTGCACATAGGAAAGAACACATAAAAGACCACTTTATTTCCAAAATAGGTGCACTCATATCATATCATATCATGTTGGTACCAACCATATCACGTGAACCAGTATCATAATATCATAACCATATTCAGAATCAGAATCAAACAGATAAATATGCCAAAGGTTTTTCATATCCATATCATATCAAACCACGTGCTGAACATATTCATATCATTTCCATTTGATTAAAAATAGATCCAAATCATTCTCATGTCATATGTAGAAAAAACATTCACAGATATCATATTCACCCTTTTGCACATTTCAAAAATATGAAAAATATTGTTCATGTCTGCTCAATTCATGTCAAAAGCATTTCTTTTTTCTTTCATACGTATCTCATGAGTGAATGCAAAACATATACTGAGGTTGCTTTTCACATTTTCTTTTTAAAATAACATGCACATTTTTTACAAAACCAACCTTAGTTCATTTCTTTTTATGCAAATCTAACATAGGAACCCCGCTTACCTGGACTTCTTAGCTTTTCAAAAATTTTCTCAAAAGTGCTGAACAAATATTAATATTTACCTATAAGATAATCACGTAAATTTTTCATAAATTTCCAATTCATCTCGTATTTCAATATTCAAGCCTAAACTTCCAAAATAATCTATTTTTAATTCCTCAAAATTTAAAATTCTCATTATTCTTAAAATACCAACATCGCTTTGTAAACTCATCAATAACCAACATAATAACTCCGACTAAAATATTAAATTCTAACTTATTTACGATTCAGATCTTACTATAATTTATAAAACTAAATTCACATAACTATATCGAAATCATTATAAATAGATAATCATACTTTTGTTTAAATCAAAAATAGTTTTTTAAAAGGATTCAAAATAAGATTTAGCACTTACCAATCACTTCAAAAATTCATTAGTGTTTATATAATAAATATTCCGTTAAAATATGAGTCTCTTACAAAAACCAACATATCAAAATCATTTCTGTAAACATGGAAAATTTTAGAGTTTACAAATACTTAATAAAGGTTTAAAACACAATAATGGAACTTGTAACTCAAAGGTAATAATGTAATTTTATTTATTTATTAGACTGACTATGCAATAGCTTTTGAAATTCTTTATCATTTGAAAACATGATCATAGGGCATAATAGTTATTACTCCTATTCTATTAGGTTACGGACTTACCCATATATATATTTATATATATATATATATATGTACGTACAATTCTTTAAGTCAACAATATGAAAAAAAAATAAGGGAATGAAGTGCAGCGGCGATGACTCACGACTAAACCGAGAGTATGCGTGGAGGGGGGAAGGGCAACGGGCTGGCTGGAGGAGCTACAGTGGTGCGATTGGAGTGCAACGGAGGACGTACGGTGGTGAGGCTATCTGTGTTGGGCGGCGAGAGCACGAGAGACACAAGGTGAGAGAACGAGGGAGAGACCGAGAGAGAAGAGAAACCAACAGAAATGGTGTGAACTTACCGGAGGACTTGGGGCGACGTGAGGCGGACTGGGGTGACGGGAAGTCTTCGTCAGTAGTTTCAATGGGGTCGCAACGCGGATGAGCTGTCGATGGAGGGTGATAGCAGTGGCTTAAGGTGGTTGAATGATGCTCTATTTTGGATAACAAAAACAGAGGATTTTCGAGGCTTGCAAAAGAGTCTATGGGGGCATTGGGCAGCAGCTTCATGTGGCTGGGCATGGTGGTGAGACTTGGACAGAGGTTCACAGTGGAGAGTAGATGAAACGGTGCGGCAACAACGAGCGGTATAGTGGGTGATGAAGGCTGTGGTTGACAGCAAAGATCCTTGTTAGCGCAGTGGAGAGGGGATCTCGGTTTAGTCTTCTGTGAAGAGGAGGACGAGCGGCACATAAACTAGGGTTGAGGATGTTTAATACACACACACACATATATATATATATATAAGATATAAATAGTAAAGAGAAAAACCTAGAGGTAGAGGATGAATAAGACGTGCATGAAAATGGCAAATGGGCATGAAACCATGCAACGCGTTCTGGAATTGCTTCCACGGGCCTAGGCTTGGCAGCGGGCGGTTGGGTCTTACAAAAGTAACTTGAGTACTAAGACGTTGTTTTTTGCGAAGTAACTCACCAAAACAAACATCCAGAGAAGGAACAAGAGAGTGATTTAGTAGAGAGGAGTGAACAGATTCATATTTGGCATGGAGTTTCATAAGAAACTGATCACTACGACTAGTCTTGTGAAGATTTTAAATAATGGAAAGAGAGGCAACATGAACCTCTGTGGAAGTCATATCAAAATATTCATTCTGAAGAGTCAGAAACGCGAGTAATAGTTTTGGATGGAACGATTGTCATGTTGAAACGTGGCAATTGCATTTCACTACTCACATTCACAATGTCACGTGATCCTTTCTTCTCTTCTAATAACGGATTCACTTATCCCCAAACCCCCGCCAGACCTGCATGACTCTCTCTCTCTCTCTCTCTCTCTCTCTCTCTCTCTCTCACTCTCTCGTGATTAGATAAGCATGTCAGTTAAACGCGTAAGGGTGAGTTTGGATCACAAATTCATCTCAACTCATTATTATAATTTTTTTAAATTTTAACATAAAATATAATAAACAATTCAACTTTTTCAAATTCTAAAATAATAATAATATTAAAAAATTAGACATGTAGTTGAACTTTTTTCATTAAATCCAAAGAAAGAATGATCTTTACATTGGAAAGCAAATGATCTAATCAGTCCTCTTTTTTTTTATCTTTGGGAGCAGGAACTGTGAGGAAAAACCAAGTTAGTTTTCCAAGTTGGGAAAAGAGAAGGGCCTTATGTCAAGGATGTGTAGTTACAGCTTTTATTGTATAATCAATCAAACCTTGATTTGGACCTTCACGAATGTATATATTCATATTAAGTGAGGCCTTGCAATGTAATAAACTTGCCTTAATCTGAAGAAATGCAACTACTTTATGCCCATGCTGTATTCAGCAAGGCAGATGCTGGTAATGCTCCGCCACCATTGAGAAATTGCCTTTACAACTGAAAATGGCCAATGTAACCATTTGTTAGTAGCTTGTACAATACTTCACTGGAAACGATTTTATTGAGGCTGGAACAAATCCAAGTCACACGTACCTATACTTTAAAAGGATCAATCAGCAGTATAATTGGAGTTCATTGAAATCACCGAATCATTAAAAAAGACAAGAACTTCTTCCTCCCAAACATTAATGTAGGATCTCATTCATCAACTTTCCTATAGTTCTTATATTCAATACGAGGTAGAAAGGTCTCCGCTCTTAACAGAGGACATGGGTGAGTTTCAAGAGCTTTAGCAGGTAGATCAGCACTTTTATACTGTTCATGGTGTGGAGGAAATTGATCCATCTACAAAGCAGATTCGGACTAGGTTTAAATTAAAATAAATTAAATTAATATAAGAGCAAAAAAATTTGAAATATAACCCTTCGTATTCTTGTCAAATTACATATCATTTAGCACCACTTCATTACTCATCTCTTGTACTTCTCATGATCTCTTCAACTTCTCATGATCAGATATGATTTTGTTCATTATAATTTATTAATTCCATCCTTTAAATCCTGCCTTCCTCTTGCACTTCTTCTTGTCTCTTGCACTTTCTATTTGTTTTCTTGGTTATTATTTTTACCATTTATTATCACTTCATTACCTGTCTCATATATATCGTTATGTTATCTCCTTTCGTCTATAGCATTTTGTCTTGTTTCATTTACCTTATATATTTCATTAAAACTAATCATCGAAAAAAATCATGTTTAAACAAATTAACACAATAAAGTCATAAACAAAATAAAAAGTAAAATAGAACTAAAAATTTAATAATATCCCGCGGATCAAGCAGGTTTATGAACTGAACTCGGAAATCAAATCTCATACTATAAGTGATTAAACAAAAACGAGAATACAGATAATTTTGCCGGCGCTCTTGATTGGCATGCTGTAGAAAATCATAAAGCCATGTTGAATCGTTAAAAGCACTTGACCGCGTACGTATACTCTTTTATTGATCACCGTTGAATATAGGAGGAAAAACAAATAAATCAAACAAGAGAATATTTGGAATTACAAATAATGACCATTGACTTCAGTCTTTGTTTATAGATTCATAATCAGATATATGAAATTAATCGCCGGCCGATCACTGCAACTAACACACACGGTCTGCCTCTGACTGATTCGCCTTCAAACTGTCGTTCGGCAAAACTATTGGGCTGTTTAAGTTATATATGAAGGAGATGCCAATTTGATGACATATGGATGAAATGAGACCACAATTGCTTTGTTAATTTATATTCGGCATCAGTGCGCTGACGCCATTGTTCCGACTGGGGAGCTGCATGAAATCTGTCTCCTCGCCATATTAACTTGTCTATGTACCTGGTATGGGTGCATGTGAAACTGCATGCGCACGTTAACTGCTGATAATGTGCCGGCTAGCCAGGGAGCTGCATAAAGTCTTACCTTCTATATTTTATTTTGATTGAAACTCCACCAGATATAATAATTACTGCATACTGGTGGCCGGTTGAAACTTGTGCATCGTTGAAATATTAACTCTTTTAAGTACAGATGCAACTTCCACATACATTCATGCCTCTCCAACTTGTTCGTACTAATCTCTCTCTCTCTCCCCATGTAATACCCCGATCCCGGGGGTTCGGAGAGTTAACTCATATCACCTAAAAGTCATTTCCAAATAATACTTTTAAAATAAACCAGAATCTCCATTACATGTTAACCTATTTGTTCAACACAAATATCTATGTTCCTACATAAGGGCACCTCAGTGGTGTCTCATTGATATAGATAAACTTTTCCACAAGGACTAAAAATATCCAATACTCAACATACCAAAGCCACATAAAATATCAACACTACCAAAAGACTCTCCAAAAGTCATTGTACCCTAGGGCACATAGTCTTCTATGATCCACAAAATTTGCAAGTATTCCCTATTCCTGATTTCCAGCTGTTGCATCAAAATTATCTGAAACATATTATGGAGATAGGGGTGAGTTATCAACAACTCAGTAAGCAGATAACATATACTAGTATGCAAACATGAGCATTTACAGATTTCATAATGCAGAACAAAACACTTTTTATTTTCAGAATGCAGAGTCAGAAAATATTATAAAAATATCAGAGCAAAAGTTTAAAAATATTCTTATTCAAATTCTTTTGGCATAGTATAACTGACCGTCATCGTACCAGAGCATCATATCGCAACAGAGGCCATGTTTAACCCCCGTGGTAGGGTTGTGCCAACCCCGGTAGCTAACCGAGCAGAAACAGAATGTGAATCTTCCCCTTATTTATTCTCGGAGCCCCGAGTGTGCACACAGGAAATACTACCAGAAAACCACTTTGTTTCCAAAGTGGGTGCACCAGAAACAGAACAGTTGGTACCAACCCAAACAGAAGCCAGTATTAGCACCCGTGGTAGGTCAAATAGGTCACCATCCACAAACCACATCCCGATTCAGAATGTCATGCCAAAAGCTTTTAGAAATTTCATCATATCAGGGTACAGAACGTTTTTAGAACATAACAGAGTTTTCAGAAATCATATCATATCAGAGTACAGAACATATTCAGAACAGGACAGAGTTTTCAGAAAGTCACAAAACATAATTTTATGCATAAACTTTCATATTCGCTCTCTTTTGCACAGTTCAGAAACAAAATGCAAAATAGCTCATGTCTACACCAGTCATGCCAGAAAATACTTTATTTTTTAAATAGAATCTCATGAGTAATGCAGAAAAAATAACTGAAGTATTTCAAATCTCTTTTCATAACAAAACATGCATATTTTCAAAAATCAACCTCAGTCTACTTTATTTTTATGCAAATCTAGCATAGGGACCCCGCTTACCTGGACTTCTTAGCTTTTTCGAAAATTTCCTCAATAATGCCGATCAAACTTAATCGTCACCTATAAAATAATCACGTAAATTTTCATAAATTTCTATTCAATCTCGTATTTCGATATTTAAGCCTAAACTTCTAAAGTAACCTATTTTTAATTCCTCAAAATCGAAAATTCTCATTATTCCTAAAATACTAGCATCACTTTCTAAACTCGTCAATATCCAATTTAATAACTCCGACTAAAGCATTAAATTCTAACTTATTTACGAATGAAACCTTACTATAAATTATAAAACTAAAAAAAAAGAACATAACTATATCGAAACCATTAAAACCATAGCTTTTGTTTAAATCAAAAATATTCTTTTAAAAGGATTCAAAATAAGATTTTGCACTTACTGATCATTCTAAAAAAAAATTATCAGTATTTACTTAATAAATATTCCGATAAAATATCAGTCTCTTAAAAATACCAACTTAACCAAATAAACCCACATGCAGCCCAAATAAAAAAAAATATTACTAAAACCGTGTATCAAACATAATAAAATCAGGCCTGATAAAATAAAAAAAATACACAAGTCTTTCAAAATGACGTATGTCTCATTAATCTCAAGCCCAGTCCATAAACAAATAGCTCATTAGATTTAAACACTAATCAGTTAAAACTAAGCCATCAGCATAAGTCTTGTAGTCCATTGAAAGCCTTTCCAAAAATTTAAAGCATGTTTTAGAAAATAAAAGGGTAGGAAGGTAAAAACAAACTCTTCTTCTTTACCGAAATATCTAATATATATTGTTTCCCTTATAGTCAACTAACAGACACTAAAGAAGACTAAAACATGAGTTGCGGCAGGGCTTACTCAAGGGGAAACTAGGCGGCAGCGTGCGATGACTGGACTGGGTAGGCAGTGGTGGAGCAGCTGGAGAGCAGGCGTGCGGCGGAGCTTCCGTCGAGCTGCGCTGAGCACGAGAGAGAGAGGGAGAGGTGAGCGAGAGAGAACGGTGGGAGACAGAGCTTGGCTTACCGAGGGTGGTCACGGCGGACCTGAGCGTACGACCGGCGTCTTCCGATTGTTCCCGCTTGAGGCTGAGCAGTTTGGGTGGCGGCGCTAGGGTTCACTATGGAGGAAGGCTGGTGCTCTGTTTTTCGGTGGTGCAAACAGAGGTGGGTTTACGTGGAGAGGGTGGTGGCGCGTGGCTTGAGTGGTGGACCTGGGTGGCTGAGGTTCCGTGCGTGGACTGAGTTCGGTGGAGAACGACGTGTTGGCCTGGCTGTGGGGGGCGACGGGGCTGCTGAACGCAACCGAGGCTTGCGGTTTGGTGCTTTACGGAAGTGTAGGGACTGGCTGCAAGGCCACGGTTTCTTGTGTGCTGGGGCGTGAAAATGAGGGCAGTGGCAGTGAGTGGGTACAGTGGTTGATGGAGGCTAAGACGTGAAGAGAAAAAAGAAAAACAGCAATGAAACTTGCTAGCGCAGTGGAGAACTGATCTCGGTTTGGCGAAGAGGAGGACGAGCGGCACTTAGTCTAGGGTTGAGATGATAACCGTATAAGTATGAATAAATAGGAGATATAAATAGTAAAGGGAAAACCTAGATGAAGGGAATGAAAAGGGAATGCATGAAAATGGCAAACGGGTGCAACGTGCTCTGGGTGCTAACAAGGACCGGTTCTTAAGTCTAAAGAGAAAAGAAAATAAAAAAAATAAAAATATACTACAGTAGTCGCAGGTACAGTAACGCTACGTATACTCTTTTATTGATCACCGTTGAATATAGGAGGAAAAACAAATAAATCAAACAAGAGAATATTTGGAATTACAAATAATGACCATTGACTTCAGTCTTTGTTTATAGATTCATAATCAGATATATGAAATTAATCGCCGGCCGATCACTGCAACTAACACACACGGTCTGTCTCTGACTGATTCGCCTTCAAACTGTCGTTCGGCAAAACTATTGGGCTGTTTAAGTTATATATGAAGGAGATGCCAATTTGATGACATATGGATGAAATGAGACCACAATTGCTTTGTTAATTTATATTCGGCATCAGTGCGCTGACGCCATTGTTCCGACTGGGGAGCTGCATGAAGTCTCTCTCCTCGCCATATTAACTTGTCTATGTACCTGGTATGCGTGCAAGTGAAACTGCATGCGCACGTTAACTGCTGATAATGTGCCGGCTAGCCAGGGAGCTGCATAAAGTCTTACCTTCTATATTTTATTTTGAATGAAACTCCACTAGATATAATAATTACTGCATACTGGTGGCCGGTTGAAACTTGTGCATCGTTGAAATATTAACTCTTTTAAGTACAGATGCAACTTCCACACATTCATGCCTCTCCAACTTGTTCGTACTGATCTCTCTCTCTCTCCCCACCTTTCAAGCCGCAGCCTCAGCTCCTCCGATCTAATTAGGACATGGTAATCATGTTACCTCTTTTCTTCTTCCTTCTGCTGCTTCCCAGTACTGTTTATTCAGTTTATTTTCAAATAACTAGATTTTATCCCAGTTCCACCGACATGCTATATATGGGTGATGCTGTACCTTCTGATGGAGCCATTACAATGAACCTTGATGGTAATTATTTTTGCCGAATTGGTTGGGTCGTCTATGCTAGGAAGGTGCCGCTCTAGGACTCTGAAACGGGAAAGCTCACTGATTTTACCACACATTACTCGTTCACTGTGGCGCCCCTGATCCCCCTTATATAAATACATGGGGATCGAGACACCAGAATGGTGACAACACGGTCACACATCCCAACGAAACGTGCCCAAGTATGTGCATCAAACAAAAGTGCACAACAAAATTCGCTGCGGATAATATTATAAGTCAACTAAGTACCAGAAATTTAAATACAAGTATCCAAAATAATTTATCTTCTAAAAAAAATTATAAAGTCATCCCAAATATATTACAAAAAATAGATATATAAAAGACTAGGATAATAATATCGATGCACGAGAGCAATCCCAGATCGCTCTCACCATAGAGCCAAAGCCTAAGACTCATCATCCTCATCTGCATCAAAAGCTGCGATACCATAAAACGGTACCGCAGGTAAGTATAACCCAAAATAACAACGTAATATAAATGCATTAAATGCGACCAACATACATGCATAAAAAGAATATACATTTCTCTCAAAACATCATTTTCCCCGAAAACGATTAATTTCAACACACGCCAAAATCTCATTTTTAGCCAAAACATATAATCCAACATTTTCCCAGAAAATGATTTACCCAAAACTCAACAATTTATCGGACACTGTAGGCGGGACTCACAGGCAGAACTCTACCACCATCCCTGCTTACCACCATCCCTACCACGTGCACCGCAGGGGGGAATCACAGGCGGGACACAACCACCATCCCTGCTTACCACCATCCCTACAGCGTGCACCGTAGGCAAGAATCACAGGCGAGACTCTACCACCGTCCCTGCTTACCACATCCCTACAGTTCTTTTCCACACAATAGATACATAACAGAGCACTGTAGGCGGGAATCATAGGCAGGATTCTACTACCATCCCTACCGCGTGCACCGTAGGCGGGAATCACAGGCAGGACACAACCACCATCCCTGCTTACCACCATCCCTACAGTGCACCGTAGGCGGGAATCACAGGCGGGACTCTACCACCGTCCCTGCTTACCACCATCCCTACAGTCTCTTTCCCTTTTTTTTTCTCAAATCAATCAATCCAAACAAATCCAATTTCTCACACATGAAATCATAACTTTTCCAAATCACACATGCACATGAATGCAATACACGAAAACCCAGTTTTCTTTACAAACATGATCATACATGAAATATTGATATATACATGCACCAACACTGATCCATAACAATCAACAACCAATAACCAATTCAATCAAACAATCAAATAACTCCAATCACAATTCCATCCGACCCCCGAACTCCTCGGACTCAGTCTGGCATGTCAAACAAATACAGTGTAATATGTTAGTGCAAAAATACATTTAAATTATGAAAGTTCTTTGGAGAAATACTTACAGTGCAATATAGCAATTTCCAAAGGATCACGAAGTTGAAAAAGGCGACGTCTGAGCAACACCACAGTGTAAAATACACTGTGGCCGTGGGTCACAGTTACCAACTTTTCAACGGTGACAAACGAAGATCCAAATTTGATAGGGTAGGGCCTAGAGAGGTCGGTGAAGCCAATGGTGATGGTGGTTTACCATGGGTGGCGGCGCAAGGGGTGTTTTTAGGCCAAAAATGCCGAAATCGGAGATGGGCTTGGTTGTGCTTCACCGGTGACGGATCGGAGCCGGGGTTGGGTCCATTGGGTTGCCAAGAGGTCGGGGATGAAGTGGTAGGAAGATGGTGGCCGGAGGTGGCGCGACGGCGGCGTAGTTGTGCATGGAAAGCAGCGGCTTCAATGGGTTCGTGGCTGCTAACGGCGGCACAAGGGAGGCTGAGATTGGAAGGGTGAGGTCGCCGGCCGGTGGGGAGCACGATGGGGTGGGCGGTGTTGACCAGGGCAGCTCGACGGCGGCGGGTTGGGTATGGGCGACGGACGCACGGGAGAGAAAGAGGGAGGGGCTCACGAGGGAAGGAAGGAGAAATAAGGAGGAAAAAAGGAAAGAAAGAAAAGAAAAGGAGAGGAAAGAAAAATATGGGGAAAAGAAATGAGGTCCAATCCTCATAACTTGGGTCACAAAAATGATCCAACGGAAACGATTTCAAAACCACAAGTTAAATAAAATAATTTAAACGTAATGGTAAAGTCAAATTGAAATAATTAAATCCCACATTAATTAATTTAAATATTAAAAGCAATTTAAATGCATAACAATAAATAAATATTAAGAAAGCACATAAAAATAATTTTCACCAAATTAAAATCATAGAAATAAACTCACTAAAAATCCAACCAATTTAAAATAAGAGGATAAATTTTTTGAATAAATAAAAATACATTAAAATACGGGGTGTTACATTCACTATCACGACTCCTCCTCGTCCACTTTATGGCGGTGGGCTTGCATTCTTCCTAGCTCCTGTTGGCTTCAAAATACCACCAAATTAAGCAGGTGGATTTCTAGGCCTATTCAACACCACGACCAGTACTTTGTCACAACAAAACAAAATTGTTCTTGTTGAGTTCGATTCATTTGTGAACTCTGAATGGGATCCTGAAGTTCCGCATGTGGGTATTAGCATCAACTCCCTCGTTTCTGCTAAATATACTGCTTGGAATGCTAGCTTGAATAGTGGAGATACTGCTGATGCATGGATTACGTATACTGCTTCTACGAAGAAGTTGAGTGTCTCCTGGAAATACGGAACAACCTCTAATGCTGGGGAGAATACCAGTCTTTCTTATGAAATTAATCTCATGAAGGTTCTTCCTAAGTGGGTCACAGTTGGATTTTCAGCTGCTACAGGCTCGAGTATCGTAGAGCGACATACACTTCAATCGTGGGAATTCAACTCAACTTTAGACATAGCGGGACCAAATGGAAAGAATGCTAGAAAAATGACAATATTGGTCAGTATAACGATATCAGGTGGCATTCTGATAGCTCGGGCATCATTAACATTTGTAATACTGCGGAAATGGAAGGGAAAGAAAAAGAAAACTCCAGAGACGATGAACTTAAGATCAATTAATGACGACCTTGAGCGAGGGGCAGGACCAAGAAGGTTTTCCTACGGAGATCTTGCTTCAGCCACCAACAACTTTTCAACTGAAAGGAAGTTGGGTGAAGGAGGGTTTGGTGCTGTTTACAAGGGGTACTTGATTGAATTGGACAACGCAGTTGCTGTTAAGAAAATTTCGCGGGGGTCTAAACAGGGAAGAAAAGAATACTTAACTGAGGTGAAGATCATTAGCCGACTGAGGCACAAGAACTTGGTTCAACTCATAGGATGGTGCCATGACATAGGTGAGTTCCTACTTGTCTACGAGTTTATGCCTAATGGTAGCCTTGATGCTCACCTCTTTTGTAAGAGGAATCCTCTCACTTGGGCACTGAGACACAAGATAGCTACTGGGTTGGCATCTGCATTACTCTATCTTCATGAAGAGTGGGAGCAATGTGTAATACACCGAGATGTCAAATCAAGCAATGTCATGCTTGATTCTAGTTTCAATGTGAAGCTTGGAGACTTTGGATTAGCACGGCTCATGGACCATGAGGCACTGGGTCCTCAGACAACTGGGTTGGCTGGTACTTTAGGCTACATGGCTCCCGAATACGTATCCACTGGTAGGGCTAATAAAGAGTCAGATGTATATAGCTACGAGGTGGTTGCCTTAGAAATTGCTACTGGGAGAAAGCCAGTTGATCTCCCAAATAAGGATTCTGCAATGGGATTGGTAGAGTGGGTTTGGAATCTTTATGGAAGCGGAAGGCTTCCTATGGCCATTGATGAGAGAATGCATATGGATTTCGACCTGAAACAGATTGAGTGTTTAATGATTGTAGGACTATGGTGTACTTCCCAGATCGAAGTTTAAGGCCATCAATAAGACAGGCAATTAAAGTTCTTAATTTTGAGGCAACAGTACCAAATCTTCCTTTGATGATGCCTGTTCCTTTGTATCACATACCAACCCCGTTGGTCAGCTCTGGTGAACCTTTGATAACTACAAGCCATGAGCATGCTCGTTGAACATGTGAACCATTTACTTTGTAAAACTACACATACAAATTAAGATCATCACCGTCACTTTCTTCCCTCTCTAGTTTCTCTTATTGCTGCCTTATCAACTTCAACAGAGAAAACTGATCTCTTTGCCGCTTTGTTTACCCGCTTAATGTGTGTCTAGCAGTCTGCAACCGTTGATAAGAACATTTTGGTCGGGCGTGTTTGGATTTAATAAATTCCTCCGATGCAAGATAAGAGGATCATTTTGGTCTTAATTTCTTTGGCTATAGTGTGAGTGCAGAGTTTTTGTTCTAGTTCATAATTTATTGAATTTGTGGCGTGATTATCTTGTTGAGTCATATAACATGTGATATGAACCCGCGGGAATGAAATCTCTTGAACCCACAATCAATTTGAAAACTCTCCAAGAAAGCCAAAATCAAGTCAATGGATGGAGAATCTGGACCCGATGAGAACTCGTTTCAAGAATCTAGATTATATTAAAATCTAGACACGTTGAAGAACTCGTGTCAAGAACCCAGATTACAAGGAGGAACACCACAAAGGTTGTGATTTATCTTTGATAAGTTCAAGAGTTCAATCAAGAACAAGAGTAGTAAACTCAACTCACAAATAAAATTCAATATTGTCTGCCTCTTCAAAAGGGGCTACAAAGAGTATTTAAACCCAAACCTAATCAAAACCCTAGCCAAAATAAAGCTCATTTTACCCAAAATGACCCTAGATGAACAGTGTCTGGCTACAGTAGTCGCAGCTATAGTAACGCTACAGTAAATTCATGAAACCCTAGTTCCTAAAAAATAACTTTCCAAATAAGCTCTTGGCCAAAATACAAGGCCTTCCAAAAAACCCTAGTTCATAAGAAATAAGAGACATATGTGGGCTAATCATCCTCATGCCCACTTATTATAAACTAATAAAATAAATCATTTAACCAATTTGGAAGCCTCCAATAACAATAGGTCCTATCTTTAGGTCATGTCTTCCACAGTTTGAATCAAGTGGATTAAAACTGGTTCTCCTTCTTTCAAGCTCATCTTGAGTGTTGGGCTCTTGTTAGCTTCGTCCCAAGTAGATTGCACCAATCATTGCATTGCTTCCTTGATTTTCTTCGCTCTTGATCTTATAATTGGCTCATCTGAAACTTTCAAAAGATCTTCAAGGGCAGGCCCACCCTGGTTCCCATCATTCTTGATTATCTTGTTGAGTCATATAACATGTTTTGTATTTTTAGGAGAATGAAAAGTTGATGTATGTATTGTGCTACAAATGATCACAATCATGAGTTGTTGCATTTCTTATTGTGTTACATCACATAATCACAATCTGTTTAATCTTATTGAGAGTGGGAAGTAAGTCCCTTAGCCCCTTTAGAAAAAAAGGTCCCCTTTTTTTTTTTTTTTTGAAACTGGAAACCATTTTATTACTGTGAACTGGAGATTACAGTAACTCATTGTTTACTACATGCTAAACACAAAGAGGAACTCCCTAAAGTTCATACAAATCCTCATTAATGAGGAGCATTTTGTGCTAGAAGGTGGGCTGCTGTGTTGCCTTCCCGCTTGGTGTGAACTATAATCCACTCTGCAAAGGCATTCATAAGTTGCTTGGCATCCTCAATGAGAAGACCACCATAGCTCCAGTCGGTTTTGGGTGTATTTAATAAGTTTACAGCCTGCATGGTGTCGCCCTTAAGGACGAATTTTGTCACACCCACCTCTTTGCAGAAGATGGAGCTCATCATCATTGCATAGGCCTCTCCATGATAAGCACTCAATTTCAGACGCCTCTTAGCTTGGATGGTGCCAATGACCTGCCCATGACTGTCCCATAAAATACCTTCAATGCCAAGTAAGCCCTCTTCTTCATTGAGGGTGGCATCCCAATTCATTTTGTACTTGCCTACAGGAGGTCGTGCCCATTTGGCAGCAGCATGAACATCAGTGCTTGGTATGCCTGGGTCCTCACTGTTTGGCTGTAGTTGAATAGATCCAATTCCCTCTTGGCTATGCTGATGAGTAGGTTCGGGTACATAAAACCTTTGCCATGAATAAAATCATTCCTTCTGGACCATAGTAGTTGTGTTATGATAGCCACCTCCGTATGCAAATTTTCCTGCAGCGCAGTGACCATATGGTTTTAGATTCCTTTGAAAGAAGGGAGTGTAATACTCATTTTCTAAACCGTTCGACAGCCTTGGCTCCATACATGTTTAGCAGCCTCGCAATTCCATAGAACATGTGCTGATGTTTCAATTTCAGATTGACAGATTGGGCATGTGTAGTCTTGCACCACTTTCCTTTTCAACAAGTTATCCATAGTAGGCAAGCTTTCATTACAGGCCCTCCACACAAACATTCTTACTACATTAGGGAGTGGAAGTGTCCAGATGCCTATGTGACTTAGGACAGCTCACATCCTCTCTCTCTCTCTCTCTCTCCTATGATAGAACTAGGACCTAGGACCTAGGACCTAAGCTCTGACTCCAACGGAGTTGAAGTAGTCGTTTCCGACCTCCATTGGAGGAGAATTTTCACTTCAACTCCGATCGGAGGTTGGAGCTTCGACCGTTTATTGGGCTAACTCAAGGTCCTTTTTCGACTTCTGGGCTCACCAAAGCCTAATTACGAACCTATAAAAAAATAATTAAAAAATAATTAAAAAATCTAAATACAATAGTTCAAAAACTAAATAACATGTAGCCATAAGTTATAATAGTCTCATTTATTACAACACTGAACACTGACTTAAAGATAACTACATAAACACTAACAGTAAACACTATAAACAGTTAATAACATGTGCACTTGTGCAGCAAGGATTTTACTCAATGGTCATACATGAAATGAAGATAGAAAGTCGTAATCAATACAAGGAAAAAAATTGATAATGAAAAATCAATTCTACTAGGTACAACCGATCATGTGGAACCGAGATGCAACCGGCTAACACGTCAACATCTATCTCAAATGCAATCCTGTGGCTTTCTTCTCCCTCTCCATTTTGTTTTCTTCTCCCTCTTCCTCTCCATATCATATCCTAAAACCCTCTTCCTCTCTATATCGTATCCTAAATCCATTGCTCTCCATCTCCATATCACCTGCTTTTTCTACTTTTAGGTGTACATGGAAAAGCTTTTGAACTTTATTTTCTCTGTTTTTGATGTTGGCATTATCTCTGACTTTGGCCTCTTGAATATGAAAACTTGGAATATGGGAGAAGATTTTAACAGAGCAATCGGGGGCTCGGAGTTGGGCTCAATTGGGAGGATTTTTCTTCTGGAAATGCTCAGTTGTTGAATGAGATTTTGGTACTTCTTAATGAGCAAATTTTTAGAGACATTTATTCATGGCCCGGATTACAAAACAATATTATAGTGAATGCTAGTTTCCTAGAACCAGAGTAGAATACATAGAAAATTGAGTTAGGGGGAGACAAGAGGGAAAAAAAAGAACCTGAATATTCAATGGTCTAGAAACGATACTCTGTCTAATAGCGACAATGGAATTAATAGCTAAAAATCGGGTCTTCTTCCACTAACTGAATGGATGGAACCAAAGAGGCTACGATTTACGCGCAACGAGGACTTCAGATTTTCTTCAAGAGGAAAATTGAAGGAAAAAAAAAAAGGGGCTGTAAGATTGTCATCTCTATTCTAGGAGGTTTAGGGCATGCAAAGAAGAAGATGAGAAGAAGAACTTGTTTTCATCTTCGTGTTCTATAGGAAGGTGCGTTTGTCCATGCGAAGCTGTAATGCCCCGTCCCCGAGAGTCCAGAGAGTTAACTCATGTCACTTAAAAATCATTTTTCATCCAAATAATACATACTCTAATTTTTCTCTATCGCACAAAATACTCATTTATTTATATCAATTACTCCAGAATAACTATTCTAAGACAATACACTGTCTTAATATAAACATCAACCTCCTAACAAATCACATCATCAGAACACAACAAGCTTACTGAATGAAAATCCTCAATACCCATATAAACCTTTTATGCTTAAACCATCATTCTTGACTCCTCTCACCCATACTCCATATCCATGATCCTCAACTGGAACATTCAAATCATTTGAAAAATATTGTGGAGATAAGGGGTGAGTTATCAACAACTCAGTAAGCAGAGAACATATACCAGTATGTAAACATGAGCATTTTTAGTAAGTTTATTATGCAGAAACAAAACATTTTATTTTTATATGCAGATCTCAAAAAAAAAACATATTATCAAAAAACCAGAGCGACTTTTCAATCTTTTCATACTCAAAATCAACTATTCATATTTAAAGATTCGTTTCATATTCAAAAACGTTTTGGCATAACATAACTAAACATCTTAATCTTATCATATCATATCGTATCATATCATATACCATGTTTAACCCCCGTGGTAGGGTTGTGCTATCCTCGGTGGCCAAACCAGGCAGTGTCATATGGTGAACTTTCCCTTTTTCAATCTTGGAACCCCGAGTATGCACTCAAGAAAGAACATGTAAAAAGATCATTTTTTTTTCCAAAGTGGGTGCACTCATATCATATCATATCATGTTGGTACCAACCATATCACGTGAACCAGTATCATCATATCAGAACCATATTCAAATCATATTCAAAACAGATAAGTATGCCAAAGTTTTATCATATCCGTATCATATCAAAACACAAGCAAAACATATACATATCATTTCCATTTGATCAAAAACAGATCCAAATCATTTCATATCACATGCATAAAAATCTCAATGATATCATATTCGCTCTTTTGCATATTTCAAAAACATATCAAATATTGCTCATGTCTACACTATTCATGTTAAAAACATTTATTTTCTCTTTCATACATATCTCATGAGTGAATGCAAAATATATACTGAGATTGTTTTTCACCTTTTCTTTTTAAAACAATATGCACATTTTTTTACAGACCAACCTCAATTCATTTCTTTTTATGCAAATCTAGCATAAGAACCCTGCTTACTTGGACAACTTAGCTTTCTAGAATTTTCCTAAAAAAATGTCGAGTCGACTATAAATCATCACTTATAAAAATAATCACGTAATTTCTGTAAGTTTCCAATCAATCACGTATTTCGATATTTAAGCCGAAACTTCTAAAATAACCTATTTTAATTCCTCAAAACATAAAACTCTCATAATCTCAAAATATATCATCACTTTCTAAAATCATCAATACCTACCATAACCAACATCAAACTCAAAACACCAATATTTAAACTTGAAACAGCCAACAAATCTCACATCATAAACCAATCACACAAACAACTCCATAATCCAATCCAACCGATCCCCTACTCTTCGCAGTCAGTCCGGCATAACCAACCAGTTCACAGTAAAATGAGTTAGTGCAAAAATACATTTAAATCTCAAAATTTATTTGGGAAAATACTTACACTGCTATAACATACTTTTCGAAGGATCACGGAAGTGCAAGAGGTGGCGACACAGAAACGGAACAGTGCAAAATGTACTAGGCCGTGGGTCTCAAAGACCCACTTTTGAACAGGTACAAACGAAGAGCCGAGATCGCTAGGGAAGGGCTAAGGGATGTCAGTGAAGCTGGTGGTGGTGGTGTTTGGCCGTGGGTGGCAGCGTAGAGGGCGGTCGAAGACCACAAAGTCCAAAACTGAAATGTTGATGAATGTGCTTCACCGGTGGCGGATCGAAGCTTGGGTTGGGTGCATTGGGTTGCTAGGAGGCCAAGTACGAAGTGGTGAAGAAATGGTGTGTAAGACCCAGCATTGTTAGACCCCTTTGAACTGGTGCGTTACTTTGAGCCTAAAATGTTTTGGCAGTATATTTTATTTTATTTTTTTTATCTTCTTTTAGTTGATTAGAGACCCGAAGCTTTAGATGAAAGCAATACATTAATCTCGTTCAGAGCCTAGCCGTGAGATCGCGCGGGTCCAGACTTCATCGCACGGCGTCCAGCTAGTTCTATTTCATGCACGTCCATCCTTTCCTTTTTAATTAGGTTTGTTCTACTTTCTACTTATAGTTATGTATAAGTTTAAGTCTTCTCAACCCTAGTTCATGTGCCGTAGCCCTCATTTCACACCTCAGCACATTAGAACCGTGGCCATTGCACCCGTCCCTACCCTAAAGGCTCCAAACCGCAAGCCTCATTCAGCAGCCCAGCTACCCGCACAGCCATGCCAAGGCGTTTTTCTCCGCCGAACGCTGTCCACGCACACAGAACGACAACCACACAAAGTCCACCTCTCAAGCCGGGCGCCACCACCCTCTCCGTGTAAACACCATCTCGGTTGTACCTCCGAAAACAGAGCACCATCCCAGCCCGAAAATCCCCTGTTTTAGCCACCCGAAACAGAGGTTCTAACACCAAACCATTGTACTGCACCATTCAATCCAAGCCGTCGCCTCTCGCTCGGAAAGAGGGCGCTGGACGCCCACAGGCCACCTAAGTCGTAACCACCTCCCACGGTGAGCATCTCTTTCGGTCTGCACACTTCTTTCTCTCCGCCTCTTGCTCGCTCACCTTACTCTCTCTTTTTTCTCTCGTGCTCAACCCTGCTCGACGGCCTCCCCACTGCGTTCCTGCTCTTTAGTCGCGCCACCACTGTCCCGCCAGCCAGCCATCGCGCCGTACTCCTCCATGCTCGCCTCGGTCTCCTAGGAGTAAGCCCCTGCCATCGCATGTCCGGGTGTTGTGATCCTCTAGTTTTGGTTCTTATGATATATATATATATATATATATATTATTAACCTAATAGTTGAATATTATTATTGGTTTACCCTTAGTGTATGTTCCCGATTAATATTTTCGAATGAGGGATCTATTTGAGTTTATGTCATCTGGGTTTTGTTTTAAGTCTCATAGAATATTGTATTTTTGTTGTAGATGATATTTTAATAATATTGTTAGCTAAAGAAAGTAAACCAATTTTTTTAAAAGGAGTTTTCATGACGTATTTTATAAGATTTTTTTTTTTAGTAGTTAAAGTATCCTATCAATTTGTAATACGTTTTTGGTATTTTAGATATTTTAATATTACTATTCATTGAGTTCCGTAATTATTATAATACTTATTCGATTAAATTATTGTTCAATACGAATTCGATTTAGTGGATATCGATGGTTTAGGGAAATGATGCTATTTTGAGGGTATGAGGACTTTAAGTTTGAGGAATTTAAAATAGGGTATTCTAACATTTTTGGCTTATGTATTGAAGTATGTGATCGACTGAAAATTTACGAAAATTACGTGATTTTATAGGTGAGGATTAATATGTTTGTTCGGCACTTTTGAGGAAAATTTTCGAGAAGCTAAGAAGTCCATGTAAGCGGGGTTCCTATGCTAGATTTGCATAAAAAGAAATGAACTGAGGTTGGTTTGTAAAAATGTGCATGTTGTTTTAAAAAAAAAGAAAAAGTGAAAAACAACCCCAGTATATGTTTTGCATTCCCTCATGAGATACGTATGAAAGAGAAAAGAAATATTTTTGACATGAAATGTGTAGACATGAGCAATATTTGACATGTTTCTGAAATATGCAAAAGAGTGAATATGATATCATTGAAATTTTTATGCATGTGATATGAAATGATTTGGATCTGTTTTTGATCAAATAGAAATGATATGAATATGTTTCGCACGTGTTTTGATATGATATGGATATGATAAAACTTTGGCATACTTATCTGTTCTGAATATGGTTCTGATATGATGATACTGTTCACGTGATATGGTTGGTACCACCATGATATGATATGAGTGCACCCATTTTAGAAACAAAGTGGTCCTTTTACGTGTTCTTTCCTGTGTGCACACTCGGGGCTCCGAGATTGAAAAATGGGAAGTTCACCACATGATACTGCCTGGTTTGGCCACCGGGGATAGCACAACCCTACCACGGGGGTTAAACATGGTATATGATATGATAAGATGAATATGTTCCGTTATGTTATGCCAAGTGTTTTTGAATATGAAATGGTTCCTCAAATATGAATTGTGGACTTGAGTATGAAATGTTGGAAAAGTCGCTCTGATTTTTTGATAACACGTTTTCTGAGATCTGCATATAAATATAAAATGTTTTGTTTCTGCATATTGAACTTTCTGAAAAGGCTCATGTTTACATGCTAGTATATGTTCTCTGCTTACTGAGTTGTTGATAACTCACCCCCTTTATCTTCATATATTTTCAGATGATATTGATTTCCCAGCTGGGGATCAGGAATAGAATTGAAGCTGGCTAGATATGGATGGAGGGATTGGGTACTTTAGAATACCATTGTTAGTAGATGGATTTAACTTGAGTAATTGAAGTACTTTACGTTGTTTGGACCTATTGAGACCTAAAGATGTATTGCTATATTTTTCAGGTTATTGGGAGATTGTGGACCCCTTTTGGTTTATGTTTTGTAATGATAACTTATGGAGTTTTATTATGGTTATTTGGAAAAATATGAATTGTGTGCTAATCATGAAGTCCTTGGAGTTTTAAGTGCTTGGAGAGACAGGTTTGTTAGTGACATGAGTTAACTCTCCGGACCCTCGGATACGGGGCGTTACAGTTGGTATCAGAGCCAGGTTTGAGGTTCTGTAGACTATAGAGTGTAAGATCATGGAGTATAGATAGGCTTTAAGAAATCATTTTCAGATTGGATGTGATAGTGGAGTGGGTTATGAGGAAGAATATCATAGGTATTCGAGGTCTTAAATTTTACAAACTTTAGGAATGACTTTGATGTGTAGGATTTTGTAGGTCTATGAGTTGAATTCATGTTGTTTGTGGTTTGGTGTGATTTTGGAGACTTTTATTAAATAGATTTGATGGCATTAAAGTTTTAGACTTTGGAGTTTAATCATTACTACTGTTGCGCGTACTTCTTTTCTCTTTATTGCAGGATGCCATCTCGTCGTCGAGAACGAAGTATGTCGGACTTGAACATGAACGAGAACGAAAGGGGAGCAAACCCGAGTGCTTCTGAAGTACTACGAGCAGCAGCTCATCAGTTAATAGACGATCTCACACAAAATCCCGTGGGTCGCCAACGCAACTTTAATGAAGGAGGTGGTAGCATAGAACAGTTCAATCGGATGCACCCCCCTTCATTTGATGGCAAAGGCGAACCCACCTTTGCTGAAGATTGGGTGCAAGATATTGAAGAGATATTGCGGGTGTTAACCTGCACAGATGAACAAAAGGTGGCATATGCAACTTTCAAACTGACCGGTGAGGCAACAAGATGGTGGATCTCAGAAAGAACTATCCGAGAAGCAGGGGGAACAGAAATAGTCAGTTGGCCACATTTTAAGCAGATTCTTCTTGTGCGATTTTTCCCAAGCTCGGCTCGAGAGGACAAGGCAATGGAATTTGCCACTCTGGTGCAGGGATCCATGACGGTGCACCAATATGCGGCTAGATTCATTGAATTATCTCGTTTTGCTGCGTATCTGATTCCTGATGAAGAAAAGAAAGCGCGTAAATTCGAACAAGGGCTAAATGAAAAACTTTATGAACGAGTAGTGGGCTTCCAGATTCGAAATTTCTCAGAATTGGTAGATAAGGCCACAGTTCTTGAGCGAAGCCTTCAAAGGAGCGCTGCATTGCACGATCAGAAGAAGAGGACTATTTCTTCGGGGCCTCATTCTGGTATGGACCAAGGATCATGGAAAAAGAGAAATGAAGGTAGTAGCTCGGGAAAAAGGGTGGTTCAGGGCACCCAACAAGCATATCAATGTAGAACTTGCAACCGAGTACATACTGGAGTATGCAGGAAGAAAGCGGGACTATGCTACCGTTGTGGCAGATCGGGCCATTATCTCAGGGACTGCCCTCTACGATTGGATAACAACAGGCCGCCACCACCACCTAGAACTGAAGGGACAACGCGAGGCAACATGCAGCGTACTACTGCACCTGCAAGGGTTTTTGCTCTGACACCTGGAGAGGCTGAGGATAGGAATGATGTGATCACGGGTATGACTTCTTTGTTATGTTTTTAAGATATTGATTTGTGGATTAAGGTTAAGACTTAAAAATTTTAGTTTATGAATGACGTTGATTATGACCACAGGTACTCTTTCTTTGTTTTCTAATAATGCCACTGTACTATTTGATTCGGGAGTGACACATTCATTTGTTTCCATGACCTATGCTCGATTTTGCACCTTAGAAACTGAAGAGTTAAAGTCCAAGTTAGTGGTTGCGACCCCAACAGGAAATTCGGTAGTTTGTGACAAGTTTCTACCAGGGTGTCCTTTATTGATTGAGGGAAGATTGATGCCAGCAGATTTGATAGTGTTTAACATGTTTGGGTTTGATGTAATTTTGGGTATGGATTGGCTGGCTTGCTACCACGCCAGCATAGACTATTTTAAAAAGGAAGTGATATTTAGGCCCCCAAAAGAAAGTGAATTTCGATTCTCAGGTTCAAAAGTGAGGATGCATCCACCCATCATATCTGCCGTTCAAGTTGGGAGATTGTTACGAGATGGTTGTCAGGGATTCTTAACCTGCGTGGTTGAAGTACCAAAAGAGGAGTTGAAGTTAGAGCAGATACCTGTGGTGAGAGAATATCCAGAGGTTTTCCCAGAAGATTTACCTGGACTCCCGCCCGAGCGGGAAGTGGAGTTTACCATCGAACTAGCTCCAGGCACGACACCCCTTTCAAAAGCACCTTATCGAATGGCACCGTCGGAGTTAGTGGAACTCAAGGAACAATTGCAAGATCTGTTGGATAAGGGTTTTATCAGGCCTAGTGTATCACCTTGGAGAGCTCCAGTCCTCTTTGTGAAGAAGAAGGATGGATCGATGAGGATGTGTATTGACTACAGGGAACTTAATCGTGTGACCATAAAGAATAAGTACCTGCTACCCCGTATAGATGATCTGTTTGATCAGCTCCAGGGTGCTCAGGTATTTTCAAAGATTGATCTTCGATCGGGTTACCATCAATTGAAGATCAGAGCAGAGGACGTAGCTAAGACGGCGTTTAGGACTCGTTATGGCCATTATGAGTTTTTGGTCATGCCTTTTGGCCTGACTAATGCCCTAGCAGTATTTATGGATTTAATGAACAGGGTGTTCCATGAATTTTTGGATAAGTTTGTGGTTGTTTTTATTGATGATATATTGGTTTACTCCAAAGGCAAATCCGAGCATGAGGAACATTTGAGGCTGGTACTTGGGACACTCAGAGATAAAAAGTTGTTTGCTAAATTGAAGAAGTGTGAATTTTGGCTTGATTCAATCGCATTTCTAGGGCATGTAGTTTCGAAAGATGGCATTTCAGTGGACCCGGGAAAAGTGGAAGCAGTGGTTAATTGGTCGACGCCGAAGAATGTGCATGAGGTTAGAAGTTTCTTGGGATTGGCGGGTTATTACCGTCGATTCATTGACAGTTTCGCCAAGATAGCAGTTCCTCTCACAGCACTCACCAAGAAAAATAATAAGTTTGAATGGACAACAAAGTGTGAAGAAAGCTTTCAGGAGTTGAAACGGAGATTAGTGACCGCTCCGGTATTAGCAGTTCCCACGGCTAGAGGGGGATTTGTAGTTTATAGCGACGCGTCAAGGCTTGGTTTGGGGTGCGTACTGATGCAACATGGGAAGGTTATTGCATACACCTCACGCCAACTAAAAGCATACGAGCAGAATTATCCCACGCATGATTTGGAGCTTGCAGCCGTCATTTTTGCACTTAAGATTTGGAGACACTATCTGTATGGGGAAAAGTGTGAGATTTATACAGATCACAAGAGTTTGAAATATTTCTTCACCCAGAAAGAATTAAATATGAGGCAGAGGAGATGGCTCGAGTTGATCAAGGATTATGACTGCACCATCAACTATCACCCAGGCAAAGCTAATGTTGTAGCCGACGCCTTGAGTAGGAACTCGGTGGGACCAGCAGTTGCAGCCCTTACCACTCAACATAGGTTGTTAATGGACCTAGAAAGAGCCGGTATTGAGGTTATCACTAGTGATACAAGTACCTTCTTGGCCAATTTGATAGTTCAACCAACCTTATTAGATAGAATCAAAGCTGCTCAGAAGGTGGATTTAGGGTTGGTGAAACTAGTGGAAGAAGTCGGGAACGGGGACAGATCTGACTTTAGCGTTTCCGAGGATGGAGTTTTAAGATTTAGAGGTAGATTATGCGTGCCAGCTAATGAAGAACTGAAAAGAGTAATTCTTGAAGAAGCACACCGTTCCTTATACACAGTTCACCCAGGGAGTACTAAGATGTATCGGGACTTGAGAGAGTCTTTTTGGTGGAATGGTATGAAAAGAGAAATTGCTAAATTTGTAGAACAATGCCTAACTTGCCAACAGGTGAAGGTGGAGCATCAGAGACCAGCCGGATTACTACAACCACTCCAGATCCCAGAGTGGAAGTGGGAGCATATCTCCATGGACTTTGTGACGGGCCTACCGAGGGCATTGAGCGGACAAGATGCTATATGGGTGATCGTGGATCGCCAAAAAAAAACTGCTCATTTTGTGCCTATTAAAGTTTCTTATAAATTGGACAAACTAGCTGAGTTGTATGTGCGGGAGATAGTGAGGTTGCATGGGGTACCGGTATCCATTGTGTCTGATAGAGACCCTCGTTTCACTTCCAAGTTCTGGCTAAGCTTACAGGAAGCAATGGGTACTAAGTTAAATTTCAGTACTGCATTTCACCCTCAGATAGATGGACAGTCAGAAAGAACTATTCAAATCTTGGAGGACATGTTGAGGGCATGTGTGATGGATTTTAAGGAAACTTGGATGCACCATTTATCGTTGGTCGAGTTTGCTTATAATAATAGTTTCCAGGCTAGCATTGGAATGGCACCCTGTGAGGTTTTGTATGGTAGGAGGTGTAGATCCCCATTGTATTGGGATGAAGTAGGTGAAAGGAAACTTCTAGGACCAGAGATTATTCAGCAGACTACAGAGAAGATAGATATCGTTCGGGCAAGAATGAAAGCAGCTCAAAGCCGACAAAAGAGTTATGCAGACAAGCGTCGCCGCCAATTGGAGTTTGAGGTTGGAGACAAAGTATTCTTGAGAATAGCACCGACGAAAGGAATTATGAGATTTGGAAAGAAGGGCAAGTTGAACCCAAGATATATTGGGCCATTTGAGATTCTTGACCGGATTGGACCAGTGGCTTATAGAGTAGCACTTCCACCGGCACTTGCGGGAGTGCATAATGTATTTCATATTTCCATGCTGAGGAAATATATTCCCGACCCGACGCACGTTATTGACTATGAACCACTTCAGATTCAGGAGGATATGACTTATGCGGAAGAACCAGTCCGGATTTTGGAAAGGAAAGAACAAGTGCTACGGACTCGAACTATCCCTTTTGTTAAAGTGTTATGGAAAAATCATGCTATTAGTGAAGCTTCTTGGGAATTGGAGGAAGAAATGCGAGACAAGTACCCATGACTTTTCGATGGGAGTTTTGTCAAGTTATAGCAAATTCCGAGGACGGAATTTTTATAAGGGGGGGAGGACGTAAGACCCAGCATTGCCAGACCCCTTTGAACTGGTGCGTTACTTTGAGCCTAAAATGTTTTGGCAGTATATTTTATTTTATTTTTTTTATTTTATTTTCTTTTCTTTTAGTTGATTAGAGACCCGAAGCTTTAGATGAAAGCAATACATTAATCTCGTTCAGAGCCTAGCCGTGAGATCGCGCGGGTCCAGACTTCATCGCACGGCGTCCAGCTAGTTCTATTTCATGCACTTCCATCCTTTCCTTTTTAATTAGGTTTGTTCTACTTTCTACTTATAGTTATGTATAATTTTAAGTCTTCTCAACCCTAGTTCATGTGCCGCAGCCCTCATTTCACGCCTCAGCACATTAGAACCGTGGCCATTGCACCCGTCCCTACCCTCAAGGCTCCAAACCGCAAGCCTCATTCAGCAGCCCAGCTACCCGCACAGCCATGCCAAGGCGTTTTTCTCCGCCGAACGTTGTCCACGCACACGGAACGACAACCACACAAAGTCCACCTCTCAAGCCGGGCACCACCACCCTCTCCGTGTAAACACCATCTCGGTTGTACCTCCGAAAACAGAGCACCATCCCAGCCCGAAAATCCCCTGTTTTAGCCACCCGAAACAGAGGTTCTAACACCAAACCATTGTACTGCACCATTCAATCCAAGCCGTCGCCTCTCGCTCGGAAAGAGGGCGCTGGACGCCCACAGGCCACCTCGGTCGTAACCACCTCCCACGGTGAGCATCTCTTTCGGTCTGCACACTTCTTTCTCTCCGCCTCTTGCTCGCTCACCTTACTCTCTCTTTTTTTCTCTCGTGCTCAGCGCAGGTCGACGGCCTCCCCACTGCGTTCCTGCTGTTTAGTCGCGCCACCACTGTCCCGCCAGCCAGCCATCGCGCCGTACTCCTCCATGCTCGCCTCGGTCTCCTGGGAGTAAGCCCCTGCCATCGCATGTTCGGGTGTTGTGATCCTCTAGTTTTGGTTCTTATGATATATATATATATTATTAATAATAGTTGAATATTATTACTGGTTTACCCTTGGTGTATGTTCCCGATTAATATTTTCGAATGAGGGATCTATTTGAGTTTATGTCATCTGGGTTTTGTTTTAAGTCTCATAGAATATTGTATTTTTGTTGTAGATGATATTTTAATAATATTGTTAGCTAAAGAAAGTAAACCTATTTTTTTAAAAGGAGTTTTCATGACGTATTTTATAAGATTTTTTTTTTTAGTAGTTAAAGTATCCTATCAATTTGTAATACGTTTTTGGTATTTTAGATATTTTAATATTACTATTCATTGAGTTCCGTAATTATTATAATACTTATTCGATTAAATCATTGTTCAATACGAATTCGATTTAGTGGATATCGATGGTTTAGGGAAATGATGCTATTTTGAGGGTATGAGGACTTTAAGTTTGAGGAATTTAAAATAGGGTATTCTAACATTTTTGGCTTATGTATTGAAGTATGTGATCGACTGAAAATTTACGAAAATTACGTGATTTTATAGGTGAGGATTAATATGTTTGTTCGGCACTTTTGAGGAAAATTTTCGAGAAGCTAAGAAGTCCATGTAAGCGGGGTTCCTATGCTAGATTTGCATAAAAAGAAATGAACTGAGGTTGGTTTGTAAAAATGTGCATGTTGTTTTAAAAAAAAAAAAAAAGTGAAAAACAACCCCAGTATATGTTTTGCATTCCCTCATGAGATACGTATGAAAGAGAAAAGAAATATTTTTGACATGAAATGTGTAGACATGAGCAATATTTGACATGTTTCTGAAATATGCAAAAGAGCGAATATTATATCATTGAAATTTTTATGCATGTGATATGAAATGATTTGGATCTGTTTTTGATCAAATAGAAATGATATGAATATGTTTCGCACGTGTTTTGATATGATATGGATATGATAAAAATTTGGCATACTTATCTGTTCTGAACATGGTTCTGATATGATGATACTATTCACGTGATATGGTTGGTACCACCATGATATGATATGAGTGCACCCACTTTGGAAACAAAGTGGTCCTTTTACGTGTTCTTTCCTGTGTGCACACTCGGGGCTCCGAGATTGAAAAATGGGAAGTTCACCACATGATACTGCCTGGTTTGGCCACCGGGGATAGCACAACCCTACCACGGGGGTTAAACATGGTATATGATATGATATGATACGATGAATATGTTCAGTTATGTTATGCCAAGTGTTTTTGAATATGAAATGGATCCTCAAATATGAATTGTGGACTTGAGTATGAAATGTTAGAAAAGTCGCTCTAATTTTTTGATAACACGTTTTCTGAGATCTGCATATAAAAATAAAATGTTTTGTTTCTGCATATTGAACTTTCTGAAAAGGCTCATGTTTACATGCTAGTATATGTTCTCTGCTTACTGAGTTGTTGATAACTCACTCCCTTTATCTTCATATATTTTCAGATGATATTGATTTCCCAGCTGGGGATCAGGATTAGAATTGAAGCTGGCTAGATATGGATGGAAGGATTGGGTACTTTAGAGTACCATTGTTAGTAGATGGATTTAATTTGAGTAATTGAAGTACTTTACGTTGTTTGGACCTATTGAGACCTAAAGATGTATTGCTATATTTTTGAGGTTATTGGGAGATTGTGGACCCCTTTTGGTTTATGTTTTGTAATGATAACTTATGGAGTTTTATTATGGTTATTTGGAAAAATATGAATAGTGTGCTAATCATGAAGTCCTTGGAGTTTTAAGTGCTTGGAGAGACAGGTTTGTTAGTGACATGAGTTAACTCTCCGGACCCTCGGATACAGGGCGTTACATGGTGGCCGGTGGTGGCGCGACGGCGGCGCGCTAGCACAAACAACGCCATGGCTTAGTGTTGTACATGGGAGTAAACGACGGCTTGGGAAGAGCTGAGATTGGAGGGGTGGGGTTGTTGGCCCGTGGGGAAGGCAGTGGGCTGGGCAGTGTCGCCAGACGGAGGCGCACGATGGTGGGCTGGGAAAGGAAGGAAAACGCACGAGGAGAGAGGGGAGGCGTCGTGCGCGCGCGGGGAGAGAGGAGAGAGAGAGAGAGGAGAAAAAAGAAATGGGAGAAAAAGAAAAGGAGAAGAAAAGAAAAAGAGGAAAAGAAAAATAGAGGGAAAGAAATGAGGTCCAATCCTCAGATCTTGGTTCACACAAATGATTCAACGAAAATTTATTTCAAAATAGAAAGTTAAATAAAATAATTTAAACGTAGTGAATAGCTTAAATAAAATAATAATAAAATTCAACAATAAATTAATTTAAAATAAAGATCATTTTATATAGTGAACATTAATTAATAACAATAAAATACATTGAATTTAAATTTCACAATTAAAAGTCATAAAATAATATCACGTAAATCATCTAAAATTTAAAACAAGTCCATAATCATAAGAAATCTAATAGTTACTTAATGCACTGGTGCCTTGCTTCTTCAAATGGCAACCACAAAGTTGTCCACAATGGTGGCATCCTGCTTGCGGGTTTGCACGATAGCCAGGAATTTTGGCGAAATTTTCCTGTAACACACTGCCTAATACCATTAGGATTAACCCTTAAAAACTCTATATTAAGCTTATGATTTTGAGTTTTAAATATTTTATTATTATATCTTTTTTTTATTTGCTTACTTCAATGTTGATAGTGAGATTAGTTTAGACCTTGACATTTAGTATCTTTAAGTAATAGTTTAGAGGAGCAAGCCCATTAGTGTTTCTAGTAGGCATTTAAGATCCTAGAACACTTATGGGCCAAGCGTTAGTAGCCTTTGTCCAAACCTCTTAGGAATTCAAGGCTTTGTAGATAGCTTTGGCCCAAATATAAGAAAGGCGTGAGGCCATTGGGCCCAACACTTAGTGCATAATTGACCCATGGCCGAATTAGGTCAAGACAAACCCTTTCAAACCCCACCTTTGTGGACATGAGGCCTCTTTTTAAATGATTTTAAGTGGAAATTTAGCTATGACAAGTCTTAAGTATGATTTGATATGATTTATCATTGTCTTAGAATGATTATAGAAGGTTTAATTTTCGATTACAAGCATGCCATGATAGGCTTTAATTTTATCTTGTTTTGATCATCAAAGCATGTATCGGTTTTGAATATGTTGGAGATTGAGGATTCTTTGCCATGATTAATCGTAAAGATGAACTTGATTATCCAAGAATTAGCCTTCATCATGTCATTAAAGACTTTAGTGATTGTTTGTGGTTAAAGAAAATTTCATATGCATGCATTTATAGGAATCAATGGTTGAAAACACACTTAAGCATCAACTAGTGTGCATGCCACTAATTGTCACTGTTTGAGCTAGTTCCACTTTTATTTTTAAAATTCCAAGGGTATAGATAGTTTTATACTGTCAAAAATATGTAGTATATGAAGTTTGGCTAAATTTGGAGTTCGTCTACAATTAGTGAAAATTTAGGGCCTTAGCGGTAATTTTTTAAAGACTAGGGGTGTTTTTGTAAATACCCATTTTGGAAGCCTTTTTTTATGAACCTCATCCATAGTAGTATTAATCCTAACTTAGTACACACTTGATTTCAACAGTTACGATATTTTTTTCGATTACTCAGGAAGTTTGTAAGTTGGCCTGTAACTTACACCTTGATATATTATTTATGAATTATTGATAAATGTTTCATTCATATTTCAATTATCATTTTGAGCATAAAATATCATATTATATGATACATTGAATGCATACTTACATGACATGTGATATTTTTTTACCATTTTTACATATTGCATCTATAAATATCATTTTTGCATGAAAGCTTGCCACATATGCACATATCATGAAAAATATTTTTCAAGTATAGCATAAAAATATTTTTTGTCACGACTCCAATGGCTTGGACGGGGAATTATCCTTGTAGAATTCCGTTGTCCACTCTCGAGTGTTTAAGAATGTAGTGATAACGCCTGGGTTGACGAAGAAAGTCAATGGGTTTCGAATGGATTCTTTTTAAAGAATACCGGAGCGAAGTCAAATTTTTATGACACTTAAGGCTGGTGGGTGTACACGTTACGAAGTTATGATGTTATATCATATTACCAATGCATTGAGAAAGAGTCTGCACACAACGTAGCTTCAACGTGAGTTGTATTACGGTCCCCGACAGGTACTCACAATGCACATGAGGAACTATGACGATACCACACATTATGATTAATTATGAATTGCTAATAATGATGAAATGTTATGATGTAAATATGTTTTTGACAAATGAGATAAAAATGTTATTTGAACAAAAATATGTATCTCTATTTTTCTGAAAATGTTGAGAAATCTGGATGGGAGACGCACACACATTTTTCTGCATTTCATATTTATCATTCTTCATGCTTAATTTACTTTGCGCACGTTGGTTGTTCAACTTATTGTGATTTCGAGTAAATATCACCCATTGTGAGACCACTATCATTATGTTCGGAATGGTAGAAGTTGTGTCAAATCTCGAGGAGAATGAGCTAGATGGAGCACTGGATCCGACTAATTGAAGAGGAGCCGGACCTTGAAAGGAGACTAGATTCGATCCTTATGTATATAGCCCAAGTCTTTCATGCTCTAGAATGCATGAAGCGGATGATTTGACTTTGACCTTTAGTTGTACTAAGATTATGCTACATTTGGTACTTTGAACTTGATTATCACTAACGAATTGGGATGTTTTTAGTTATTTCGGTATAAGTTATACTTTCACCTTTATTTTCGTTGCGACTATTGCATACTAGGATGCATTACATATTAACTGTCATGTATGGGTTATGTAACCTTGTGTTGTATGTCCCGACGCTCTAAGTCTTTGTTCCATCCCAAGCGGAGGTTGGGGGCGTCACAGTTCCCATGTCTACGACCTTTTTTTAGAAGGTCATGGTGGTTGATCGTGCTCAATAGGCATCTCTTCCTTTTCGTTGAACATATCATCATCTTTTGTATCTACTGGGAGTCAACTACTTGCACAGGAAGTAGTTGCTCTAGATTTAGCTCTAGGAGTGGAAGTACCTACCGGTGTCAGAGCAATAGCACTGGCATCTACTGCATCCCCTTGTGGACAATCGTCCACTAGGTGTAGCATCCATATCACAGTCAAAGAAGTTGAAAAAATAAATTAGAAGCAAAAAATTAGTTTCAAAAAACATGTACTGCATATATATATTTATATACATATATATATAATAGTTGACAGATGGATAATTCCATGCTTGCATGATGTTAAATACTGTGATTATTTTTTCTTTTTCCAACTTCCTTTCACAAAGCACAACTAGTACTTAAAAAGTATGAAGTGAATCATGCTTCTAATCCATATGAATTTGAAAGAAACCAAGACTTGATGCTTTGTAGCTAGCTTCATAGAAAAGTTTCTTCTAAGCATGACTTGTAAATGTTTAATAAGAGAAATCTTTGATCTACAAAATAAATCACAAAAAATTATAAATATTTCTATAAATAACAAGTACCAATCTCACCCAAATTTGTGACATTTTTACTTTTACAGAGAACAGAGATTGGGAAAGAGAGCAGATTGAGGGCAATA